>NW_027271070.1:2377500-2818949 GCF_040938485.1 Diadema antillarum | reverse complement strand
CGATGCGCTTTCGTAGCGTCTGCGGTATAACTATGCGATGGTCGCGGAGAAGAATATCGCGATCCTGCGACATGGTTAACTCATCGCGAACATTGTAGAGGCTTTGGACTTCTGCTCTCGCTGATGCGTCAGTGTTGCTAGCGAGTTCATTCCAGTTGTTGGTTGCAACAGCACGGATGACAGACTGGAGGACATCATCAGACTGCGTAGCATGCGCAATGTCATCACGCGACACATGTTTGGGGACGGCATGAGACGCGACGAACTGTACATGCGCCTCAGCTAGCTCTGCTCAGTGGACACATCGACACGATGCTGCGGATGACGAGACATGTAATCAGCTGGGTTGTACTTCCCAGGCTGATATTTCACTGTGTAGTCGTAAGCCTGGCAATTTCAAAATCCACCTTTCGAGCCGAAGTGGGGGCTTGGAGTTGGCGTTGTTGAACAGCGAGATGAGCGGTTTGTGGTCGGTGACGACGGTGAAGGGAGATCCGTACAAATACAGGTGGAAGTGGGTAATCGCCCATGTGATTGCGAGAGCTTCCCTCTCAGTTTGCGAGTAGCGCTGTTCTACCGCGGATAGCGCTCTGCTTGCCAAGGCGACCAACTGACCTGATACCTTGTCTGTTTTGTTGCACCAAGATTGCACCAAGTCCAACAGGACTTGCATCAACGATGACCTCGGTTGTGCTGTTGCGATCAAAATAGGCCATGGCACAGCATGTTGCAAGGCGTCGCTTGATTTCATCAAAGGCGTGCACATGAGAGGAAGACCACTCCCACGGAACATCAGCTTTTGTAAGTTCGCGTAGTGGTGCTGATACGGATGCCAAGTCACGGACAAAGCGACTGCAGTAGTTGACCATACCAAGGAAACTGCGAAGTTCGGAGACACCAGTGGGCGGAGTAACAGCATTGATGTCACGAATCTTCTCTGGATCTGGGGCAACACCTGAGGCGGAGAAGACATGACCGAAGTACGTGACTTGCGAGACACGAAACTTGCATTTGTCACGATTCAGAGTCAAATTGGCTTCGCGTAGACGGGAGAGACACGCTCGAAGACGTTCATCATGTTCCTGCGGTGTACTGCCGAAAACCAGGATATCGTCGCTGATGTTGACGACTCCAGGGATGTCTTGAAGTGTCGACTGAATGGCATTCTGGAAGATCTCAGCTGCCGATGTGAGGCCAAAATTAAGACGCTTATACTGGAATAGGCCTGCATGAGTTGAGAACACTGTGTATTGTCTGGATTCCTGCGCTAGCGGAATTTGATGATAACCGGAGTTGAGGTCTAGCTTGCTGAAGACAGCTGGCACCGTTCAGGGCAACTATGACGTCATCTATTGTAGGTGTGAGATGGCGTTCGCGTTGATGGCTCGATTCACATTCCGCATATCAACACATAGGCGGATCGCACCAGGCTGATGAGGTTTTTGCACAACAGTTATTGGCGAAACCCAAGGAGTGGGCTGATGATTCACACGCTCTATGACGTCCAATTCTACTAGGCGATCAAGCTCCTTCTCGACTTGTTGGCGCATATGAAAGGGAATGCGTCTATGTGGCACTGCAACAGGTGGGACTGCGTCATCTACATGAAGCTTGCATTCAAATGATGACAGCTTACCGATGCCGACAAAACGATCAGCGAATGTCTGCTCAGGCTGAAGGTTGTACGCTATGTGAATCAGTCGAGTGCTGAGGCAGTGGCAAAGTCCAAGAGTGTATCACCACTGTGCGTTGCAACAAAGACTTGTGTCGTTACAGATGCCGACCCATATGAGACAGCTGCGGTGAAAGTTCCAATAACATCAAGAGGAACTGTGCTACCATATGCGTACACTGGGACTGGAGGCGTTACCAACTGCGGCTGTGGACTGAGAGATCGAAACGTGTCATGACCCATCATCATGACGGACGCCCCAGTATCGATCAGCACAGAAACTGGACAAGCATTGACAGCAACCTGGACCATAGGTTTTCTGGCTGGAGTCGACTTGACGTGAAATGCATAGTCGTAATCAGCAACACCTGACGAATTGGTAGCGCTGCGACTGGTACCATGCTGGGTTTGAGCCGTCTGTCCCTGCTGACTATGCTGGGCATGTGCTGGATCGGGTGATTGAATGTTCACTGCTTTCACTGCAGTATGACGTGGGGTTTGCTTGGACTTGCTTAAACAATGTTTCTGGAAATGATTCAATTTTCCGCATGCATGACATGTAACCCCTCTCGCTGGGCACGGTCGATGATCGGGGTGGGGATACTGTCCCCCACAGTTTCTGCATTTTGTTTTCTGCTTGTCCCTGTGATGACTGGTATAGCCAAATCGCTGGCCCTGCATCTTATTTGGCTTTGTCAAAGGCGTGATAGCTGCTAATTCCGCAGATGATGATGAATTCTCCATCGCCAAAGCATGTTTGTCTGCCTGTTCATATGTACGGGCGGTGTGGAGAAGTTTCTCTAGCGTGACAGCCTCACGTAATGCATAACGCCGGAGTGTCTGTGAGCAGCATCCCAATATAATTTGAGACTTGATTTCGGCATCCTTGTCAGAAAAGTTACAAGAGGTTGCTGCTTTCTGCAGACGCAGATGATACTGATCTACCGTCTCATCATGGAGCTGTTTAGACTGTCGAAATAGATAGCGTTCGTATTCGATGTTTAATGAAGGGACGAAGTGTTTGGCCAGTGCCCCTTTTGCAGCGGCATATGTTGTGCCAGTGTCTGGAAGGGACTCAAAAATGTCCGTAACATCGGGACCGGAATAATGCAGAAGTAACGCTCGCTTCTGGGCGTCATCACTGATTGCAAACGCTGTGAAGAAGGTCTCAAGCCGTTTCACGTATCGTTCCCACCTGACACCAACAGTTGCAATGTCCTCATGCACAGCAAAGCGTTCAAATGGTGGCAAATTCATAATGGTGGTCTTATTCGTCTACACACTCAGCTGGATAAAGGCTTGGAGATGATCAGATGTCATGATGTTGAGCACGAGCTGGGCATACACTGCACACAGCTACAAAACAGGATACAGTTCACTGGTACCGATGGGGTACTCACTGCAGCTACACCGTAAGCTCATGACAGTAGCACTGGATACACACCGCATTGTGCTGCACTCATGTTGACTCAGCTCAGCAAGGTCCACTAGTCTAATTAAACTAGCTGAAATAACACAGTCTGTAGATTGACATCCCAACAAACTGCCTGTAAGGGGTCCTTGACGTTTCTAATGCAAGAAAAGAGACCATCCTCGTCGCCAAATGTAGCATTTATGATGATACATGGATAAATAAATAGACTGGCAGACCTGACTGTGGTCCATGCTTTCTCTGCATGTGTTCTGTTTGACTTTATTCATTACTCCTTTTGTGTGTGTATATAAAGTAGTACACTGTATGTGTGTATACACAGTACATTCTGCTTGTGTCATACAATCATAAGACTCTGTGTGTGTCATACCAGGGAGGTGAGACAAAACCACCTCCCTGGTCATACACAAATCTGTTGTACTGAGTAGCCAGAGAGCCACATGGCTGTTATGGAAAGCCAGATATGTAAATGATATATAAGTCAGTCATAACATTATCATTGACCAAGTACTGGATACTACACATATGTATGCTTTTAAATCAAAATGTGTGTGCATAATATTGAATATACTTGTGTGCCTTGCATGCAAAACAAGGTGACCAGTCTACATTGGGATGCACAGTATCGTAACTCATTTCAATCATAAATTGCACGCGATACTCGGTAATTAAGCTGATCATGCCAGTCGTTTTCTTTCTCCTCGATCCATCTCCCATCTTTCTCTCCGCCCCCCCGCCCCCCCCCCCACCTTAGGGACCGCAGAACTGGGGGGGGGGGGGGGGGGACTAGGAGCTACAACTCTTTACTATTTTGGCTTGTCAAGATAAAAAAGAGAGAGGTTTAAAAATAGAAAGGGGGGTGGGGAGGGGAGGATACTCTTGATCTTTAGTATGGCAAGCTATCAGTGTAAAAAAGATTCCACCATTTGTTTATTTAAAAAAAAATCACTTTAAAGGGTGTGTACATTTCTGGTTGAGGTGAAGATTTAACTTTTAACGTTTTACAAGATATTCAGAAACCACTCTATGAGATGTCAAAGAGCATGCAATTCTATGGGGTATCAAAAGTTTATTTGATGAAAATCGGTTTTGGAATGGCTGAGATATCCAAAAACAAGGTGAAACAAAGAGATCACTTTTTTGAATATCTCAGCCATTTGAAAAACAATTTTCATCAAACAAACGTTGAGTCCTTCTTAAAATTACATGCTCTTTCATATTTCATAAGAGGTTTCTCATTATCTCACATAGGAATGTTCAAAACATGAATCCCCACCTCAACCAATACTCTTTTTCTATTAAACATTCATCTATTTGTAAACCATTGATCTTTTTTACAACCATTGGTCTTTTTGCGAACAATTCATTTTTTCACATCTATTCGTCTTTCTGTAAACTTCTTCTACCGACTATTCATACTCTTTGCACAGAACTATGGGGGTGGGGTGGGGCCAGTGGCATGGCGGGGTTGTGACCGGCCGCGTGTTTTTTTTTAGACGGCACAGATTGGGGAAACTAAAAATTTATCGGGGACCCTATCCCTAAACCTAACCCTAATCCTAATCCTAACCCTAACCATCAAACCCTAACCCTAACCCTAACCCTAACCCTAACCCCAACCCTAACCCTAACCCTAACCCTAACCATAACCATAACCAAAAACCCTAACCCAACGTTTTTCCCATAGGTTTAACACGCGCCATGCCCCAATCTGTGCCGTCTTTAAAAAAAACGCTGACCGGCCTCCTAGCTCCTTGGTATCCCGAGGTCAGTGCTGGGCGATCATTGGGGAGGGGACTCAAAACAAAGTAAGCTAAAGAATTGTCGATTTTGATTCCATTGTTTGCTCACTGTGTCTTGCATTAAAAAGAGCTAGTGCTTGAGACTTACTCGTTATAAAAAAAAAAAAATGTGAAAAATGTGAAAACGTGTTTCCTATCGCTGACAGAGTTGTAGCCGCGCCGTCGGGAACACTGGAGGCACACAGTCCATCAATGATAGTCCCACACATTAATTTTTGTGTTGCCATTTTTTTATTGCATCTCCTTTTTTTTTCGTGTAGACCCTATGCTTAATGCATACAGGGGCCAGGGTAGCCTGACCAGACCGCTGTGCAAGGGTATGTTTGGACCCTATCATAGCTCAAAAAGTGAAGATTTACTAGACTTTCTGGATGTATGAAACTTTGAAAAGGATTTGAAAAGAAACGTAATTCAATGATTTTTAAATTTATAATTTTAATAAGGTTGCGCTAACGTTGCTGAATTGTTGAATAGTCTTTGTTTTCAGGTTGGCCTTTTACTAAAGTAATACTAGCAAAGACTATGAGCTACGCCCAGCGTGGCTTTACTGCGACCAGCAGCCCCATACTTCTTCTTCTTCTTCTTCACTATAAGTACAGGCCACCGTCGGGTGTATTTTTGTACCGTTGTGCTGTGCAGGTATATGTACAGTGTCTGGATTAAGAAAAATCTAACAGTGTTACATGGAACTATGTGCGGCTTCCTCTCTCTTAAAGCTTGACAGAGAGGTACAGGAGACGGTGGCCTGGGGTAATGAGTTCCAAAGCCTGGTTGCATCTGGGAAGAAGCTTCTTTGGGGGAACAGTGTTCTTAAGAATGGTACCCAGTAGTTTGAGTTTCTGGTCGTGGCCCCTGTTTGAATGAGGAAGCGATGGGGTCAGAACTGTTGTGGGAATGGATATCATTCATTCATTCATTCATTCATTCTTTATTGGTCTATGTCAGACATAGAAATTTGGCTTCCACTGGCATTACATTGCAACAAAATGATCGTAACAGTTCACATAGTTTACATCACAATTACATGATTACGTCTATGATAAGCACAATGAAAACAAACAACACCCTACAAGTCTATTACACAATACATATCAATTCTTTATAACCCTATACATTGTATAAATCAAACTACTTCAACCCTTCTCAACCCCCAATTTTAAATTTACAAAATAATAACATAATACTACAAACAAAACTTATATCAGAAAATTCAAAATAACACACACACTCACACACACACACACACACACACCTAAATAACTAACATAAGTCTCAGCATGACAACCAGTAATATCAAACATAACATAGCTAAATAAACCCTCTAATATTCCCTATCATGGAGTTCCCATTAATGCAGTACATCATTGCAACCTTTGCCTGTGCCCTTCTTCATTGCAAGGATGGCCATTGAAGTTTTTGAAGCATGGCTGTGACACTGCTTGTTCTGTGATGGTCATTGCAGACGAAGCGTGCATACCTTCACTGGATCATTTCCAGTTTCATGATGTTTGCCTGGCTGGGTGAAGGGATCCCAGATTATGCTTCCATATTCCAGGACTGGTCTGAGCAGGGTGAAATAGCAAAGCGCCTTGACTTTCTGTGGACATGATCTGATGTTCCTCTGGAGAAAGGCTCTGGTGGAATTTTTTAGCCTTTTTTGCTACTTGGTTGATGTGGTGGTTCCAGCTGAGCTTCTCATGGAGGTAGACTCCAAGATATTTTGCAGTGTCTACTTTCTCCATGGTTTGTCTATGAATGGTGTATGATGTCATGATGGGTTTACTTTCGTTGGTAACGTGGAGGACCTGGCATTTTGGGGGGTTGAACTCCATTAGCCAGTCTGCTTCCCATCGTTCCAGTGCCTTGATGTCTCCCTGGAGTTGCACGCTGTCTTCTTCTGACCTGATGTTGTGATAGATTAGGCAGTCGTCTGCAAACAGCCTAACAGTGGTATACGCATTTGATAGCGTATGCGTATGGGGCTGCTGGTCGCAGTTAGTACAGCCCAGTCGAAGTCGCTGTAAAGTTTTTTATTATTGGCTAGGTTGGCCTGAACTACTAACTGCAATGTGATTAAACTTGCTTGGAATGCGGAAAGATCAACTGAAATATAGGGTCCGGTCCAGTCAGATTAGCCCTTGCATGCATTAAAAAAATGAAACTAATTAAAAGGGAGTTTGCCAATGCAAGAAAACAATGATAACACAAAAATTTATGATATTCTGGTAAACACTGCACAAAAGAATAAATTTACAGGGTTGTCACATTTATCAGATTCATAGTTTGGATGTCCTCAGAATAAAAAAAAAAGAGCACAGTCTATGCTTTTTTTTTATATTACTACATGTAGTACCCTCAACATATAATAATAATAATGATGATAATACTAGTGGATACTAAATCGCGCACATCAAGTCCACCTTTTAGTGCTCGTGGCGCTTGAAAAATGAAAAGAAAGATATATCCATGCATACATGTTCAAACATGACAAAAGAGAACAAAATGGCAAACAACAAACAAACACATACCAGATAAACAATACAATTGTTCCAAACGTTACAGACAGCAAGTAGAGTCCTCATGCAGTGTGAAAGGAAAAGATACGTTTTTAGTTTGGATTTTAATGTTTCTGTAGTGGATGACCGTTGCGTTAACTGAATAGGTAACTGATTTTACAATTTTGTTCCTGTAACGGAGAAAGCACGATCACCCCATCCATGTTTTACTCTGGATGTTTGGAGTAACAATGCATGTGTTGTAATGATGATGAACATCAGTTATAAAAAAAAAACCCTCTCATTCTAAATAAATGAATATAGATACAATATTGGTGGAATATTTTTGAGTGATCCACCCTTCTCCAGCCTTGTTTTTCAGTAGATCAATCTTTTTACGTCACTATATCTATTTACGGTATTATTTATCATAATGTAAGGCCTATTGTAGTGTTCATTGTATAATTGCATTTAAATCTTTTGTTGTTGGCTGGAAATAAAGCAAAATTGAATAACGTAGAATTGGCATTTCACCGGAAAATGATGACTAGTTGAAAAATATCAAAATACTGCAATATTTACATCAGAAGGGATTGTTTTATAATTTTCTTTGTTTTGTTTTGTTTTTTAGAGACAGGGATATACATTGTTTCCTAACCTTTGTATATTCCCTTCGCTGTCTTGACTAAAGATTAGAGAGCACAGCGTTTACAGCAGAACACCTGTGGACAGGGCTGTTCGTTGTATGGCGATTACCGGTAGTCTCGACTCAGAAGTATAGGGATATGAAAACAAGACCAAATTGGTTAAAAGTACTTATATCCTGACTATAAAGCTACTCATTTGGAAATGCTATCATAGCTTAATAAGCATACATCTAGATGCTTAACAAACAAAATGACACCACAAAGGTTTGCCACCTCAGGTGGTACCAATATCTGGCCTGGCCCATGGACTATATGTGCCATGGTGGAAACCCCCTGTGTGCCACATTATTCTACATCTAGGACACCAACGTAGTCATGCTTGGAGAAAACATTCTGTTTTTCAAATCTATGTTACTGATTAACTAGATTTCTGTGAAGCTGGACATGTAGTGAGCAAGGATGTAGAGAAAATGCCAAGCTTTGCTTTGATGAAAATTGTATTAGAAATCGATGATGGTTTTTGTTTGAAATGACTACAGTTAAGTAGCTACATTACTGTAAAGGCATGACTTTTGCACACAAAATAGTAACATAAACTTAGAATTTACATGCAATTCCATCTATTAGGGAACACCGCTTGATAGTCAATCACCACATAAAATGCAAGCTACATGTGAGACGAAAGGAAGCTTTCATTGTACTCATTGCAGTATTTTCGCAATTTATCGATCAGGTTGGGTGGGTTTGTGGGTTTGAGCAGAATAAGTATGCGAAGTTGGTACGCCGTCGACTGAGTCAGATGTGCGAACGTAGCACATAAAGTATTAAAGAGTTTATACACTGTAGGTTCTATGCACCATGTGTGCATTGAATTGAGCAGCTAGCCACCAATGACCACATATATGTAGCCAAGTAGCAAGACCAAGGGCTTTGTTTACAAGTTGATTAGCTTATAGGGCTCTGCATAGATTCTAACATTAACTTCTTACCATGTCAGTTCAGATGCAGGTCAGGTTCATAAAAACAAAATGATTATTATATGGTATACGCCAAAGGAGAACGAGAGTGTCTGCTCTCTGACTGTCTGGGTCACTTGAGCATAGGTAGACAAGTGTCTGTGTGTGAATAAAACAATCCATTTGTATTATTAAGATTTAAGCCAGTGAAAAAAAATATTAATGATAAACACAGTCAGAGCTGAGTACCATATCGCGTATAGACTTGCAGTACGTGTCAACTGTGATGACTGTTGTACAATACAAGAAAGGCAAGAATTGTTCTGCACCTCTAGGGTTTCTGGAATATGAAAATGAACTAGGTCTACTATATAAAACTTGTTAATCGTTGTAATGTGTAAAATAGATCTCTAAAAGGTAAAGTAACCATGGGGCACCGTAACCAGAATGTGTTGGGGTCGCTGGTGCGGTCACTGGTAAAGAAGCAGCTAGTGCACATTTTCAAATTGATTTTCCTCTCTCATATGTTTTATCATAAATTTTCTTTTCATTTCTCATGCAGTCTTCTCTCCAGCTGATCTGCTCTGAGCTGCAGCTAGATGCACAGAAAAGGTTGGAAAGATGCCGACGGTCACGTTCAAAGTTGGGTTCGAGCCGAGGAGGGAAGGTGAAGTGCTGTGCGTCACTGGAAATATCCCAGCTTTGGGTCTGTGGTCGGCCCGAAAAGTTCAGGCTCTGGAGAAAGACGAGGCTGATCAGAGGTAAGAGCAAGCTGAGAGACTTAAAGAGACTGGCATAAATACTGGTACTCATTTCTGAGTGATACAAGCCATTAAAACCAAAACAACTTGAAGATGGGGTACATGCCTTAAACTTTAATAGGAGTGTTGCTTTATTTTCAATTTTACCCATCACATCGGTGGTCTCCCCCCCCCCACTACCTTTTTTTTGGGGGGGGGGGAGAGGGTTGATGACGTCTTTTTAGTACTGTTTACTTTTAAATCATTAATGTTTTTATACTCTTAGTCTAAGTAGATTTGAAAGTTTTCATTATTTGTGCCCTGCTTTGTTCATGATTTAAAGTAATTTTTGTACAGAATTTTTGCTGAATTCTCAAAGCCTTTGTAACTTTAGTTACTGTTTATTATTTTAGTAATCAATTAATATCAAACTAAAAACTGATTCGAAAATTGGCAACGTATTTGTAGAAGATTAAAATTTCTCACAAAGTATCAATTATAAAAAGAATGGTCTGATTTTGTGAAAATGTAATATCCAATGTATATCCTAACCATGTACCTCAAACTTCCTCAAGTATACGGTTTGCAGAAATTTAAAAAACAAGTTTGGTAATTTGACGAGGACAAGGTGATAATTTCTGCAGAAAAATAACTCTGACAGGACTTAAATGGGTGACAAGTAGTTTGAACATGTTGAGAAATCAACAGATAGCAAAGCCTAGCTTTGATTTTGAGACACATAATGAAGGGACCCACACTTTAGGCAAAGTTAGGTTCTGGCAAGAAAAAATTTGAAGACTACAATTTGGACATGCCTATGGGTAAGTCCAAGATAAGGTCCCCTCAGAAGGCAAAATTTCATCTTTGCTCAATATTGACATGTTTGGTATCATTTTGAAGCTTATGAGTTGAAGTTTCGATTTCCGTGGAGGAAAAAATGATATTATGTAAATTTATGCAAATTTCAAGGGCTTCATTTGCATATTATATATGTGAAACACAGCGTTACGTATGGGACATTTATAAAAATTCATATTAATTCAAAGGAAAGCAAATAATATTTGATTAATATGTGGACATAAGAAGTTCATCACATAGTTTAACTTGGTATGAAAATTTAGGGATTATGCAAATGATTATGCAAATTAGCTCATGTCCTATCATGAGATGTCCCATACATAACAAAATGAGGTCATTTTTTTAGGTTTTTTCTGAAATTGCTATGGTTATTTTAATGCCCTTTTGGAAAGTTCTAATTTATTGTTTAGAGAAATTAAATGCCAGAGAAAAAAGAAAAAAAAGTAAAAGAAATATTTTTTATCAGGCATTGAAATAATGTTACGTATGGGACAAATGCGTCACGTATGGGACATCCTCATACATATTGCATGTGAATGCATGTAGCTAGCTGGGAAGGTCTCTCAGTACACAATGGTCAATCATCCTGAAGAAAGCATCCCAACATTGTAGCTACTTTTTGAGTTATAGACACTTGAAACAATACATGAACTTGACTGAACAATTTTCAGAAAGGGGGAGGGGGAAATGGCAAAATACATAATGAAAAATCAGCATTAAAGGGATGGTATAGTTTTTTGTAGAAATGGGGATTCAGTTTTCAACATTTAAAGAGATGATTGGAAACCAACTTTATGAATTACTTTAAAAGAACATAAAATCCTAAGACTAGAGGAATTCAAAGTTTATGTGATGGAGATCCAATTTGAAATGGTTGTGATATATATAGAAAAAAAATAAAAAGTAATTATTTTTTTTTTTATTGCAAGTGATACACAAATTGTCCTTATTCAGTTTTCAGTAGTAGCCACAACAAAATTCATGGGTATACATACTGAGGTGTGACTCGAATCAATGACCTGACTGCTAGACAGACATCATATATCTACTCGATCACTGGGGTTCCACGCAGCAGGTATTGCTTATTTATTAAACTTAATATTTCTTGTGTCAAGTTGTTTTTTATTGAAACTAAATGGCAAACTGCCCTTCATCAATGGAAGTAAACACTTTAAACTACCAGGTATTCAATTTTTCAGTAACTATCCTGATAAAAATAGGGCATACATACTCAGGTTGGTCATAAAAAATACAGAATATGATTAAATGTGATTTTGATGGTAAATATCTGGGGAATATTGTTCCCTTGTCAATCTGGATCAGTATTCGAGTAATTTCAACTGATTCCACCTCAATAATTATGCAAAAATTTGTTTATGGGTATTTTGCAAAATCATTTTGCAAAATACCCATAAACATGCTTCTCCACACACTAAACGAATGGGGGACAAAGGGCATGCATACCCAGGTTGGTCAAACAAATATTAAAATATGATTGAATATGATTATGATGGTGAATATTTGGGGAATATTGTTTCCTTGACAATCTGGATCAGTATTTGAGTAGTTTCAACTGATTCTACTTCAATAATTATGCAAAATACCCATAAACATGGTTCTTCACACACTAATTGAATGGGGGACAAACTGTTCTATATGTAACGGTCCCATACGTAACACGTCATGTCTGTCTTTAATTAGAACCTGTAATTAGAGCTTTTTGCCTAATGACATGAAACTTACCTGTGATAATCTTGAGTGTTGTGACTTTCATCACAGTGAGTTACAAGTTGTAGAATGATATACTTTCAGAGAGTTTTGAGGTTGAAAAAAATGTTCAAAAAAACAAAAATTTTCTGGTCCCATACGTAACGGCACATGTTTTCTCTTCTAGAATATAATTGTCAAGGTCACTTTTCTCAATTTTTTACATGATTATACTTCTCCTAGATATCAGTCACCATGATGAAGTTCAATATGATCAAAGGCCATTAACACTATTTTTCAGGTCATAAAAGTCTCTGAATGTCCCATACGTAACGTGCGCGTTATCTTGGACTTGCCCCTATATATTCTGCATTTCACAACCACCCAAATAAAAAGTGCATGTTATTCCTACATTGTATGTTCTTAGCTGTGTTACTAGTAGGACCTACAAGATTGTGATGAATTTGATTTCATTTTACTCACCTGACTTGCTATTGGATTTATAAGCAGATTTAAGCTCTACCCCAACTCCCCCTTGCATTCAGTAAAAGACTACACATCTTTGTATGATTTCTCTTTATACTGGTCATACATGGTATATTTAATAGTTCGAGCAAGACATACTTTTGAAAGAAATTTCTGGCAAAATTGACAACTTCAGAAAAGGATCATGTCGTTTCTTTCAGTTTACCCCTCCCCAAGAAAGACATTGTATATCATATAAATATTTTCTTACACATATATCTAATACGGTATGTTGTAGAATGTGTTATTGTTGACTTTAAAAGTTGCAAGGTCATTTGTTTGGTTGGCCAGCAGGATTGCAAGATGAACTTATTTGTTTGCCATAGATAACTATGGGGAAAACAACTTAACTCTCTGTTTTTTTTTTCTCTCTTTTTTAAAAATTTTTTATAATGCAGGTGGACGCTTACTATCAATGTACCAGAGAACACTAAAATTGACTACCGATATGCTATTTGTAGCTTCCTGAAAGTTCCTGAATCAAAGATTGTCGTACATGAGTGGGAAGCAGGTCTTGTTCCTCGTCACATGTCGGTCACAGGTATGGGAATCAATTTTTATCGGTAATCTTAAATACATTGTACTCTCAAATTCCTTGTACAGTTGAACCTCTCGTATCCGGACAAGTCGGGACCGGGGCTCATCCGGATAAGGGATTTGGCCGGATACTGGAGACTCAATGCTTTATACATGTACATATACATACACATGTACTGATGTAGCCCATTGTACTACCACATGTAGTAATGTGTATACTGCAACCTTTTCATTGTTACATTTGGGGATGTTTGGGGATGTTAAAATGTCTGAAGGTAAGCAATTTGGGAGGAAATTTGATATAATGTATGTTAATCATGTTGGAAGTAATATGTAATTCATGTGTGTTTGGGAATCCCCCTTTCCTCCCGTAATTATTTTAAAAAAAATCACGGCGAGATTGCGTCCGTATAATAGAGAGATCTGGATAAAGGGAGGCCGGATAAGAGAGGTTCAACTGTACTTCCTCTGCCTGTAGAATGGATTCTACATATGGCATGATTGTCGTACTTGCTTGTTTTAGCTTGGTGTCCCATGTATGTTCAGGTAAGCGTCTATGGGGAATGCATGTTAAAACAAAATCCGTTCTTCTTCGGCGGGTTAAGTAGGCCCTTAAAAGGGGATGTTAGACTATGCAAACCTTAGACAACCACTAATTTGCTGTAGAGCTTACATTCTACAATGTACCAGGGAGCTGTTTCTGTCCTCAGTATAAATATGTCTGATGTATCAATGCAAGAAAGGCCTGTGCAGGTAGATGGAATATGCTCCAATATAGCATTTTTTTTTCCCTGATTGAGAAGTGACAATGACAAAAAAGAAAGACACCTAGAAGAATAAAATAGTTTCTTACATTAAATTTTATTGCACTTACATGGTTTTCCAGCTAAAGAAGTTACTCATTGACAGGTGAGCCACTGTAGTAGTTAGTACCTATTAAGTGTAATTTTATGTATTGTACATAATAGATAGATTCTCAAAAATAGTTAGGTTATGCATGTCTTTTAATAGTAATTGCAAATATCAGCATGGAGAGAATAGATTCTGATATTGTAATTTCTTATTAAAGGGACTGTACAGTGCTGGTTGAGGTGAGGATTTAGGTTTATAACATTTTTTGTGAGATAATGAGAAACCTCTCCTGAAATATGAAAGAGCATGTACTTTCGAGAAGGATTCAACGTTTATTTAATGAAAATTGACCTTGGAATGGCAGAGATATCCAAAAAAGCGATACTAATAAAATTGACAGGCCATGACTTTTATTAGAATCTCTTTGTTCTTTGTTTTACCTTGTTTTCAAAACCGATTTTCATCAAAGAAACTTTTGATTCCCCTTAGAATTCTATGCTCTTTAACATTTCATAGAGTGGTTTCCAAAAATCTCGCAAAATGCTACAAGCTGAATCCTCACCTCAACCAAAACTATGAATGTACAGTCCCATTAAGAGAATTTCATGATGTCTCAGATCCATCTTCAGGGAAGAATTTTCAAACTCAAATTTGATTAGCAATTTCAGCTGATGAACAATATTTTAAATGTTATCCTGTACACTTTTATGGAAGAAAACTGCTACACAAAAGTTAGTTTGTGTAGCAGTGTTGTAAAAATGCATAGCAAATTGCGATGCGATACCAGGAAAATTACTCCCTGCAGCTTGCTTGCTGTCGTACTGTCATGTATACTCATACATTCTCTGTTGTCTCCCCATGCAGACATCCCGTATCACACTGAGTTACAAACATTTGGTACCTATGGTGAGTTTAATATTCATCTGATCTTTTGTCAGGGTCATACTATTCATTTTTCATCACTCTTTGTTTGATCCTGAATATATTTGTATGCCTCATTGTTCAAAATGTTAAAATATGCATGAAGGGTTTGTAATGTTATCTGCTGTATAGCTTTTTTTCTCTTTTTCTGCAGGGGGGGGGGGTGGAGAAGAAAAGTGGGAGATGTCACAATAACATCCCCTTTTAGTATTAAACTCCAGTTTGTGCATTTAAGACTGCGTTTATCAACTTTCCCCTGTTTAAACGGCTTTCGAAAGCACTTCCCAAAGCCCTTTCCAAAGCCCTTTCCAAAGCCCTTTCCAAAGCCCTTTCCATAGCCCTTTCCAAAGCCCTTTCCAAAGCCCTGTACTATTAATGTGCCGCTTGTTTTCTAAGAAGGGACGGCGAAAAGCGATTACTTAAAGACATACATGTATCTTCCTTTGAGAGTGACGAGTCATGATGCAATGCCACATGAATCAATTGTCTTCCTATCTGTGAGGCAGCTCCAGTGTAGCACATACTTCAAATATTTCTGAGTGGCATACTTCAAATATTTCTGAGTGGCGGCATGAGACTTTAGGCTGCGTTTATCAACTTTTCCCTGTTTAAATGGCTTTCAAAAGCCCTTTCCAAAGCCCTTTAGAAACGGCTTCCAAAATAGTTGCGTTGATCAACTCTCTTCGCGAATACGATAACTGGCCTGTCACTGCACAGCTGCATTGCGCAATTCGACCCGAGGAGAAGAGGTCATATAAGGCGTGCGTTGTTCGTAACTGCAGTACAATACTACAAAGCCGTTTCAAAACAGCTTTGTGTTTATCAACTTCAAACTAAGGCTTTTACAAACAAGTTTCTGATAGCTGTGCTGTGGTCATTTTCATGTCTTGGAGGAATGACTTTTGCAGAAACAACCACAACAGAAAATTAAAATTCACTTGAAAAACCTCTATGGAACACTGCTAGGTATTCAAACACTAGGCAACGCAAGCTACATGTTTTAGGAACAGACTCGTTGAAGCATCCATTGTACTTTACAGTCATTTGGTGGTTTATAGATCAGTTTGGGCGAGATTGTTTGCTTGAGCAAAATATGCGAGCTCGGCATGCCATTGACTCAATCAGGCGTGGGAACGTGGCACACGAAGACTTAATATTATTCATATTTGCCTGTGCATTTCCTATTGGGATGCTAAATTGCGGATAGAAACTCTGAATGGTTCTTCAGCTACACTCCATAGACTCATATTTCATTCTGTGATCCCAATGTAGATTGCATTGTATTCCGCATTTTGTTATACCCCCGCCAAACGAAGTTTGAAGGGGGTATATAGGAATCAGCGGACGGTCGGGCGGTCGGGTGGTCGGGGGGTCGGTCGGGCGGTCGGTCGGGTGGTCGGTCCGTTGCAAATCTTGCGTCGCGAACTACTTCCTCAGTTTTCAACCGATTCCCATAAAACTTGGCACAGATGTGTGCCTTGGGTTGTAGATGTGCAAGACGTATTTTTTGACAGTACCCAAAAGTACGTTGCCATGGTAACGGCATATTATTGGCAAAAATGGGTACAAATCTTGCGTCGCGAACTCCTCCCACAGTTTTTGATCAATTTTTATGAAATTAGGTACAGATGTTCATCTGAATATGTTAATGTGCAAGACACATATTTCCGCAGTGGCAAAAAGTGCGTTGCCATGGTAACGGCATGTTATTGGTAGAATATAGGGCAAAATGCTTCATGGCAAAACTGCTTCATCAGTGTTCTTCCAATTCTCATGGAATTCATATTGAATGTTTGTCTTAGGATATAGGTCAGCATGACACATTTCTTGACAGTGACAGAAAGTATGTTGCCATGGTAACAGCTCACATATTATGAGCCAAAATGATGGAAAATTTTGTGTTGCAAACTACTTCCTCAGTTTTTGCCCAATTTCCATGAAACTTGGTACAGATGTGTGCCTTTGGTTGTAGATGTGCAAGACGCATTTTTCGACAGTACCCGAAAGTATGTTGCCATGGTAACGGCATATTAATGGCAGAAGATCAAGGAAAGATCTTGCGGATTTAACTACTTCCTCAGTTTTTTGGCCAAAGCTTATGAAATGTTGTTTTGACCAAAGCTTATGAAATGTTGTTTGGCGGGGGTATAACCAGTCGCTGTAGCAACATTTCTAGTTGTTGCTGTTTTTCCCACCAGCATGTGTGTCCAAAATTTTGTATGAAAAAAGAAAAATGCAAACTTTTCATTTTTTTGAAATCTTAAATAGATGGACAGAACAAGGTACAGAGGGGTTGGCTGGTGGACACTCGCGAAATTCAACTGATGTTTGACAAGTCAACGCTCACCAAACTCGCATCCTCCCTGAGCCGCACGCCATGTAGCATTCGTGTCACTGCCGTGGAAACCACATCTCCATACGAATCTGTTCCAATATTAGTAGCAGTGAGTTCTTATCTTGTGGGATTTTTTTTCCCCCCACCTGTACAGTTCAGGGTCCCAATGCGTAGAAAATACTGACGCAACCTTTTGAAAGGAAATCCCTACCCCTAAGAACAAAATGTAACATGGCCATGAGCCATGTAAAATCCAGTTCTGAAATAATGTGCATGTGATTTCTTTGTGCAGTATAAATCATCCCTCATCGTGAAAGGGACCAAGGTTACCAGAGCTATAGATTGCATTGCTGGGTTCATTGTTGTCGGCAGTGTAGATAGTGGAGTTGTGGTTGAGTAGCCTGGGGCTCGCTCTTTTGAAATTCATAGTCTGTTTGCCTGATCAGATATTAGCTTTAACAATTATTAGGCTTTGTGAAAACTAGGTAGGATTTGGTTGTTACATACTTACTATTCTTGGTATCCAGGAGGTTCAGATATAATTCAACCATACAGGAATCCTCAGAAATTTAGATTCTTGCAAGAAAAGAAAGTCCTAAAATTTATGAAACTGATTTGAATAGAAAATCATTTGTAAGTCGAGTCACAATCATTTGAATAAACAGTACACATACACATTGATTTGCACGCTTAAACACATTGGAGTCATAAAAGTTTAGATCTAGGTTTCTGGTGTTGGTGTTGCATTGGGTCTTCTTTATGTACAATGTAAGTGATGGAAAGTTGCTGAAATAAAATTTAGTGTATTGCATCACTATTCGACACTCTTTATCTGTGAACTTCAACTGTATGGTTGACTTACTGTAGATGTGTTTGGGGGAGGGGAAAGATGGCATCAATACTGTATGCATGCCAATGTCAGCAAGCATTTTCTCTCATTGTTCCAAAACGCTTGCCTGACTTCGATTTTTACTTGCCCCAGGCAATTAGGCGAGCTCTATGTAGCAACTTGGTGCTGCCCAAGGGTATTACCTGCAGCAATCCCCAAATTTCAAGATTTTCGAAATAGTTTGCCTCAGTTGGAGTTCCATGAATGCAAAGTGTGCTGCTCAGGTGTGTCAGATTCGCAGGTCCCTTTCCGGTACTTTTCCTGGGGTTAAGAATGTAAGGTGTTTATGACAGTTTAAATGTTTATTGCCCAGTTGCACCTCTGTTGGGATTACAAGTTGGGATTGTGTCCAGCTGTTAAAAAGAACACCTTGATTTCCATGATAAAACTGAACATCAACATGCATTCCATGTTTCAGTTTGCCTTTGACAATTCATTTATACTAGCCTCCCACCCACTTTGCCTCTTACAAAAAACAAAACAAAAAAGAACAACAAAACAAAACAAGCACAGAAGGGGGATTGGGAAAAAATGAGGGTAATTGCTTTTTTACCCTCATCATAAATAATTCAAATTACAGCATTCTCCTGGTACATTCCCTGAATGCATGGAGCGTGATTTATTGAGTTCGAACAAAATGAGACAAGGGGGCTTGAGTGTTGAATACCCTTCATCATCCAAAACGACTGTTACTTTAAAGGCATAATTTACCATTTGCAGATGAAACAAAAACCCAGTATTAGTGCTTCAAAAGAGTTCTAAAATGTGAGTTAGGGATAGAAACAACCAATGTAAAAATTTGAACCATATGAGTATAATCGATGTGAACAATAGTTATAGTAAAAATGTTTTCAGACTACACCGTCTATAGTTATGGTTTAGTGAGAAAAATAGTGATATCTCCTTGGAATATATTTTAGGCGTTATTGCAAAAATCTTATATGGTAGGATGTTTGTGATACAACTGACCTACATATATACATCAAATGTGATATCTTGATTGTTTTTTAAATTACTGATCCCAAAGGTAAACAGGACCTTTAATGTTTATATTTTTTGTTTTGTTTGTGTGTGTTTGCCATTACAATCATTGCCATAGAACCACCGCCTAGGAGACCACATACCTCGAGAGCAAGCCGCGTCCGGTGAGCCACTAGATGCAATGTCTGAAGTCTTGACCTTCTCCACTCAGAATCTTGCAGCAGGACATGATTTGGTAAGCTCTCCAAATCATACTTGGTAAAAATGAAGACATCTTGTTTTATGTGAATGAAAATATGATGTGATGAAGGTGCAATTATGAATAGGCATGCTGTAACAAACCATTGTGTGAGGACATTTTGAAGGGGTGACTCCTATCTATCAGTCTTTACTGTGAATGGAAATGAATGATCTTCATCTACATTGAATGTGAACAATATCCAACACAAAGACTGCATTTTAACAGCATTTTCTTGATTCATTACCTGTATCGTCAATGGGTGCGTTCGAGCGCTCTAAAGCGAACCAAAGCGAACTGAAATAGAGCGTACCGTACTGAACTGTGCCAGATTTGAAGTGTTTGAGCGCTCTGTCGAGAAAGCGCACCTCACGAGTTATATTTAGAAAAGGTCACACATTTTTGTACAAGTGTGTAGCAAGAATGTCATCCACCTGGTGCTTGAACTACTTACAGCTGTCCCGAACAAAGAAAATGATGTCCTTGCATTGTGACGTATGCGCATGATATGCCCATGCTTTACAGAAAACTTTTGGTACGCTTTTGGAGCACATCGGGAAGTTGTCCACTTTTGGCTTGGTACAGTACGGTATGGTACACTTTAGGAGTGTTTGAGCGCTCCTCTGGCAGGGGTACGGTACGGTACAGTTCGCTTTAGGAAAGCGCTCGAACGCACCCAATGTAACATAAAATGGGACCCAGAGTCTCATTTCACCATCCTCTCATTCGATAAGTTTTAAAACTTTTTGTTCAAATGTTTCCTTTTGACTTATTTCAGAAATTCATGATCCAGTTGCTGCAAGCCAGTGCATCCCCATCTCATAGCGAGGGCAAGCGTTTAAAGGGGGAGACCACCCTGATTGGTGAATGCTGGTTGGTGAGCAGTAGCTTCCCCCAGAGTGTCGGCTTGGTCCCTCTCCATCTATTTGACAAAGCTGGTGTTCCTCTTGGTGTCAAAATACCAGGTAAGACCCATTGTGTAGTGCCATAGCCTCGTGCTAGCTCCTGGAACCATAATACTCACATTTGCCTCTCTGAGCAGAAGTCAGACTTTATTAAATAGAGGATGTTAGTAGGTCTTGTTCTCCCTGTGCAAGATGAGATCATGATAACATCTGTACTGTGGAAATCATACCAAGCCTTGTCTCCAAATTGTACTAACCCAACATACATTTTAATGTTGTAAATCATGTAATAAATCCTTCTTTTTTTTGATGTTGCATATCATGGCAGGTATTGACATAATGTAGTGTATAATGGATTGATTAATATCGTAATTTGGCTGGTGAGTTTTTGCTATGTTGAAAAAAAAATGTACCAGTCCATTTATTTTGGTAAGAATCTAAGGTATTTTTTGTTAAGCTGCTTTGCAGTGTGTAGTATCTGAAGTGATCATGCAAGGAAGCATACTGATAGTACAATCTGGGACCAGTTTCATAAAGAATTATGATTCATCTTACGCTCAGGTTATCAAGTGTAATTCAGTGAATCAAGCATAAGATCAATATTGATCATTATTTACAATGAAAAAACAAACAAACAAACACTTTTGTGCTGAGACTAATGAAACAATGTCACGACTTCTGAGATGAAGATAATGTGTTTTATTTTGGTAGAGGTTGTTTGTTGCATCACTAAAAGACTGTGGCCATTTTAAATGTGGATGCATTTTTTTTTTTGTTTTACACTTCTTTGCTTGTTTGTAATAGTTGTTTGTTTGTTTTTTTTTTTTCTGAGGGGAAGGGGAGTTATGACTCTGTAAGGAACTTTTAATTGTCAGTACCCAGTGTTTGAAACACACCATCAAGTAATAAAATGACTACTTGTGAAAATGCTAAACTCCCAGTTACTAGCCAGTATGACTGACTTTTACCTGTAGTGTCCTATGCAGCCATTGAACCTCTGGAGGTTTCAGAGGCCCACAGCTTCCAGGTTTCGTATGCAACTCACTGGAAGAAAAGGAATGGCGCCCTCAACGTTGGCCACAGAGGCATGGGAAGGACAATGTGCGATCACTCACTCAGGAAAAGGTGGGAGTTGCTGCAATATGAGAATGAGGAATTGATATAAAAACTTTTTTTGTGTTAAAGGTCCTGTTTACCTTTGGGAACAGTGATGTTAAAAATGTTCAAGATGTCACATTTGGTGCATATGTGTAGGCCTGTTGTATGGCAAAACATCATACCATGTAACATTTTTTCAATAAAGCCAAAAAAGATAAGGAGATATCAGTATTTTTCTCATTAAACCATAACTGTAGATGTATTAGTCCGGCAACATTTTTATTATAACTATTGTTCACATTTTGTCTATTTAACAATACTTAACATTGATTATATGGATTCAAATTTTTACAGTGGTTGTTTCTATCTCAAACTCACATTTTGGAACTATTTTAAAGCATTACTGCTGGGTCTTTGTTTCATCTGCAAATGGTAAATTATCCCTTTAACAACAATTCTTGAGGACGCACCAAGGCCATTATGCTCTCATGCAAGCTTGCTCAAATGTCTGAACAGTGAATTTCAAATCCCTACATAATTTTCTATTCAAGTCACAGTTCTGAATTCAAATATATTAAACAGTGATGAAGCAACCAAATATTGTGGCTCACTCGAGGCAACAGTGAAATTGAATGGCAAATAACATTAATGCACAATGTTGCAAGTGTAAACAGGCAGGCATCAAAACAGACGTAAATGCAGTCTTAGAAAGCATGCAAACCTCATTTGGTGATTTGATGCTAGAGACCGTGTTTGAAAGAAGGCATGAGGGAAGAGAGAGTCAGTGATCAAAAGATAATGAGCATGCAATCTCATTCATGGAGGGTAACAGCAAGAATACCTCTCTGTTACATACATGGATATTCAATCAAACGACAACTATAAGGTTTGTCAGGTAGGGTAGAGGTGTGATTTAGAAATTTTCTTTCAAACATGGCCAGTATCATTCAGAGAAGCAAATTTGTATTCAATGATATTTTCTTGCTGTGCTAATGTCCTAAAAAGTGTAATTCTTGGGTCATGCTGAACTAACAGATCTTCTCTGGTCATTGTATGTTTGTTTGTTCATGTTTATTATGTATGTGTAGAATTTTGTTTCATGGCTTGCTAAGCTTTTTTCTTTCTTGTCTATTCAACAATAAATCAGTCATATTCATTAGACTCATCCTTGTTATCGTGTCTTCCAGTGTAAGGGATGAAGAATCTACCTCTAATGTTCCAGAAAATACTGTCTACTCTTTAAAGGAAGCAGCGTACCATGTAAGTGGCAAAATGTTCAAGTACAATATTTTACTAGACTAAAGTGGTAATTGCAGTATGATATTCAAATGAGGTCTTCAAAACATATTCGGCCTATCTGTTCATAGCCATTCTTCAGTTTTGATACTGGTGTCCACAGCTTTGTAGTGTCAACAAGAACTTTTGTGTACGTTGTAATTTCGGGAATCTCTGCTCTTGCGAAATTAAAGAAATTCAAGAAACTTTTGAAAATGTGGTGCCGGCCCTGACATAAACCATGAAGAAATAAGACTGACGACATAGTATGGTTATAAATTGTGTGTAACTATAGCTGAAACATGTGTGGAATGATATACAGGCGACTCTGGTTATAACGAGATCCTTGGGACCAGCAGTTTTCTGCCGTTATTTTGAAATTTGGTGTGTCTGAACAAATAAAGTGTATAAAGATATATAGATGATAAATTTGGGGCCTGAATTTTACTTCATTGTATTCGGACTTTTGTTGTAACTGTATTCGTTATAGTGTGAGTACATTGTAGCTCACCGGCACTGATGTTGTCATTTATATTGTTACATATTTAGGGAGCAGACTTCGTGGAGTTTGATGTTCATGTCACCAAAGATGGCATTCCTGTCTTGTTCCATGACTTCCAGTTTTCCCTCTGCATGATGGAGGTGAGTTCTGTTCTCCTCATTCTTTAGAAGAAGAAGAAGAAGTAGAGAGAAAAAAAAAGCTGCACAGAAAAGAAAACGGAAGTATCAGAGCTGCATGGTTCTGCGGGAAGCTCCCTGAAAAATGAGATGTATTTTCTTGTACTGACACAAGGTTGTGAAATCCCCCCCCCCTCGCGATTTACCAAAAGAGACAACTCAAAGCAAACAAACCCTCGAACCCAACAACCAAACCCCCACACAGTGTGTCCCTGATTGTGATGATGGACTGTCTGCAGTCCTGAAGTAGGTAGAGAAACCATTTTTTTCTTGTTTTGTTTTTGCTTTTTGTTTTTGTTTTGTTTTTTGCCAGAGGTGGTGGTAAATGTAGTCAGCTTTTTCAGTGGCTGTGATATGTGAATACAGCACACTCATTCCTTGTCTCATTTGTGGGAGGAGCAAGATGCAGGCTATATGTTTGTGAGACTCAGTATTCTATGGCAAAGGAATATTTAACTCGATGAGGACGAGTCCCAAGTGTACTCGGGCAGGGGTGTATGGGAAATGCGTGTTGTAGCAAAATCAGTCCGTCCTCAACAGGTTAAAGTATTCTGTCCTTTCTACCCATAGTTTTGCATGTTATTTTTCCTGTCCATATTGTTAGAAACACATTAGTTTGCCATTGACGACAAAGTGATTTATTTAGCATAACCAGTTCTGCCTTATTCAGTGGCAAAATGAGTTAGCCTATCAGTAAGTGATAACAAAATTAGTGTATAAATAGTTTAGGAGTATTGATTAGTGATTATAATTTGAGTTAGTAAGTGTCACTTGTAAATGATGATAATATGGGTTAGTTAGTGTATAAATAGTTTAGGAGTATTGATTAGTGATTACAAATTGAGTTAGTAAGTGCCACTTGTAAATGACGACAATATGGGTTAGTTAGAAGTATCAGTTTCGCTCTTTTTTATGACAAAATGAGAAAGCCTCATTAGTTAGTGATGACAAAGTGAGTTATTGCGAGTAGTTAGAAGCATCAGTTTCATTCTTTTTTAATGGCAAAATTAGTAAGTATAACAGGGTCACCATTTGGTGATGACAAAGTGAGTGAGATGGAAGCATCGGCTACATTCTTGTGTGAAACAAAGATGAGTTTAGGCACCATCAGTTCATTGCTCTGTTTTACAAAAGTAAGATTATTTCTGATAGTGTGGCTGCATTCTAACTATCTTCTCCCTTTGTTATTTGACTTGCCACCAGTCTAGAGGAGTCCAAAAGAGTGTACTGGCCACTCTACCCATCAAAGATACAACCTATGAAAACCTTCTGGCTGTGCAGGTAAAAATAAATAAAGCAGTTTGCTGAGTGCTGTACATCTTAAAGCTCCACTTCAGCTTGATGTAAAGACTGTTTATATATTTTATGGGGATATTTACACTGAGTTTGTGATACATCAGAGATTCAGTTTTCATATTTAAGTTTCATGTGTTGTCTTGCAAGATTAACTATCAACCAATATATCCTTTTTCATTTTTATTTTTTCAGAATTCAATGATTTATGCATTAAATTCTTGGTTCAGTAGTATTCATTGTCTTGTAATTTCCTGTTTCTGGACCTTAGATTTACTAACATGTGAAAGTCTCAAGTAGCTTTCATTTTTTCACTTTTTATGCCTCCGCCACGAAGTGGTGCCGGAGGCATTATGTTTTCGGGTTGTCCGTCCGTCCGTCCGTCCGTCCGTCCTTCCGTCCGTCCGTCCGTCCTTCCGTCCGTCCGTAATGAATTTTGTGGACAGGGTAACTATCAAAACCTTTTGAGGTATCCTAATGAAACTTGGCATGTATGTGTATTAGGAGGTGAAGTTGTGCCTATCAACTTTTGGGTGCACATGCTCAAGGTCAAAGGTCAAAAGGTCAAGGTCAAATGCTTAAAATTTCACTTTTTCCCCCATATCTATGCAATGCCTGAATATATTTTCATGAAACTTAGTGTATACATGTATTACCCAATTAAAATTCTCTGGTGAAAGTTTGGGGTCATGAGGTCGAAAGGTCAAAGGTCAAAAGGTCAAGTAAAATGTTAAAATTGCACTTTTTTCTCTGTATCTTGGAAATTGTTCAAGGTATCTTCATGGAACAAAGTATATATGCATGTACTGACTGGCAGTGGTTATCTAGGGAATTTGGGGTTCATGTGGTCAAAGGTCAGGGGTCAAAGGTCAAGGGCAATACTTCAAAATTTTGCTATTTTCCTTATATTTATGCAATGCCAGCAGGATTATTTTTTTTAAAAACTTGATGTATGCATGTGTAACCCACTAGAGATTCTCTGGGATTTTCTTTTTTTTGCCAATAAGGTCAAAGGTCAAAAGGTAAAAAATCAAGTGAAAGTGCTGAACTTACTTCTTTCTCCATATCTCGGAAGTGGCTCAAGTTATCTTTAAACTTAGTACATATTTATGTATGTTCTGCCTGACATTGATTCTCTTATGAATCAAAGGCCAGATGAAAATGATAACAATTTACTGTTCAATACAGAAATTGCACTTTTTCTCCATACAATTTATACCTTGACAATTACTCAAGTGCGTAAACTTATGAAAGGGTCAAAGTCGAAGTTAAAGTTCTTAAATCCCCAAATACATGCTCTCCTATTCATCCAATTAAACATAGGTCAAGGAAGGTGAACATTCGATACATTTGTGACAAACATGTCATTTTAATATTTTGCCAATTTTGTGAAAATGTAATCGCACATTGTCCACATGTACTATAGACCTATTAGGAGAATCATGCATTATGGCGGAGGCATACCAGTCGCCATAGCGACATTTCTAGTTAAATTTTGTACTTGTTATGATCATGAAAATCTGCTTTCTTGTTTTGCCTGTGAGATGAGCTTTCACAATACCGGTATCAGACTTCATATTTTTTCTTTAATCTTGAAATTGTTACCCTCTGTATTTCTATCTAAAAGTGCTGGCACAAGTTATTGTAAGGGTTTATTTTATAAGGAATTTGCAATTAATTTTCTTCCACTGACTGCTATATATATATACAAAATAATATTCACAGTTTAGTAATTGTACCCAGCTGCTGCTGCAGGTACAGTATTACAATTATTTCATGTTGAAGATTTTGTGAAGAACTGTATGAAGTTTAGCTCAGAAATAGTTTCACAATGTTTTAAAAGGAGAGGGCATCCTTATGATTATGTGACCATAGTCAATTCAACTTGATATGATTTTTTTTTTGTATGAAAGAAGATTGCATGATATTTTACTGAAGGTAATGGGGAAGATGCCTCCAAGCACTTACTTGAGAGTGTTCAAAGAAAATTTTCAGTTATGATCTCTGATGCTTCATGCCTCATGCTTCTCTAATATGACTTCAATGCATAAGTTTTGTTCATAGTTCGAACAAGAAAAAGGGTCAGCACTTCTGATTTTACTTCACTGGATGATATTCAAATCTTGAGTGATTTTATTGTTAACTTCCTTTTCTTGTTTTACAGAAACTGAATCCTGTCATTAAGCCAGATGGATCAAGAACATCAGGTATGTGACAAATGAAGTGCATTCATTGGTGATATATTTTCTCATTGAAAGGGGATAGCTAGCAACTGATCAGTGGGAATCACTGAGAATGCTGGGGGATGATTGTTCCAATTCTGGCGGGATTCATTTAACCCTATTCTAAATGGGGGGGGGGGGGAGGTCAAATTGACCCCTCCTCGACGTTTCGCGCCACGATTCCGCAATGCGTGAAGATTTTGCTGCGTCGTTTCACGATTTTTTTCATTGAAGTCTCTTGCAAATTTTGAGACCAAATTTGCGACATCCGGGTACGCCGTTCTGAAGTTACATAATGTTTTGCATATGCATGTCAACCCCAAAACAGCTCAAATTCATGATATTGTGTGCAAATCCAATGCAAATTGTGTTTTTAGCTTAAATTGATATAAATTAGATTATTTCAACTTTTAACCATTGAAATTAATAAATTCTAGTGTAGATAAGCCTGAAAAAGTGCCTGCAACAAATTTTGGCAAAAAACAATAGAAAACAAAAGGTCGAAAAAACAATAAAATACATAAGAAATTAACAAAACAATAAAAAACAAAAGAAATTGATTTTGATTGCACTATTTTTTTACCTGAAAATTGTTTGATATGTCTTGAAAAATTCTGACACAAAAATTTAGCAATCCTTCAGTCTTTTTGATGGAGTTATAGGGGAAAATATAATTTCATGCACAAATTTGCATAATTAATTTATTGAAAATAGAAAGGAAATATTTTTCTATTGTGTGACCATGTAATCTTGTAGTTGACATCCAGCTCTATCATTAGGCAAAATTTTGCAGCTATCGGGCGATCGATGGCCGAGATCTGAATGGGGGGGTCAAATTGACACCCCCCCCCCCCCCCCCCCCCCCCCCCCCAGTAAAAACTTGGTCTCAAATAGCCCAGTTAGAATAAGGTTAAGAGTACATTATATATCTATTGTTGTAGGAAAATTTATTTGCTTCAGAATGGTCTCATATTCAAGTGATGTGCAGTTTAATGGTTCCAGGCTAGCATGCCTGTACGGTGACGGGGCATTAAACTGCACATTACTTGAATACGAGACCATTCTGAAGCAAATGATTTTCACACAACAGTAGATATTATAATAATGTACTCTTAAATGAATCCCACAAGAATTGGAACAATCATCCTCCAGCATTCCCACTGATTCCCACTGATCAGTTACTAGCCATCCCCTTTAATCCTACTTAATCAACCAAATATCACATATATTTGCTTTGGTAGTTAAAATGTAAAAAAAAAGATAAATTGATCCTTAATCACAATTTTAACATAAACTTTTCTCATCCTTTTCAGAATTTGTCTGTGAGAATTCAGTATGTGACGTGGAGGATGCCTTGCCATTCAGCAAGCTGCAGACAGTGAGTATTTTTGGTTGTTTGTTTTTCTCCATTAGAGATATTATCTTTTCTTGAGTCCTTTTTCCGTAAAATGTGCATGGGTGACGGGATAGATAATGTGTGTGAGGACTCAACTATACATACATATATTACCTTCAAAGTTAGTATCATATGTGACCGTGCACCTCAAAACGAACATAAAGTCGCACACACTGATCTTGCGTGAGGACTGAAAATAAGTGAAATGGGTCAACCAAGCCGATATTGACCTTTTCATATTTTCTGAAAGAGCAGGTCTTCTTTAACATTATGCTAAAATTTGGTATCATAAAACGGGCGGGAAAGTGTGTTTTTTAGCAGTTTATGTCGAACGTTTTTTTAGTAGAATAGTGTGATTAGGTGTGTTTTTATTGTCCCTTTCTTATTTCTGAAAAACCTTGTACACACTCTTCACTTTCAACTCTAATTACTTTTGAAAGGATATAGCTACTGCTTTGAAAGTTGGCATTGATTATGGACAGAATGTGTTAATGAGGCATGCTTAATTTGAATTTAATCCAATAATCCCTTCATTGTTGTCACTCTGGTGGTTTACTTCCTGTTTTTTGTTCCATTCATCGCACAGCAAGCAAGGTTTGGTAAAGATTAAGCGCTTGAAGAGACACTGTACTTCAGAGCCTCTTTTGTCAGTACACACTTTTCCTGAGTTTGTGCTTTCTTTCCAATATTTAGATAGGTTAGGAGAGTCCATTTGACTTGAGTTATACATCATTTTAAAGCTTAAAGTCTGCTCTTTCAGAATATGGTCTTAACTAAAAATTCATGTCTGGCGACTTTTTGTTTGTTTTGAGGTGCAGGGTCACATATTACTTAGTACAATCAGCTTTTGAATGTAAATTTGTCAGTTTTAACTATGCATATAAGAATCAACTCCATGAAGAGGAGGTAGAGTTATGTACATGCTCAGTGAAGTAGAAATCAATGCCATTAATGAAGTGAGATGCTATCATATCATTTGATTTGCCTAATGTCTAGAACAGTGAAACTGGAAAAGAAAATCAAGCCTGAACAGACAAAGTTTGCTTGTGAGAGGTGGTGGGGTGGGGGTGGGGGGGGAATGAGAGGGGTAGAGAGGATGCAGACAACATACACTGTAGGAAGGCATGAACTTTAGCGCAAATACATCGATACGAAGTTAGTACATACTATGAAGAGCTGACATTTTGTAACTATTTTATGAAGAATAAATAGGGTTTTGCATGTAAACGCTGAATCTTAATCTGCATTGTGCTCGGTCACTTCTTTTCTTTGTCACCCAGGCTCTAGAGAGAGTCCCTGAAGAATGTGGCTTTGACATAGAAATCAAGTATCCCATGAAATGTGAGGTGAGTACCAGTGGTGTTCAGCATTTAAGCACCATGCTGCATTACCAGGAACCGCAGAACCAGAGGGGCTGCAGCCCCCTCCCCCCCCCCATTTTGGCTCTTAAAAAAGAAAGATTGAGAAACAACAACAACCACAACAACAACGAGGAAAAAATCAGACAATTAAAAAAACAACAACAACAAACCAATTCAAAACATTGTGGTACATTGTATTTTGACCCTTAACCACCCATTCGCCTGCAACCCCCCTCCCCTTACCCCCCCACAAAAAAAAAGAAAGAAATAATCCATGGCCATGGATAAGAGTGCTTGTTGCCATTGCTCTGTCGCACAATACATGTACTTAATATGTGGATGTTGCTCTTTTTCAGTCCACCATTGCACATCATAGCTAGAAAAGCACTCTGAGAGCGCAGACCTCTGCCAAGCAGCTAATTTCCACCCATCTACACATGCTGAAAATCGTCCAAGTTCATCAACTGTATCCGCAAAAACATCAAAGATCCTTCAATAATCCATAAAAATTCATAGATGACTACCAAGATTTCATTATCTCTTCCTTGTGTCAATATCAACTTTTCCTGAAAGTTTCATCCAAATCCCTCCACACCTTTTTGAGTTATTTTGGACACAGACAAAAGAACTAACAAACTAACAAACAAACCGACGCTGATGAAAACATAACCTCCTTCCTTGGCGGAGGTAATGATTCTTGAGATTATGATCATAGTAATGGTAATGATGGCAATTTTGCCAGTGATGAGAGATGACTTTGTAACTTTTCATTGCAAATTATATCTGACTCTCACCTTTTTCTTGAAGAAGTCTGGTTGGGAGTACGAGGGTACACCAATGGACATGAATGCATCACTGGACGCCATCCTTAGTGTTGTCTTGAAGCATGGCGGTAACAGGAGAATCTTTTTCTCTGCCTTCAACCCTGACATGTGTGAGATGTGAGTATCACTATGGTGCTACAGTGATTATGAAATCAAAATGTCATACATAAAGATATGAAATTTGAAAGTTGTTTTTGGAAATAAAAATCCTATCATAATATAACAGTAAAGTTGTTGAAATGTCCCGTGTGTAATCATGCAAATTAGAAAAAAACGAGATTTAAACTCTAGAATATTGTGAAAGTTATGCTGGCTGAAAAATAACGAGAAATATAGTGTGTGGGACTATGAAATTATATTGTTCTTCAATTTGTCAAACGTGTTCATGGAAAGCAAATGGTAGTTGTGGTAGAAAAATTGCACACATGTTCTGCGATGTCTCCGTTTCTTCTTCTTCTTCCAATTGGCCTACTGTCCTGAACCTCCTTGGGGGTATTGACCAATTCGGGTTCATTGAGGGCAGCAGACATTTCATGGCACTGGGTGCAGCCATAGTGGGTGTCTCAGCCGACCCCCCTGCTCTCCCCCACCCCGGGCAACATGTTTATCACGCACTTGTAACAAAGGTTCGCGCACTAAGCAAGCATTCTCGCACTCAGTACGAGACGCCCATTGGCTAAAGCAGTTTTTCATTCTGCGCGCGTGCTAATGTAGGGAGAGGGGTGGGGAGTGGGAAGGGGGGGTCGGCTGAGACACCGAGTAATGGCGCTGCCCATGCCAAAAATACACATAGCGCATCACAGAATCGGTCAATACTCACACAACTAATAAAATCCTCTCATTAATGCAGACAATCTCGTCATTTTTTTTTTTTTTAAAGATAGATAATATTTCGTTAGATGAAAAAAGGTACTTTGTTTGCATTAGTTTGATGATTTGTTGTTCCTTCTTTTCCTGCAAGTTTACCAAGTGGACATCTTTCTCCCATGAAGGTCTTGAGAACACAGATTTTCATAGTTTTTTCCCCCAACATTTCACTTTAGGATCCAAAAAAAGCAGTCCAAGTATCCTGTGATGTTATGTAACTTTGGACCCACTGACCTCTACGAGTCGTACACTGACCCTCGATCAGTCACCGTTGAGAGGTGCATCCTAACAGCGCTGTCTGGTCAGTACCTGGTGAGTGCTCAGTGTTCAATGCTGCTGCATGGTGGAGAAACCTTAAAGGGGAGTCATCTACATCCCCCAAACATTTCTTTTTTTTTTTTTTTTTTTGCTGAGAATGTGACCATCCCATGATATTGCCATCTCAATCTTGGGCAGATTTTGCTTCTAAATTTGTCCACATAATAATAAGCATGTGCAGTTATTAAAGATGGTTATTGCTGTGTAGGTTTATATACGAAGACAAAGCGGATAGGGAGTTCTGTGTATTCAAATTAATAATTGCCAGTCAGTTGCAATGGGTTCTATCTATTTATTAACAACTGTTGCAGTAGAATTGATTTGACAGTTTGTTTGTTTTTCTTAATCTCCTTCTGAGCATTCAACGTGAATTCACAAAAAGCTCTTGATACACTGATAAGAACGTATAGGATATGAGGAAGAGATATCCATTTCCTTGGCATCTGGTTCAGATAGGGTAAAATTTCAACAAGGTTGTTATTCAAGGACACTGTTCACAGGGTTATTTACCCTCCCTATGCATTGTCTGCTGATTGGCACTCACACTGACTGGAGTACTTTCTTAGTCTATTGGCAAAGATATCTGGACACTGACTGTCAGTCAATAGACATAATCTTTTCCTATGACTCCCTCTTGTGTCATCATCATGGCTTTCATGCTGGACTGAGGCATCTTGTTACAACCCAGTGGGCTTGCTAATCTACATTTGTGTCAAGTTTTTGATGGCTTGTTGAATGCTAACGAAAAACCTTGGACCCCCTGGGCAATTACCCTGGACCCTTCCCCCTGACACTAACCCTTATCCTAATCCTGAACCTAATCCTAACCCAAACTCTAAACCCTAAACCTAATCCTAACCCTAATCTCTACTCTAACCTTACCACTGACCAGTGTAAAGCCAGGAGAGGGGGGGGGGGGGGGGGATGGGGTGGGGGATTAGGGTTAGGTTTACCTCGGGGGCTAATTGCCCTGATACGATTGTGGTAAATAAAAGGTTAATAAGATAAATGAGAAAATTGACTTCTTCTCTTAGGGACTCTGTGGCCACTGTGAAGACTACTTACATAGCCCCGCCCTGGTGGAGGATTGCCATAGCAATGGTCTGATGTTGGCCTGTTGGGGTGAGAGGACGGCCAATGATGCTGTCAGGGAGAAACTGGAGAAGATTGGAGTGGATTGCATCATTCATGACAGGTCAGTGAAAGGGAAAGGGGATAAGGGTGAAGGGGAGTGAGAGTCAGACAGTAATGAATTGGTTGTTGGAAGAGGGAATATGTGACCGCCCAGCTCAAACCCACAAAATGTAGGCCAAAGTGAATTTTCACTTTCCTACATAGTTTAAAAGAGTAAGCTGTGAGCTTCAAAGTGATATACAACTTGTTAAAATTAGACCATTGTAACCCATTCAAAGAGTGATGAAAATAACGGTAAAGAGAGAGAGTTTGGAGATTAGGTGTAATAATTATAAAAAGGAGAAAAATTTATTGAAAGATTAGGGTCACTCAGGAATGCTATGCAGAAGTACCAGCGAATTTCCGAGGGAAAGCAAAGGAACAGCCAAAAACATGTTGCAGAAAAACTGCTCATATCTTCATTTTGGTTTGTTTCAAGCCACTAAATTTTGACAGTAGTTAGAGAAAATAGTCATTTTCCAGGTAAGAAAGAACTTGGGAAAGTTGTGTCAATTGACCCAAATGACTTATTTTGATCCATTACAGAGAATCCTAATCTGTGACTTTGTGTGGGTTTTGAGCTGGCCGGTCACATACTATTGGTCAAGATGGATGGATGTGAGGGAAAGATGACTTGTGGATGGGTATTCAAAGAGGAGTTGCTAGGAAACAATCAGATACAGTGCACTCTCTTTATAACCAACACGGTTATAGCGAAATTCCGGTTACAACAAAGTAAAAATGGAGGCCAGAACATTGTCCTTACTATGTATTTCTATTGTTTATTTGTTTGGTTATAACTAAATTTCAATGTAGCGAAAGGAAACTGCCAGTCCGAAGGACTTCGTTATAACGGGAGTCCACTGTATGATTATTTGGTGTGAGGATGTGATGTGGGAGGGAGGGATGGGAAGAGAATGAAGTGAGACAGGGAGAAGTTGGCTTCTGGGAGAAGTAGCAGCAAACTTTAGATCTGCAATGCAAACGCTAAAGCCCGCCGCACACTACACGACTTTGCCCCGATTCACCGGTCTTAAGACCTTAAGACTAGAAGTGTGACGTCACAGTCTTGCCCTTTTCTGGTCGTACGACTGGGTCTTAACGCCAGTTGTAGAGATTTGACATGTTGAATTTCTACGACTGGTCGTAGGCTTTCAGCCATTCACAATGCAGTAAAATGCAAGCGCACGCAGTGCGCACTGCGCGCGCTTTACAGTCGGGTCGTATAGTGTGCGGCGTCCGGTCATAAGACCCAGCTTGGCTTAAGACTTTAAGACCAGTCTGATCGTGTAGTGTGCGGTGGCCTTCAGGCAAAACAGCCTCCCGAGTTTAACAATGGTCTAAGCTGCCTTGTGCATATGAAGAATATGATTTTTAGCCTAATAGCGTCGTCTTTGTTGTTTGCGTCACGGGTCTAACACTCACAATTCATATTGTAGCGTGATGGAAAAATGGACTGGGATGTTGGAGAGGAGCCTACTGGCTTTACAGATTTAGATTACGCAGATGCTTGTGAGAAGAAATTGTGGCAGATTATGAGAGATTGTACAGGATGCTATTGTCTTATCAAGACGATTTATTGGGATACAGAATTGTGCGAAATAATGATAAAAAGTATGCAAGAAATTTGTAATTTTCAATACTAAAGTCAGCAAGTAATCACTTGTGTGAAATGATTGTATTTTATGGTAAGTGCAAATGTCGGTGCTGATGTCTTTTTGTAACCTTTATAATTGAAGAGGTCGGTGCAATATAGTGCTAACCCACACAATGGTCATTTTGAGATAATCGCTGTTGAATGTTTGGAAAGTCCATACATTGTACATTAATAAAACATGAATGCATGCATTTTTTACCATCTTATTGGTTGAATTCAAATATGATATTTTCACGGAGGTTAGAGTGAAGGATAAGGATCATGAAAATGCTTGTAACTTCATTTTTACAAAACTGTGGGTTAGCACTATATTGCACCGACCCCTTCAATTGCAAGTTCAGTAATCTACATTGTGTTCTGTCCTCTTTCCTTTCAGTATGGGCAGTTTCCCCAAAGGTACACAGAACAAGTTCATGCAGACGAAATCAGGCGCCTCTAATGATAGGTAGGATATGCTTCAGTGCTGCTCAGTGAGGCTGAATGGGACAGACACTTGTGATACATGGTATTAACAGACTGGAGTCTGACCAATGTGCTGCAGGTCAAAGGTCAGAGAAGATGATGTCACAAGTGGAGTGTGGGAGCCATTGAGGTCTGTTGGCTGTGGCATTGACTGTGGGATACAGAGCAATGGGTGGGATTTGGTGCTTATCATTCCATTTGCTGACTCGAAAGCTCTTGGTGCCATCCCCAACGAGAAATTGCTGTAATCTTGTCAAAGGTGAACATGTACTCAACAGAGATTCAATGATCAAAATAATTATTATAAACTTCTGTCTGATAAGCAAGGCAGCATTAGACCTATAATGAAGAGTTTTTCGTGCTGATGTGCAGCTAAAGTGTCTATTCTGTAAAAGTTGCCGTAAAGGGAGAAACTGAACCTCGTGATACAGTAAACTTTAAGAAAATGTTAGAAAACATATTTACAAATGATTATAATGTAAGAAAAATGTAAAGTGTTACAATTCTCTTACATTTCTTGAAACAGTGAAATTGGTCCATTCAAATATGCAAACAAGATGAGGCAGTGTGATGTTAACTTACAACTTAATCTTTGGTTTGAACAATCGATTTTATGTTTTGAGGTTTTTTGATAAGTTTATTATTATTTCTTCTGTTTTTGGTGGGGGAGGTGGTGGTAGCAATTATAACAATTTTTGTTCAATGCAAATGCTATTTTGCTTAATCATTGCAAGTGTTTAATGATTTGACATGAATATTACAATACATTTTTTTTCTCTCTGTAAGAGGGCAAAAGTGTAGATGATGACAGTACATTTTATTTTCACATGTGATCATATCTGATATCTCTGTTCCATGACATATTGCAAAACTTGATACCTGTTCCACAACTCTCTTATTTTAATTGCACTATGATAAAACTTACTGCATTATTCGTTGAATATAACTCTGTTGATTGAAGTCTCCGGAGACAGAGTTGGGTTTTCTCCAGTTGCTCAGGATTTTGTTCAGTATTAAAAGTGATGTAGAAATTTGATGAGGCATTATATTTTCTTTAATATGCATATTTCCAGTAGATATGTATGTGCTAGTCAAGCAGTATGCAAGATTACCTCAAAGATTTTGCAACTTTGTACAGTGTATATGCATTGCATTGTCGTATGATTACTGTTGTACGGTCATCCTTGCTTAAGTTAATCCGGCATAAGTCTAATAATTGTCTGAGTCAAAGGTATTTTCAAGTCCTCTTCTCTTTATATTCTATTGCAGAAATTGCAGAAAAAATTAATATCAAATATCAAATATTGAATTTAATCCCTCATAAGTTGAATTTTCTCTCTATGAAAGTCGAAGCTATTTCTTCAGTCCGAATGATTCGACGTAGGCCAAGGTTGACTGTATTTTGATTGTACTTACAGTGCTGTTCCAAACGGGTAATCCAGAGACCATTACATAGCACAAATTATTGCTGAATGGAGAATGCAAAGATGTTTATACTGTAATGAGTGAATCAACAGTGACAAAGAATGTGTGTTTTGTATAGAATGTTGTATGCAATACGCTTTGTTTACTTCGTGTTGTTTTGTTTTGTTTTTTGCATGGTACATGCTTCAGGGACTGTTCCTCTGCAGATATGTGGGGTTGAAAATGCATATGAATTTTAACCAACATCATACAGAAAAAAAAATGATGAAGATAAAGAAAGTGATCATAACTACTGCACTGTACCCACCCATAATGTGTTATCCCAAATCCAGAGACTCCAACTCTCCTGTTTTTGACGGGAGATCTCCCGCCGAAAACACATTTTTGCAAAATCCCCTGTTCTCCCGTTTGAGATTTAATCTCTCCCGCCCTGGCTCTTTGTCTCCCGTTGGAAAGGATTTCTTACTTATTGCTATCGTGTGTTGAAAAAATAAGCCTTAGATAGCACAAGAGAGCATCTAGAACCCTAGGAACTTCGCGCTTCGCACACATCAAGTTGGAGTCTCCTGTTTGCTAGGGGTTTCAGGCTGGAGAATCTCCAGATCAGAAGGTGCTTTGGGTTGGAGTCTCTGCAAATCATACAGAAAACTAAATGATAAAGATGAATACAATTATCATAATTACGTTACACATAAAGACAGACGTACATGTCATAATATGTCGTAATATGTAGTGTACAGGAAATATTTCATAACCATTCTATATGACATTCTGAAATATGAAGTGAGGATTGATACATGTGTTGACATGAAGGTGATGATTTTTTTGATGATTATAATGACAGCAATAGTGTTGAAGATGATAAGAGAATAAGTAGGAAGACTGAAAACCAGATGAAGACACCAAGTGATTATTTCCTGCTATGGAACATCAGCTACATCAGCTAATTTTAAATTACAATGAAATTGTAATTATTGTTTGATGTGTATAGAGATGAGGCTGATTTGCCTGGCTCTTTGGTTGCATGGCCTGTGCTAAGGGCAATCTTCAGACCTGGCAGTTTGGGCAAAGTCCTAATATTATGTATATTATGGAAAATAAAGGGAGGGGGTTGGAAAGATTGATGGAATGAACTTAATTCTGTGTTTAGTGTTATGCAAACAATACCCCAGTTTTAGATACAGTGGACTCTGGTTATAACAAAGTCCTTGGGAGCGGTAGTTTTCTTTCATTATATCGAAAATTCATTATATCCAAATACCCCCCCCCCCCAAAAAAAAAAAAAAAAAAAAAAAAAAACCAAAACAAAACACAAAAACAAAAACAAACAAACAAACAAAAACAGAACAAAAACAAAAACAAACAAACAAAAACAGAACAAAAACAAAAACAAAAATGTAAACAAAAAAACAAACAAACATGATGTAGCAACCTGAATTTTTACATCGTTGTAATCACAATTTCGTTATAACCATGTTCACTATAACAGGAGTGCACTGTATACATCTGTTTCTTTGTTCAAGTGTTCTCTTGCTTTGCATGTTTCTCATAGAGAACATTCATTAGTTTCATAACTTCCTAAAGACTATGCCAGAAGTCACTGAGCCCCATGATAGTAGTACTGTTAATGGCTGAAGACAGGAAGAAGAAAAAGGAGAAGAGAAATAAGAAGATACAGAAGGCAACAACAGACACACATGTCAGTTTCACCATTCAGTGTTAGTTGATGTTGACAGAAATTAAATTCTGGGCTTCTTTTGCATGTACAATTGTACTTGGTTGTTGCCCAAATACTTGGCTCTTTATATGGGCTTCTTATGCCGAGTGTCATTTTTGTGTTGTTACTAAATACTGTTGCAAAGTTTGGAATAAATTCATGTAAATATCTTCTTCTTTCTCTTTATCTTACTACTTTGAGCCGGATTTAGTTGCTGAACATGAACTTTCTGTGTTTAAGTGCTGTACCTCATACATTGTTTTTAGCACAAATCTAAACAGGGTATATGGATGTACTTTAAAGAGGAATTCTTGTTTTCCTTTGTTTGAATTGTCAGCTTTATATGCAATTACCAATGTTATTCTGGGATGTGTTACTGTATAAGCTGTTATTTTTGCGAGGGTTTAATCTTCGCAAATTTCATGAATCACACATGGACTGCAAATTTAAGAACGTGAAAATGTCACTGCGCGCTGTGGTAGTGATGTGCTTATGTAGATCTCTGCATCAATTTGTGAAAACATCTTGCGAAAATGTCTGGGATTCCCTCATTTGTGAAAATATTTGTACACGTAAATAACAGCATATACAGTAGCTCACTATTGGTGTACATTTATTTGTGAAGACTTGAGATTATGTTACATTACTGACAAATTGAATAAAATATATTTATGCCAAGGAAGTTGTGTATGGTGCAGTTGTCACATTTGCTAGTAAGCGTACAACCTGTCCAATATGTAATGTACAAGAGCATTACTAATATTGACTACTGTGAACTTGTGAAAATCCAAGTGCAAAGTCATGACCCAGGTTGATTCCGATTAATATCCTCTTTATTAGGTGTAGAAGAAGTCATAGCATGACCCAAGTGGTAGAATAGTTAATATTTGTCTATATTATATGGCTTTAATACCTGTATTCAAATACACTGGTATTGCAATTTGATAAACATGATCTTGTGACTATGAACCATTTATAATGAGCAAATATTCTGAGATATTTCACAAAGGAGAATAATTTTGTATTAACCAATTGCGTACGATTATGAACCACAAAATGATGACAGTTAGAGTTTGCAGATGATAATGAAAGGGATATCCTCTAAAGTTACCCCCATGCACGGACACACACACACACACACGCACACATGCACACTACACTACATATGTATAATGTCTACATATACACACATACACACACAACTAGATAGAGATAAAACAATATCTTTGCAGTGGTCATCTCTGTCAAATCAAACTTGGAGAAAAGGTACAACAGAGAAATAGGGAATACATGTATGTTCAGGCATAGAAATGCAAGCCAAAGGTGAATTGTATTTACCACCACCGGGCCCGAGGCGCATTTAGACATTATTTCACCTTATAGATAAATACCAGGGCGAGTTATAATTGACAACCGTTAAGTGCATCTTAACAGTGATTTCAGATGACTGATTCTTGTGTAGCAAAACAATAAGAAATGTAGAACAACACCTTTTACTGGCTGTAGATATAAATTTACATCAAATGCAAATATATGGAACAATGACCCAGCAGAAGAACATGCTTGCAAACAGAATTTTTTTCCAAGCTTTTAACATGGAAGTACAGAGTGTATGCTTTGAAATGTGTGTGTGCGGTGTGTGTATGTTTGTCTGGCTGTGAGCATGTATGTCTGTGAGTGAGTGTGCATATTCTAGGAGAAAAAAAAATGTGTGTGACAAAGCAAAATGAGATTTCATCGAAAAAATAATGCGCATACGTCGACGCTGACTTATCAGAAGGAATAGTACATACCGACGTGAGCAAATCTCGCAGCACAGAAAAGTTTTAATGTAGGCCTATGCTATGACATAAATGTACGGCTCTACACTATTTCTTTTCTTGGTCGCATGGGCCACTAAAATCATCAAATTTCATATTTTGGTGGCCCGGCAATGAAATTCGGTAACACCTCCTCCAAACAAGGAAACGTCGACAATTTAATAAACACCAAAATAATATAATAAGCCATGATAATTATTGAAATATCCATCGGAGAAATCAAAATTACTCTTGATGACAGGGCATTTTGTATACTGCGCCAAAACTATGGAATATTCTCCCTTTGTTTGGAAGACAAGCAGCTACAATTAATGAGTTTAAGGACAGGTTAAAAAATAATCTCGAAGTAATGTATTTTATGTTTGAATTGTGTATGTGATGCGCAGTAGAGTATAATTATTACAATGTATCATAGTAGCTGCGCGATATAAATGTCCTTCATTATTATTATTATTATTATTATTATTATTATTATTATTATCATTATTATTATTATAATTATTTGACAATTGACAGGTATGGTAATGGGGTTCAAATTCCACGCGCTGTGACTAGTATTTACACTTTATGTTTTAACATGCAATATCAAATTTGGGCTTAAAAGTCTGTTATTTTTTTCCATGACACCACAGATTCACGACATTGGGGCATACCTACTTCTGTTTTCAGAGAGGTAAAATCTAGATGAATTGAATAGTTTGGCCAAATTTGACCGTAAAATCGATTGAGTTTGACTAGGAATACACGGCAATGGTTTATCGGCAATCTGTCAACCCTTATCGCGGCATTAAGCTGAAAAGTATGCAGTTATCAAGCACGCTAATTATTTTCGCCTGAATTTTCCAGATAGGTAGCCTACAACGTGCTTGCATTCATATATTTTCTCTTTTTGTTTTGCTGGCCCGATTTGGCAATCATAGCATATAATTATTTCTTACATAAATAGTAGACAGAAAAATCCGAGTGTCCGGAGTTGTTTTTTTTTCAGTCTTTTTTTGACTGTGACTTACGGCTCTCTAGTGATTCCGTGAAGCCAGACGCAGTCTCCGCGGAACATATCTCCGAAGACAACATACAGACCGATCTTTCGGTCAAACATAATGGTGGCCCAGTGTCTATTTCTGGTGGCTCCGAACCATCGCTGATTTCGAGCCTTGTATGATATGACAATATATTATGTTATACAACACACTGAATGAGAGCATAAATTCTAAGAGTAGATTTTATTTTTATTAATTTTATGAGAAAAGACATTTAGAAAAAAAAAAGTATTTGTCTTATATTTACTGATATGGATGATGCGTTGATATAACATACAATGTATTGTGGTCTCGTGAGGTTTTTTAAAAAAATTTTTATAACACGTATGAAACAAACGGCAGTAAAGGAGACCGTTCTACACTGTTCTATGAGCTTGATATGTCTTGGTGTCTACATCATGCAATCGACGTCGGTTTCGTTTGAGAAGGCGGCGTAGACGTTCCTTGTTGACTCGGTCGCTGTTTGGTGACCAGCTGCCGCAGGGAGAGACCCACGACGGTCAATGCGACAGCGACAAGGAACCCGGCAGCACAGATTATGATTAATGCCACGATGTTGATGTGAAGACCATCGGCAGTTTTAACGTCGTCTGAAACAGGAGGATGACTAAAATCATGACATGGAAAAGAGGATGCAGTCTTCAAGCTTTTAATAGGAATAGTTTCATGTTTGAGGTTTACTGATACCTGAAGTCAACCCGGAGAAAATACAATGTGTATCTCTGACGTAAACGGTAGAATAGTGCCTCATGATAGATAATCAAGCGCTACATCATGACAAAATGAAATTAAGACCAAAAAAAAAAAAGAAAAAACTAATAATAAAGTAAAGATCAAATATAGCTCTTTACGTGAAGCTAGAATGTATAGTGTTTGGCCTTTCATTTTCGTAGGAAACATGAACTTAATAAAACTAAACGTTTCCTGTAATATTCTGTACCAAAACGTCAAAAAAGTCACAATAATTTTAAAGCAAAAAGTTTCAATATGGATATCGAAAAAAAAAATCTCATGTGATGCATTTTTTCGCGCCATGTGACAAACGTACCTGTAAGAAATTAGCTGTATTATAGCGCGTTTTTCTTTTTTGTTTTGTTTTTTTCTCTTCCTCTGTCTTCTATTCCAGTCTAAACACTTACTCTTGTGATGATGTCAGCTTTTTCATATACGAAGCTATTTCGTGAGGGGTCTCAATATGACGTGGTAAATATCGACTTTCCCAAAATATGTTCCTTATCATCATTATATAGAGACAGAAAAAGTGTATTGAGGGCAGAAACCGGGGAGAATTTTAAAAGGTGTGCTGTCTCATATTACACGTAGTAAGTCAATAGTTAATATCGGCCACCGACAGCCAACAATCATTTTTGTTAATTGCCCTCATAAACAACGAGACGGTACCTTGACGACACAGTCTACCCTGGCCGATCCCGTCCGACGACATATCGCTGTACCCCTCGGAGCACTGGCACCTGAAGCCGCCCTCAACGTTGATGCATTCTGACCCTTGACCCGAGCAATCATTAGCCCCGTCGGCTGCACATTCGTTCACATCTAATTTAAGTTTTTAACAGAAATAAATGCAAATTTTGTAGCATGGAGCAAACGAACTGAAAATCAGTTGAAATAAAACCGTCATAATGAGCGTTGATTCAGATGAAAGATAGATTGTCGAACGTATAGGAATTTCGCTTTATCATTATTAGTATTTTTTTTTTCGTTTTAGAAAGTACTAAGAATTCGACTCATTCGGACAATGATATGATAATCATGTGATGTAGCAATTGGTGAGTCACATTATGTGGACAAATATTGTCCTGGAATTCCGGTGAAAATGACTCGTTCAAACTCGACAAGCAATGATATTCGAAAAAAGCAAGATCGTTTTGTCCATATTTTTCCAGCATCCCATGGAGTGAATTTTACATTGAAAGAATTAACCCTTGAACGAAATAAGTTATAAAATGCCTAATTCGCTTTGGCCAATCTGAAAGATGTAAGCCCTACTGTCTAGTCATAGGCAATGACTTCCTCCAAAGGTGTTCGCATAATACTATTCAACAGAAATAACAGTAACATAACCTTGTACTAACATAAATGTTTCTTCTACATTTTTTTTTTCACTCCTCATCTTTACGCTAATTCAAAGCTGTCTAATAAACCATGCTCTTTGAATGTACATGATGTAAGCGCTTTATTTCTGAAGTTGGAAGTTGTTTGTAAGCCTAACTTTGACTTATATAGGCCTACCTGAAATGACGATACTGTCTGGTTCCACCCCAATCACATTAGAACCCACTGTCAGGAAAGACAACGCGATACTATCTCTGACCAGAGATTCGATTTCTGCCATCGGGAGAGCTTCGGCGACGACGAGTTTGAAGTCTCCGACCACGCCACACGCGCCCGGTCGAAGAGCAGTGAAGACTACATCGACAACGACATCTGGCATGTAAGAAAAGAACTGAACCAACCAAAACAAACACCACACACACACCCATGCACCACGAACACAAAACAAACAAACAAACAATATTATGTTTTTAGACTTGAGTCGTATGTTTACTTCCTGTCACTTTTGAAATGTTGAGAAAATCGTAATGTGCCCTTTGGATCCTTCAGCTATTCAATTTCAGTTATGATCACAAACGTGTATCTGAAAGTGTCTATGATAAGCAATTACAAACAAGACTTTCAGGGTATACGAAATATGTATTCTGTTGCCCTTTGTACATTACGTGTACATTACGTGGTCATTTCTCTTTTAATCCTATCTTACAGAGGGAAATGAGAATGATTTTAATGGGTTTTGCAAAAATTGCTACTGTGAAACTCCTTCTGTATAACTTACATGACTGCAATCCATGATGTAGTCCCTGAATCATACACGCACACAAATACATACATGCATTATTATGTGTATTTTTTTTTGAAAAGAAAAATTCTTAGTGCCGATAGACCTAGACTTTGTTATCATTTCACTTTCTTTTCTTGTTTACACGGAGAAATTCTTACATGTATTATATCAGTCACACATGCATCACTCTAAAATCATTTTATCTTATTTTCATTATTATCATCACCTTCGTGATTTTTTGAAACTATGCTGTCAATTATATTTCGGATAGCCTCTGTGAGAATAGTGTGAGAATGCAATGCAGTATTTACCGCTCCTCGAAGCAACAGCAAAAGTTCGTTGAACTGCGACTCTGATTCGTTGGCAAGGCGTTGCGTAATATTTAGACATTCTCCATTCAGAGTGGAAAAGTTTGTTGACCCCTGGTACTGGAATATCTCTAATAACATGTATGAAATAGAGATGATATGTCAAAGTTAAGGAGATTTGAAAAAAAGGGAAATATAACAATCTTGGTAAATAAGCGACAGTAACACCATTGGGATAAATGTATTTCATCGATTTCAGTGATTTTATAAGAAATATATCGTATTACTGCTAATCTCGATCATTTACTTTGTGTTGCCATATAACGACGTCACAGAAATCTTTAACTTCAGATAATACACTAGAAAAACCACGGATTAACATCATCGAAATTTTTTTACGCACAAATGCAATAATTTAAAATCTCACTTACTAACCGTTACCGATAGCACACTCGTTTGTTCTGTTAATGCGATAAAGAAAAAAAAAATGAAATATACTGGGCAGATTGTATTCCGAAGTCATAGAAAATAATGAAAAGAAAAGAATTGACAATATTGTAAAAAATATGTCTTCAATACTACATGTACTATTCAGAGAAAAAAAAACCCCAAACAAACAAAAGAACAAAAATCTACCCCATCACCAAGAGTGATTTAAGGTAAACATAATTATGGAAATATAATCAACTTGTTTCGAGTTAAAGGTAATATTCAGAAATATCTCGTCCCCGGTCCGTCCTTTCAATGGAAGCATCGAATCTCGGAAAGGTTTTCAAATGTGTTTCAGTTACCAATTTTGTTCGCGTTTCATTTCTTCTGCTTATAATGGTTTATAGGTTGTTGTTTTTGTTTCAGCAAGACCCAAAAGTATAGGGCCCCACCTCTCTTCCCAAGTACCGAGGTCTCTGTCATGTAAACAGTGTTATATCACTTACCTTGACATAATCCGTCCAATCTAAAGTAGCCAGGGCGGCACTGACATAGCATTGCGTCATCACAAACTTCATGTCCAACGCTGGAACAAAGACTCGGGTCCGTTGTACACAGAGAAAAGACTGTAAAAACAGAAACAAGAATGTGGCTTATCAAGACGATATCATCGCGAATCGGTGTTCAAACTTCCTCCACTACAAGGACACTGGCTGAGATAATTCCAGCGCTAACTACTATATCAACTCCACATATAAACATTCATAACATCAAAATATTATGAGTAGTATTACTGCCACCTTTAGCTGTGAAAATAATAGATCGACAAACAAGATGTAATAGATGCATACAGATAATAAATGCAAATGTGTACAATGATAGATACATTTCCTCCGCACAGACCACGGCAGGCATCACGTTTTTAAAAGTGTGTGTGTGTGGGGGGGGGGGGGGGGGGGGGAGATGAATCAAAACTTGTAGATAGTTCGTACCTCTTTCGCAACGCAGTCCATCGGTACCCGCCGGGCAATCGCAGATGTATCTATATCGGAAGTTGTGACAGCGCCCTCCGTGGTAACACGGTGAGGATGAGCACACATCTTGATACAGAAAAGGAAAAGGAAAGATGATAGCACTTTGTAAATAACAATAAGGAGCTCTTTCCTAAAACTTAAACAACAACAACAACAACAACAACTAAGGGAGCATCAGTGCTAGTGTAGTGGATGAGACTCGTGATTTTTCATATGGTTCGAATCCCATCTGGTGAGTAAATTCTTGGGTAAAAAGTTTTACCTTTGATGGGCACACCTGAGCTGGGTGTAATAAACCTGTGTGTACCGCATTAATTCCTGTTCACAAGTTCATACAACTTTGTATGTGACATTTGCGCGCATTCATTTACTCGAGGACCGTGGATCTGTTGCTATTCTAAATTAAATCGTCTTAAAGACTTTTGATGATCACCAATGAGCAGCGTATAGACCATTTGAAATCATATAATTTCAAGACGCGTTATTTGTTATAAAGGACAATTGTCAAGGGCTAGATCACCAATACAAACGCGGCCCATGCCGGCTACATCATCCCCGACGTCGTCATAGCCAGACAGGCAGGTGCACTCGTAGCTACCATGTGTGTTGTTACACGTGGCCGTGGACGAACAGTCAGACAAACCATCGACTCGACACTCGTCCACGTCAGCGACGACCACATCGTCCTCGTCGAACATGAACGTCAAGTTCCCGGATGACAACTCTCCTGGAACGAGTAGTTCGTTGTGCAATCTGTTGTATATTGTGACGTCATTTGCTGCACTGAATGGCGTCAGGGCCACGGCCACACTTGCTCTGACACTCCCGTTGTAGAAAGAATCCACTCGCAAATCTACTATTGCCTGCAGTAATTGCTCCGTTCGCGATAAGAAGTCTCGTATCTGGAAGAAAGCCATGCAGAAATCAATTTCAATACTACCACACAGTCTTACGCTGTTCATGCAATTCACAAGTAGAACTCTTGAACTACCCCTTTTGTCCATGAATCAAATATGATCACAAAATGTACTTCCAAATCACAATTTGCCGACTTTCATGTTCAAAGGAAATAACACAGTGGTCATAAGGACAAATGGCTAGATGGACACAGGTGGCAGCTTATGAAAATTATCTTTTTTCCATCGTTACTGTTACAACAGTTACCAAGACACATGAAAATACTGTAATTTGTTATTTACACTTAGATGTTTTCAAGGATTATCATAAATTTGCTCACTAATGTTTTCACTTATAGATATTTGAATTTGTAAGTGTTCATTTCATCTGTAAAGACCACTCAATTAACACAAACATTTTATCTAGTTTCAATAATCAGAGAAATGTATGAATAGGTAATAACTAAAAACGATTCCTATATAGGCCTACGTACCTTGTGACTTTGGTTGATTAGATTATGTAGTATTGCTCTCGTGGAATAGTGTCCAATGAACTAGTGTTTTATCACAAATACCACGCCCTAACTATACGCCATAAAGTATCTACCGTCACCAATCAAGTTTAACTAGAAATGTCGCTATGGCGACTGGCATGCCTCCGCCATAATGCATGGTTCTCCGAATAGGTCTATAGCACAATGTCTTGACAATGTGTGATAACGGTTTCACATAACTGGCAAAATATTAAAAATGACAGGTTTGTCACAACTGCATTGAATGTTCACTCTCCTTGAACTAGGTTTATTTGGATGAATGGCTGTACTGTCTAATAAGAGTGCAGGTATTTGGGGATTTGTACCCAACTTCTGACCCATTTATAAGTTTAAAGAAGAAGTGAAAATTTAGCACTTTCACTTGACCTTTGACCTTTTCGCCTTTGACCTTTTGACAAGAAACTTCCAAGAGAATCTGTATTGGGTAATACATGCATACTCTAAGTTTCAAGAAAAAATCCTGCAAGCAGTATATAGATAAGAGAGAAATAATGACAATCTAATGAGTTGACCTCTACCTTTGACCCCCTGACCTTTGACCCATGACCCATAAATTCCGTACATGATCACTGTCAGTCAGTACATGCATATATACTAAGTTCCATGAAGATACCTTGATATGATTGTGAGATATGGAGAAAAAAGTGAAATTCTAACATCTTCACTTGACCTTTGACCCTTGACCTTTGACCTCTTTACCCAAAACTCTCTCTGGGGATTTTTTTTTTTTGTAGTTCATGTATACACCAAGTTTCAAGAAAATAACTCCAGCCATTGCAGAGATACAGGGGAAATAGTGAAATTTTGAGCATTTGACCTTGACCTTTGTCCTTGAACATGTGCACTCAAAAGTTGAGAGCCACAACTTCGCCACCTCATACATATACATGCCAAGTCTCATTAGGACACCTCTAACGGTTTTTTAGATACGCTGTCCACAAAATTGATTACGGACGGACGGACGGACGGACAACCCGAAAACATAATGCCTCCGGCGACACTTCGTGGCGGAGGCATAAAAACTATCGTCCATGAATACCTACGGCATGTCCGAGACGTGTTTTTAATTGCTCGTCCTCATTCAGCTCTGGAGAGTACCTCGCCGGAGTTCCGTCAATGTGAGTGATTAGAAGATCGATTTCAAACCTCACCGGAACTGAGATTCATGATAGAGAAGAAGGGTGATGGACGGATAAAACAGGTGTAACGGAATTTAAGGAAGATACACGAGTGTCCCTATGTACGTTTATTTTATCGTGAGTTGAACGTATCCCACGTAGATTTCCGTCTTGAATTGGATGAGTGTGGCCCTGAAAAGGACCTTCTCATTTTTCAATGATACACATTTTATATGATGATTATAATTCGGATTTCTCTTTCATGTTGATGACTGCAAATCTACAGGTTTAAGCATCCGTTTTGGAATGTCATCGGTGATTGGCATATTGAGCAGGAATATTACGATGTATAAAATTGAACAGCAGAAACATCACGTACTGATGGGAGACGTTGTTTGTCTGTCTCCTTAGACTATTGCCATTATGTACAGTTCAAGGAACGGGGTTTTGTATTCAACCGTGGAACATTTTGTTTTTTGGACATCAGATGTACTAAACTTGTTTGAGAATCAGCCGAGGTGACGATGATAATGTAAGCGGTGCCAGTTAAAACTATCAGAGATTCACTGCCAGAGGTTAAAACAAAATAGGAATTAGGTCTTATGTCGAGAGTACAAATGCAATAGGTAAAAGTCATAGAAAAGTGAATGTAGGTGGCAATGGACATTATTGGACTTAGATATTATTTTTAATACCAACTGCTGTAAATTTCGTTTGCGCTTCGCTTGATTAAAACACCGCTGATGAAAAGTTAAGCCGTTCGCATGTGCAATGATTACCTCTGACTAACCGTATACACAGCCCAGTCGCTGTACATGGTAGGCCTACGTCGCGTAGCGTAGTAACAGTGTCTGGTCGGGCTAACCTCTGACATTTTAACCCATGCCTTTTTAACCTCTAACATATCTACGCCGAACCAGTAAGTATATTCAATAATAAGATATTATAATAAATTACAACAATACAACATTTAATAGATTTTTTGAAATTATAGCCCTAGAATAGATACAAAATGGATTTTATTAGCAAATAATGTGGATGGTGGGCCACAATACGGAATGGTTGATAATCTCACAACATGAAGTGCCGCTAGCGAGACAGACCTGTGCAGGTTCCATTTATTCTCACTCTTCCCCCGTTGCAATTACACCAACCGTCAAGACAGCCTTCATAGGGTAGACACTGCTCCGTCGTAGCGCACTGGGTTTTCTCTAAGGAAGAATTAATGATTAAAGGGATGGTATAGTATTGGTTGAGGCGTAATCGAGAAACCATTTTATAAATGTCACAAAGCCTTAAATTCTAAAAGGAATTGAATGTTTATTTGGTAAAAATCGGTTTTGAAATGGCTGAGATATCCAAAAACAAAGTAAACAAAGCGATCCTGACAAAAGGTGGGTCTCAAATTTTCTTTATGATTACTTTTTAGGGATATCTCAGCCATTTCCAAGCCAATTTTAGTCAAGTAAAATTCATATTCCTCTTTGGATTTTATTATGTCATAAGAAGTTTCTCATTATCTAAAAAAAATCATCATCCAAAAACGTTGGAAACCTCAAACCCTATCTCAACCGAAACTGTTAATAAGTAACGAAACAAGTTTCAAATAGTACAAAGCGCATGTGACTATTATAGTGTCTACGTATCTATATTTAAAAGGCTACAGAACAACTGCAAAACAAAAATGAACTCACGCACACACACACACACACACACACACACATTTAAGGAAATACTCATAGCTCTCATAGCTCCTTATGGTACAGAAGTACTGCTGATCAAAACTGAAGTACGATTATTTAAATGAGCTGGTGTCTTGCTTGAAAAGCAACCTCGTTGTTGTATCAATGTGTTTGAATTATTTTTTCTGCTGCTCGTACACTATTAAGATTGCACCGGCGAGGGATGACGTTTGAATATCGCATGTAATGGTGTTGAAAAACTAATTGGAAACACTTATTTGAGTTTAGATCCTGTACTTGATGAAAAATAAAATGTGATGTCCACGACAACGGGATTAATACCAGTTTCGCAGTGTGGTCCTTCTACGTGGGTTGGGCACGCGCAGTAGTAGCCAGTGATAAGATCGTAGCAGGTTCCTCCGTTCTGACAGGGGGAGCTCTCGCACTCATTGGTATCTGCATAGTGGATCCGGAGAGACAGAGTTTGATTCGAAAAAAAAATGCCCCATTCTTTTTTATTTTGCTAATACAAAGCAATCACCATCTGAATTTTGTTTCTAAATGTGTTTTCTACTGGAGTAAAAGCTAGGAGGAAGCTATGTACGACTTGCCTTTCTCACATACCGATCGTCTTGAATCATTGTCTCGGATTAGTGGATGGGCCTGTGATAGCAAACGGAGAGGTAGTAGAAAATGTCAATCACAAAGCATGCATGATTTGGCTACTGCAAAATAATCTCACCATGCATTAACACTACCGCACACAATAATGTGACAACGTACCACTTATTGACAATGAGCGCAGACTCTCAATGATCCACGATATTGATAACTTAGGTAATGTATATCGTATAATAATTAATTTCAGTGATTACACGCTGCAAGTGCGATATCTCCCGCTTTTAAAAATCGTGAAATTGATATGGTTACACATGCGAGAGAAATAGAAATCGGTAGGCCTATACATTTATCTTTTACTCGTTCGAGACGCTTGATCGTGATATATATTCATTTTCATTCAATTTTAGGACTTTGTTTGTTTTCATTATTACTGTTTTCCATTTATCAGTCTTAACTCATACAACACCCATATTTACATGTACATGTATTGTAATTTGGAGTGCCAAAAATTCGATTTTAGGACCTTGTTTGTGTATTTTCATTATTACCACTTCCCATTTATCTTTCTTAACTCATCAGACACTTATCTTTACTTACATATATGACTTTCAGAACTTTCAATAACGAAGTTTTACATTTCCAGGTAAAGAAATATATAACTCTCGATAAGGTTTAAGGGTTCATTAACAGCAATCGAGAAATATTGCAAAGTTTCATATACCTTGAATTATGAATTCCATAAAGTACTTTGTTTATCTAGGTCCTTTATTCTATTCCGGCGGAAATTCGACACACTAAACCCTTTTCTTATGAAAAAAAACTAGAAATTTCTACTGAATAAGCAAGCAAATAAAGCTAGTAATGAAGGTATTGTATCTGTCACAATTTGTGCTAACTGTATATATATATAGGAAGAGAACGATTGGATTTTTTTTTTACTTACGAAAGGAAAAGGGCAGTAATCGGCAACGCTCCACAGACCACCGTAATGCGACACCTCTGAGTCATTTACCCCAGGAAGTGATGAGAAATACTTTAAGGGAAATAAAACCCATACAGGTGGATTTAGTGAATGCAGTAGTATAGTAGAAAATTTATAAGGAAAATCAGAAATCCGTTGGAAAGTTATGATTTTTCTTTGACGTTTCGGTCCCGCCATCGCCGACTGAGAAGACCACGATAGTCTCCCATGTCGCGCATGTCGCGTGTGGAAAGCGATATCAAGAAAACTCAAAATGCGTTTTCATTTTTCTAGCAAAGGAAAAGAGCACTTGACTTTAATCTTTCAGGTAATAGGGGAATAGCATTACCCTTCACATAAATATGTCAGTAACAAGGCGAGAGAATGTGTACTTTTCATGAAAACCAGAAATGAAATTGTGCGGATTTTTCTTTCGAAATTTGCTGCGGGATTCAAGGAAAAAAACATCCCTCATAAAAATTCACTGCATAGAACAAAAACAACACTTGTGAATTTAAACCCGTATGTGCTGCATCGATAGTCATGAAAAATCCCCCATACTGCATCATGCAAGTATACGATCAAGCAAAGTTTCAGATTCTGTTGAAAACGCAACATTTCCGCAAGATATCTGTATTTCATTTTCATAGTATGTTATATACTGTGAAATGATGATTACGTGTCGACGGATAGGTAATATACCCTAAAAATGTTCATGTTAATAATGTACCTGAAATTCAGGAGGAAGCGGCTCTCCTAGGTTGGCCAAGTTACAAATGCCTGCATAAGTCCTTTCCGGGTAACACAGAAATTCCCGGGGCTTGTCACAATATGGAGCCAGTGGTTCCCCTCTTTGAAACGTCATCATTATAGAAAATTTGGAGAAGATTTGAGAACAATAATAAAAGGATAAACAAAATAAAGATAACATTTGATGTTCATTTATATACATTCATATGGCGACTGAAGACATCTGTATGAGCGACCACAATTTGGGATATCATGCTGATAACAGGTCCTGGAGCGATGTGGAACAAAAGGTAAGACTGGCACAAATTCAAGCGAAAATGACACTAATATTACTGTTGCTGGAGTACAGGCTACGACATATTCAGTTTATAGCGAGATTCCCTCTTTTCGACAAGACCTAGCATTCTTGCGAACATTAGTATCAATCTTTCGCATTGTACGATATATCAAATTGTTGTAATTGACACACACACACACACATACACACACACACATTATCATAATTATGTATACTAAATATACAACGTGTCCCACAAAAAATGCTAATGGCACTCTTGATGAGTGCAATATCAAAATTATATTTTTCATATCTTTACCACCGTAAACTACAATTCATTTTTTTTTACAACTGGATGAAATTTTATGAGATATGATCCAATAATTACAAAGATATGAGCATTTTCTAATTACACATCAGGAAACCTCTCTATCCAAGTTTTGCATAAGTACTCTCTAAAAAAAATCGAGTGAAAATATTCACTCTTAAAAGAGTGAATACAAAAAAGAGTGAATTTAGAGTAAAATTGGAGCGAATTTGAGTTAAAATGTTTATTTTCACTCATTTTGGAGTGACCTCAGGGATCACTCGAAGATTTTGGAGTGATCCCTGACGTCACTCTAAAACGAGTGAAAATGAACATTTTCACTCGAAATTCACTCCAATTTCACTCTAAATTCACTCTTTTTGTATTCACTCTTTTAAGAGTGAATGTTTTCACTCGAATTTTTTAGAGAGTAGTAGGCCTATGAGTAGTCAGGTTCAGCTAACAGGATTTGTTATCTATTCAAGTGGTGCAAATTATTCTATTCACGTCTCAGCCACAAGCGTAAATCTGCGAGGATTTTCTTTTGTTCAGGACTTGGGGATGACATATTCATTCATCCCTCTCCGATGAATACAAATTCATGCATACTTACGTCAGTGCGTTCAGCGAAACATGACGAAATCTGATAGAAATATGAACAGGGTACACGATGAAATCGAGGCAGAATTCAATCGACGAGCACCATGCAAGGCGACAATACTCAGAAATGTGCTCAAATACAGGGAAACGGGGACAAGCAAAAACCTTAACAAGGGCAGATCGGGGAGGAGAGTGACAGTTCGAACACAAGAAAACATTGACATGGACCACGTGAAGCAAGGCCTCATTCAAGAACCCGGACAAAGTTGCAGGAGAAACAACGTTCCACACGTAATATATGGACTACGTACTTTATTCGACGTAATAACGAAACTTGGATTGATGGCTCATATCTCTGTGTCCAATGTACCATATCGCATATAATTTCAGCCAGTTTTATAGAATAAATGGTAGTTTACGAGTGTAGAATCACTTACAATACGATTTGGTAATTTTCAAATTATACTCATTTAGAGTGCCATTAGCATTTGTGTGTGTGTGTGTGTGTGTGTGTGTGTGACACGCTGTATATATATCATTAATATATTGAATGATAACAGGTATTATGAATTTTGCCTTTCTCTGCGCGTATCCATCCACCATTTGCAACTTCTGTTCACAAAGTCACAGCCGAGGTTTCTACCCCAATTGAACGGGTCAGCCAAGTCATAGTCTACGATGTACCAGCCCGAGTCCTCCAACAGTGCTGAGGTCAGTCGGGAAAACGTGTGACCTGGAGGTATGATCCCCGTCATTGATTCGCTCTGGAGAGTATGCAGTAAACAAACGAATTGTATTATCAATATCCCCAGCAGCAAACCGTTGAGTGTGGAGTAGGCCTACACAGCAACAAGACTACGAATTGAACTCAAACGCCACTGCAATAACGACAGAATTCATTATCTGTATTCAATGAAAACTAAAATCAAAGTTATAGGGAAAAGTAGGAATTTCTACAGAGACACGGAGAAAATTATACAACTTGTTAGTGAAAGTTTTTTTGAATGAAGTCAATGAGTAAAAGTGTATTAGCAGTACTACCTGCATTATTCTTTTCTCAAAGTGACTTGGTGACTGGTCCTCTAGTTCCACCCCCACCATGGTCGGGCATGCGTAGTGGGCTCTTGCTTCTCGCTAGGTGGCGTCGGGGAAAAATGAATGTTAAACAAAAGTCGCTGATGACGCCTGTGAGTGGGATTTCCTATCGAACTTAGAAAATGTATTGAACGTTTAACTTCACGTATAATAGTATGAAATTATAGGACATAATAATGAGACTTGTGTCATGTCCTATTATCTCTTCATCCTTAATTAAGACAAACTTTCACAGTTTGTACTAAAAAAACTTCAACATAAAGGTCATAATGTCATTAAAACATGGTACACATAATTATTCACTTTGTTTTAATTATATTATCTTTCAAGCACGACAAGTATTGCAATTTTAAACGAAAATCGAGCAAAAGATGATATACTGCGATCTAATTGTTGTCATAACGAATAATTGACAAAATGGGGATAAACACAGACGTTCACATCCAACATGATCAACATCAAACGCTTATTTGATTTGATTGTTCCACATCTCAAACACAAATAACATGATACAATCGATTGAACATAAGACTAGACATAGCGTCGTAATTAAAAAGAATGCAAGAGAAGACAATTTTACAAACATGTAATGTGGTGGACCTACTAAAAAGCAGAGCTTGTAATGTATACGTCCCTTATAGATGAAGAGCTTGCACATGACAATTTCAGGAAATTGTTAGCATAGATCCGAATCATTCACAAGGAACACTACATGATATTGCTATCCATTACGTCACTCACGACAATATTAGGCGTTACGACCACGAGTACCGTCCGGTTGATTTGACCATCTCGGACATCCCACTCCAGAGGTATGCTCCGAATTACTCTCTCGCTCCACTGAAACAGCCCAGTCCTTCATTGCAACAACAATATCGTTAAACCACGAAAACCATTAGAATAGATGAATCAAATTCGTAATCAGATCGAATTCCAATTAATTTGGACATGATGACAGTCCCTCTTAATGTTGTGAGTACTGGCACGGCTACGGCATTAACGTAGGTCTATCAAGTCAAAGGGACACATCTATGGTTTGTTGTTATTATGAAAGGGTGGCATTCAATTCCAGTTTTATATAAGGTTAAAGAATAGCCTCGTATTTGAGCCCTTCATTATAGTGTGGCCGCATACTTACTGCGCATTTCGGTTGCCAAGTTATCAAAATCATCTAAATCACTAAATTAATAAGGGATTTTTACACTGACAATGCATGTCAGAAGGTTTGATCACTTTTGTCTTTTGACATTTGTATGTGAATTTCCCTTCATTTTATACAGATCTAATGAGTCTACCCTTAGTTCCATCAAATCTCTCCCCGAAATAGAATATGCAGTAACAGCCACAGTTGACATTGTTTTTTAAGATACAAAAAACCCGATTTCTGCAGGAACATTTTCCTAGGTCCCAGGGCTTGATAGGACAGGACTTTGCATCTGAAAAGAAAGCATATGCAATGCATTTTATTTTATACATTAAATTCGTTCTCTCACTTTTAAACTTTTGCGCAAGTCGATTTTCGCACTCTCGCAAGCACAATGCCTCCTGCTCATCTAAGCGTGAACACACACAACACAAAAATTATGCCGAACGATTTGGGACAATAAACTCTTTAAAAACGTGTATGATAACCTGTCGTTCATGACTAGGTTTTAGAATAAATGAAATTAATTTCTGGAGTCTTATTCCACTAAAAAAAAAAAAAACTTAACCTGTATACTAAGATCGATAACACGACCTAAGCGTATTGTTCTAAGCCTTGCCCGACCTAGCAACGGCTGTAACTTGTCCTGGAAGGGCTAAATTTTAATGAATCGATACCACAGGTCGTTTCTGTACCGTTGTAATAAGTTGGTATTACATTTTGGATATGGAAAGCAAATGAAATAGAAATGAAAACGTCAAAACTAACGTCCCTTAAGGGACTATGGAAAACAATGCATGTTGACGTGTAGGTCCTTATTATTCAAAATATCCTGATCATCAATGTGGCCAGAAGGATATCTGAAATATGTATCATACATTTTACGATAATTTTCATACTATTCTTCTTCAGATTACTTGGATAAGCACACAAAAACTTCCAAACCAAGATTCTGCCCCTAACATAATCTGTTAATCACTGGTATCTTTAAAAGGCACTAACTTTTATCCATTTGTGTGTGTGTGTGTGTGTGTGTGTGTGGGCGTATCCAAGTAATCTGAAGAAATATATTAGAAAAAAGTGTATAATAAAGATTATGTGGCATGTATTTAGTTATTATTTTGGTCACATTAGTGATAATCAAGGTATTATGAATCAACACAAGTCAACATGTAATTGCATTGCATAGTCCCTTTAATTTGGGAAACTTTTATCCAGTTATGATATTATTTGTTGAACTTACTCAGGGTGTGTCAGAGGTAGACCCGTTTCATTGCTCAAGGGAGTAAGAGGTTCCCCATACTCGTCACGGAAAAGGGCATACACTCCTGAATTAAAGGCCTAGGCAAATAAAGAGAAAATCATTAGGATGTGTTTTGACTTTATGACATCGCGGTTTGCGCATGAGCAAATATTACTGTCAGATGTCCCTAAGTCTGGGTAGGCTATGGAAAATATGGGATAAGGAGTAAATTCCACGCTCATAACAATGCATAAGCAATGGACCCATTTTGACACTTCATGCACATATGAAATAGATATTTAAAAAATACGCAGTTGTTCCCTAAAGACGCTGTCTAATGTGTGAAGACATGCGGAAATTATAATGCTGCAAAGGTTGCCATCTTTTTAGTATCCATCTGGTATTTCTGAATTTCATTGAATATCGTAGCTTAACTGGTTAGATTCTTCTTTTTCTTTTCTGAAAAAAAGAAAAAAATTCAAACATTAACCAAATAAAGAGGAATGGAATTTTCATCCATAAACATTAAGATTAAGATTTGTTGCCAATAGCTTGATTGGCTACAAATTTTGCAATAAGAAACCTTTACACATTCTGCAAAGGACACGATTATTTAGTGAACAAAATAAAGGGCTCACAAAGGTAGCTGTTTTTCTACAGTTAGAAATAATAATGATACGGAAGATGTTCGTCATCGTGGTAGGAACTGAAAGAAATAAAGCTAATCTTCTGTCTCACGAAGTGAGGTAAAAACGAAAAAAATATTTCGACGTTTCGACCGCGAAATCTGCTAGCCTTCGTCTGGCAATTACAGCGCAGGGCCTACTTTGCCAGACGAAGGCTATAGCAGATTTCGCGGCCGAAACGTCGTAATCACTTTCCGCTTTTACCTCGCTTCGTGAGGCAGAAGATTGGCTTTATTTTTTTTCAAGAAATACTAATAATGAACAGTACAAATTATGAAGTATAAGATAACTTACCCAATAAGGGGCTAAATGGGTGAATGACACGTAGTTATATCGATATCAATATGGGCCATTTGCTACAAGCTAACATAAATTGTATTGACAATGAATAAGATTAATTCCACAAAATCATTATTAACGTAACATGATTACACCTGTCTATACCAATTTGACTTCGCATGATACATTTGGGCAGTTGCGACAACGATAGCATGGACAGGATTGCGGTTCCACTTTAATAGGTGGACACGAGGGCCATTTAGTTTGTCACGAAAGTGAAAAGATTTCGCTGTCTTGCAAGTCAACTGCACAAGAGATATGCCATAATATTATGCTTAGGCGATGAACAACGTACGAATGAAATAAATAGGACCTTGCTTTATGTCTGTTCTAACAATCCAAAAGGAACTTACCAAAAGGTGATAAATCTCATGTTGGGTCAGGGACGGAAGATGATCGATTCCTACTTTTTCGACGGCATCAGGACAGAGGTTTATAAGTCCAATGAATGGTCTAGACAAGAAATAATTGTCGAAAAGGTCAATTCTTTCAATAAAATTTCATACAAGAAGTGAATAAATACACCTCAGTCAGAATTACGGAGTACAGTGTACGTCATAAATACATACAAAAGTGCACTTGTACATTGTATTATTTTTGAGATTGAAGGAGGTATGATAAGAGGAAATATACTATAGACAAATTCTAAAATGAAGTGAAAAGAGCTTTTATCTGAATCTACACTTATACGTTATCTTGATTATGAGATTTATTTCTTCCGCTTTTCTCCTCAGAAAGATTTTTTTTTTCAATTTATCTAGTGGTCTTAAATACCATGTTCGACCTTGCTTGTCGAAAGTTTGATTTGTAGCACTGATTAAGATAGAACTATTCTTGTAAGCGGCAAAGACGGTATCAAAGAATGACCAAAATGACACTTGTGGGGAGTAATTTTGATGAGCAAAGGTTGTGTTTGAATAATGGTAGTTATAAAATGGGTTCAAGAATGTAGCCAATTGGAAGCGCTGAAATGAGTCACATGTGCTTGTATTAATTTCTCACTAACATCCATGGCCGACGTCACAATGTTTGCACTAGCAGTGCGCACTCAATCAGTTGTTACAAGTGCGTCGCGCGCTACTATACGCGCTGTCAATCCTGTAAACAATAATTTCTAGTTCGGGCTGCCGGCCGGCCTTTCTTGTGTGCATAACATGTGTGGCCCGGCGTACGTATACTCTTATACGTACAGTACTTTCCGAGTGCGACGTGTTTGGGACGAACATCTTCGGACATCTTGATCCACAAAGGTACGTGAAAAATGTTAGTTTTCGACCCATTTTATGAAACAAATGATGCACAGGATTATTTCGTGGCGTTAGTGGAGACGCAGCTCACTCTCGGGTATTTACAATGTAGTGCAACATGCACTCGGCTTCGCCTCGTGCATGTTTCACAATTGTAAATACCCTCGAGTGCGCTACGCCTCCACTAACGCACTCTGTCCTGTGCATCATTTGTATATCATCCATAGACCTACCTGTTAAATGTGTTTTCAACGTAGCAAATCTGTGCGTACGCTGCAACAACGCCCATGCACTCGACGCCATTCACGTACAGGAGAAAGTGCGCGTCACTTATTGCCGTTTCGTTACTACTCGTCTGAGCTCCGCAGTCATACAACGTGCCGTTCGTGTCCGCCTCGCACGTATAGCATGGCTGCACAGGTTTGACGCACGCATGAACAGGGACGACAACACATATCATATGAACAGAACATGATTAAATGAGCAATATAGGAGGCATATATATGTTTATTTAAAAAGCAGTTTTATTTCCCTAGGAGTAAAGTATGCAGCAGAATTTACTTAAGCAGAAATTACGCAGGCATCTGTAATGTTTTAAGTGCAGAATGGTACCTGCTCCCCCCCCCCCAAAAAAAAAAATCATTAGGCCTACATAACAGACTATATTTCTTTCCCAACTCATGAATGATATTCATAATTAGGCCTTACATTTTAGTTGCTAACATGTACCACCGTCCACTTCAGAAGAAAAAAAAATTAACGTGATTATCAATTTGACGGTCAAACGCTTGTTAGGATTTATATTATCAATGTTGATATTATGGTGTGCCTTGCACTCTCTTCCACAGCTGTCCAGTTGAGACGTATTGAAATGTCCTGCTTTGTAGGCAGCAAACAGCATACGCGCATGATCGTTTAACATACAATGCAAATCCATTAATCATTGTTGTATATACATTTTTTTTTACATGTATCAAGCCTAGTCTCGATAGTGGGAAAAATACATGCATATTTTATAGGGCAGTACCTGTAAATAGGTAGTAACTATCATGTATTTTTTCGGACTACCGAGCGTGGAGTATGTGAAAAATACATTTTCTGTGCATATATATATATATATATATATATTTCTCGATTGTTTTATGAGCAGTAAAGAGACATATTACTCAATGTATGCACATATGTATTAGTCATGTATGTACGTAATCGCATCTTACAAAACTAAAGTTAGTTAAAACTCATCGTTATCTGCACCTTAATTTTCATTACCTTGAGGTATTGTGTGGAAATGACATTTGGTCCGCACATGGGCCGGGCGCATTCCCGCAGACAGTAGGTCTTCCCATCCTCCACTTTCGCGACACCGTGTGGACAACTCCTGCCCGAGAACACAAGGGGTATTTCATGAAGCGTTTTGGTCAAATATTTTTCTGACAAACTGTTACAAGTTACTGAAATCCTTTCATCTGACTGGCTGAGAGCAAATTTGTCCGACAACTCTGTCGGACAAAATGCTTCATGAAATGCCCCCCCCCCCCCCTCCGAGTCAAATAGGGCTACTTCTCTCATTTCATGAAAAGGCATTGACACGGAACCGCCCTGGGAACTGTTTCATGGAGCTGTTCGTAAAGTTACGAACGACTTACGAACGACTGGTGATCAGTTCTGTTGTCCTATACTTATCAGAATTTCAATAATTCAGCACAAGAATATATTGATCACAAGTCGTCCGTTACTTTACGAACAGCTTTATGAAACACCCCCTGGCCAGATGCCAAAAATGTATATTCTTGGTTTTATAATGCCCTATGGCTTGTGTAGTCCATTATGACGAAAAACTCGGAACAGGCTATCAAATTGACCCTAATGAGCTGACAGTGAAATAATGTCCCAGTTTGATAAATATCTGGCTGTCAATTTTCTTCACAAAAATCAATTTGCTCACAAACCAAGTACATGAATGTTTTTTTTTTTACTGCTGCGCATGAAATGAGTAAAGGTATACATCTTACAAAAAAAAAAAACCCAAACCAAACAATCGTACATTTTAATGTATTTAACATTCAAGAACTAAATAGGTACAAAGACTGATTGACCAGCTTCCTTTTAGTTTCACTCAACGATAAAGCAATCTAGGCCTTCCAGTCTTCTCTGTGGATATATGAGACTACGACTGTTGCCGTCCCACAGAATGTAACAATTTCAGTCATGCAGATTCTCTTCATGCCATTTTAGGACTACAGATAGGTCACGGAATTCATAATACTGCAACAGTTGAGACTTCATTTTTATGATGGGAGTTTTGACTAAATTAACTTCAGCTGTCACGTGATGGATCGAATTTGAATTAAGGAAGGCAGTTCCTACCATTAACACAAACTATACATGACGTATGCTCGAGCAACCTTGCGTGAACGAATTGACCAATCAGTGCACTCGGTTTCGCACGAGGCCAATGACATTTAGAGTGTTACGCATGCGCATGTATGGAATTCGCGTTCGTTAACTCGTGACAGCGCACGCAATTATAGGAATTAGAAGGACCCCATCGTTCCAATTCGTATGGTTTGATGATACCCTTGAGTAAACTAAAAACTTCGCACACATACCCCGGTAATTGGTAGATAACTTTAGCTACACAAGAATGCTATATAGACGATACATTTACTATAACTAAACACTGTATGTTGACAATGTATGTAATATATCATGTTGAAATTGTAGTGATAGCGTCAGTACGCGCTTGACGCCTAAGCCCGAACGCATTGAATGGCCTATATAAGTTGAAGTGAGGTTAAGAATTAATTCACGTAAGATTGCTTGAACATTTACGTCATCTAGTCCGCATTAATGGCGGCAATGGCTTTCCATATTAGATACATTACCACGTGACCTGGATCTGGACTGTTTCCTGCTTTACACGCAGCTGTCTTGAGACGAATTCAAGTCGATCCAAAAGGACTCTCTGGAGAGGAGACAAAATAAAGTCAAAACATCTTAAAGAGAAGACAACGAAAAATAATATGAAGAAGGAAGAGAAAAAGAAAGAAAAAGAATTTAGTGTCTCTGTGACTTTGGATGTATGTTTTGATTCAACAATTGAAACCAAATGCTATGGATATATTACTTTAGATTCATTTTGCAATTAGATGCATATTGTTTTATCTATACCTCATATGAATTGAATCGCAGTTACCCTCTATGTTGCCATTTTAATTGAATAGAAGGCCCACAACAACTACGAAACGTAAAAAAATCAGTTGTTCAAAAATACATGAAATAACGTGTGATTTTTTTTTTTTTTTGAGACAGGGCCGACTTACATTGTTCGAAGAGGGAGGGAAAGATTATTACCTGCTTGATGTCGAAGTCAGGAGCATCCGTTATGCTGGTATGGTATTCAATCTGGAACCTAAAGGGCTGGGGAACTTCCGCCAGGGATCTCCGCTCACGCGATGATGGGGTGAAAGGTGAAACGAGCTTAATCTTTGAAAGGAGAGGGAATAAAATGAGATGAAAAGCTTTCTGACAGTCTGTATTGATAACGTAGAGCCTACCAATATATAAAGCTAGAAAAAATAATTTTCAATTTTTAGCTTGTAACAAAGGTTAGTGACAGGATTTTCAAAACATTTCTATAGATTGCGCGGGTTTGAAATCAGTGAAATATGACATTTCTTCATTATACACCATAAGAGAGGTAGCGTTCGATTTGCAGGTCCACATAGTCGACGTCATTTTAAGGTTTAAGACAATACATGCGCAACGATTGTCCACAAGTTCTCCCTACAAATTCAGAACTCGTTTATCTCAAGTGTTTTTTCCCTTGGGGTGGGAGTGCGTGCCAAATGTCGGTCGGCTTAGTTCGGCAGTAAGTTCGTGTTCTTATGGCCGGTAGGCTGTGCCTGGGTCCTGCGCCAATGACCAATGTAGCTCAGGTGGCGATACAACGAAGGAATTTTTACGCTACCGAAGTAACATGTGTTCTTACTTGAAAAAAAAAATGAAATGTGTTCTAACTTGACTGCTTAATTGCAATCATCGTCGCAATTTTGTTACCTGAATGGCTGATACTCCGTGCAATTGAATAATGTATGATGTAATGTAGGTCTATTGGCGTCATAGAGCAACACGGAATCATAATTGTCTGAAATACAATGTATACGATGGTGATTTCTTCTCACAATCTGTGGGGATTAGCCATAATGGCCGCTACAACTGCTGAACGAAATGATCCGCACTCTGTATGCACAACATGCATGACGTCACTTTGGCCCACCAATGAACTGGCGTGAGCGGTGTGGTGTAAGATTGAGAGTGTTCTCAATGAAAGCGAACGGGCGGGATCTTTACGTAGGGGCCTCACGGCGTCACGTCTCAGTCAACTACGTGGACATGCAATTCAAAAAGTCCTTCGTCAAAGTTCGTCACCAGTCAAAAGCCGTTCAGACTTTTGTTCTAAGAAAAGAATGACAACGCGTGTAAATGTGCACCAGGACAAACCGAAAGCGTTCAATCAGCTCTTTGAATCGAGAAAGCACAACTCAGAATGCTCAAGGAGAGTTGTAGTAACATTATAAGAACGGAATCACTGGTATGTGAAGGAAAAACCGAGATTAAGAAATAAATCAGACAGAGGGAGCATAATGTTCTATTCCATTTGCCGAGGTCACTTTCCTTTGTTATCTAGACGAACCTTTAATTCCGTTAGATTGTGTACTCAAAGGATTGGCCTTTATATGGGTCTACAATGCATCTATGCCTAAAGCATCTTTGAATCAGGTTTTAAAGGGACTGTACAGTACTGGTTGAGGTAGGGATTCATGTTTTGAACATTCCTAAGTGAGATAATGACAAGCCTCTTATGAGATATGAAAGAGCATGTAATTTTAAGAAGGATTCAACGTTTATTTGATGAAAATTGGTTTTCAAAAATATTGATTGATTGATTGATTGATTGATTTTATTTCTGCCTTTTTCCAAATCACACATAACAAAAGAATACACATATTTGGAAATCAACGTTACACAACATTTAAGCAAGCATATACTGTCTTACAAATTGATTCAAGGTACATATACATATACACACTATGAACATGACAGTATTCGATGTATAAAACATGTAGCATATCACTCACAAAAAAGAAAAGTTCGGAGGAGAATCATCAAATCAACACTTGTAGATTATGTAAATAATAATGAATTATTCATTCAGAGCCTATAATCACGTCGTTTCATTAAACGAATTTCAGAGGAAAGAATATAACAGAGGGGATTTAAATAAATTGATATTAGAAATTAAACATTTTGGTTATTATAATAACAGAAAAGCAGGAGACCGCGATCATAAGCAGCAGCTTGACATGGATCGAGGCCTCGGGGTAAAATTCAAGGCTTAAAATCGATTTACATATCTGTATAATGGACGTGTCTACAAAAACAGAATCAAAAGTCAAATCGAAAATATTGTAATAATTCATGAAATTAAAAGTAAAGGAGAAATTCAAAATGGCTGAGATATCCAAAAAAGTGCTAATAATAAAAGGCGACATGCCACAACTTTATTAGGATCTCCTTGTTTCACCTTGTTTTTGGATATATCAGCCATTTCAAAACCGATTTTCTTCTAATAAACTTTTGATACCCATTAGAACTGCATGCTCTTTGACATCTCATAGAGTGGTTTCTGAATATCTCGCAAAACGTTAAAAGCTAAATCTTCACCTCGACCAGAACTGTACACACCCTTTAACCTCGAGCGAGAGCTCAGATCTGAGTTGTTGCAAAGGCTCTCATTATCAAATACAATGCCCACTACGCTCCTCAGATCTGTGTGATACATATAGATTTATCCACCTGTGTTTGATGTTGGTGGTAAATATCTATCACTCTTGTGCATGCTTTTCTCGCTTCTTTCTGGGAAGCAATCTATGCCTTGTTCCTTTGAATCACACGTTAAATCGATTTTTTTTTTTTCAAAGGAAGCAATTATTATATTATCATTCGTGTTTACTCTCTTTTTTTCTTCGCTTCGCTGAAATATCAAACAGTTTCTTCGACAGTACTGCTCGGACTCGTCTTGCTAGGGCTGGCGAACAATGTTTGGATTTTCTAGTCTCAAAATAAGCAATGTGCTTTTCTTTTGATTGTTCAATCTTTACACATTTACGGACATTTATCATCTGTTTTGGTATCATGATGGGTGTGTTTCACCAACGAGAGACTTTTGAAATGCACTTACAATTTTTTTAAGTAAGTCGTTGCTCTGCAGCACATTATATAGATCGCTGTGTATATTGTTGGTTGGTTTATCGGCTTGCTGTTTCGAGTTGCGAGTATTCGGCATTTGAGCCATGACGAAACACCAACAATGTTGTCGTCCAAATGATCATAAAATCCCCCCCCCCAAAAAAAAAACAAAACCCATGTATATGATATGTTTCATTGGTCAACAACATAGGTCCTACTACATTGTACTAAAATATCCGACCAGTAGAAGAAGCGAGAAAGCAACATTAATGTGCAGGTTTTGGGACGGGAGCGTCCCCTCAGGCTTACAGCACGCGACACAAGCTTATGTTTGTAGAGAGATCAATGCAGAAATTTACTGGATGACAACTAATGAATACCCTTGTCTTGAAATTGACGCATATTTTGTCGCACGTAAGTCAATAATAATCTTAATAATAACAACAATAATAATGATATAATAATATTGACAACAACAACAATAAAAACAGTAATGATTATAGTGATAATAATAATAATAGTAATAGTAATAATAATAATAATAATAATGACAATAACAATACATTGTATTTGTAACGCGATTGATACAACCTGTCTGAGCGCAAGGGGGCTATTTAAAACACAAAAGGAAAGGAAAGGAGATATGAAAATGAAAGATAACAAACATGTCGAAAACACAATTTACACGTTAGTAAAAAAAAATGTGACATACTAAGTACATCGGTATGTAACAATTGATATATGAAAAGTTTCACTGAGTCTTCACTATATAGATTGATTTTCCACGGGCTAAATTTTGTTTTACCTGCAAATTCCCGTGTTTTTGTTTTTGTTTTATGTAAGCCGTATACGCTTTGATGTCACCTGCTAATAAGATCGTAGTCCTGAAGATTATTGAAGATGACTTGAGTATGTACGTGTGTGTGTGTGTGTGTGTTTGTGTGCGTTCATAAATTACAAGGGTACTGTCATGTGTAGGTGCCTAGAGAAAGGCTTATAATACTGCTAGTGAAATCAACGACGACAACTACAACAACAGCAACAACAACAACAACAACAACACCGACAACAACAATCCACGATCTAGTTTATTCCTCCCTTAGTTCCCACTAATTCTTGCTTTGTCGGGAAAAGTTTGCCAAGGAAGAGCCCGACTGGTATATTTTGTGTTTGAACACGTGCGTAGGGACATTGCAGACAACATTTGAGGAACGCATCTCAAACATAATAGTCCATGGGCCAAGACCCGAAAAATGGGTTGTTGGTACCATCTGAGGTGGCACAACCTTTTTGGTGTCAGTTTGTTTGTCGGGCATAGATATGCTTATCAAGCTATGATAGCATTTCCAAATGAGTAGCTTAGTCATAATAAATGAATTTTAAACCAATTTGGTCTAGTTTTTATATCCCTATACTTCTGAATCGAAACTAAACCGCTATACAAAGAAGAGCACTGCCTTCTGTATGTCCACAGGTGTTCTGTTGTAAACGCGGTGCGCTTAGTTTTTATTCAAGGCAGCGAAGGGAATATCCAAAGGGTTATGATGTCCACAGCTGTCACGCGGTGCGCTTAGTCTTTATCTAGACCAATGTACCGTTATCATATTTAAAGTTCCTCATAAAAGGGATTATCTATACTGTTTTTATACTACCCTTTCAACAAATACATCAGTTTTAAACAAAAATCACTCTGTTCATTTACAATATCATTCATTATAATGTATCGTAGTGTACCGGTACATTGTTTTTGCATTATCTTATATTGTTGGAGGGAAATAAAGCAACATTGGCGTGGTATCAGCGTTTTCACCGTAGCGTTTTCGCTGGAAAATGATAAATAATTGAAAGATACGGTAAAATTCACGAGGAATTGCTTTTGTTGTTGTTGTTGTTTTTAGATAAAAGGATATACACTGTATCATACGCTTTGGATATTCCCTTCGCCGTCTAGAATAAAGACTAAGCGCTGTGGACATCATAACCTTTGGATATTCTCTTCGCTGCCTTGAATAAAGACTAAGCGCACCTCGTTTACAACAGAACACCTGTGATCATACCATAGAGCTGCATTTTACAGCTCTATGGAACATACAGAAGACAGTGCTCTTCTTTGTATAGCGGTTAGTTTCGATTCAGAAGTATAGGGATATAACAACGAGACCACATTGGTTAAAAATTCATTTACTATGACTAAGCTACTCATTTGGAAATGCTATCATGGCTTGATAAGCATATCTATGCCCGACAAACAAAATGACACCAAAAAGGTTTTGCCACCTCAGATGGTACCAATATCTGGCCTGGCCCATGGACTATAACACTCACCTCTTGTTCACTGGGCGCAGTGCAGTCAGCCCCGTGCGCGTCATAGCTGCCAGCTGCGCAAACGTGGGTAAGGGATAATCCGATTGTGCATAATATTTTTAACACCACTATCTTTCCTGCAACAGAGATGTCACTGCATCCGTAAAAACTTTTGAAGATACTCATTCTTGCTCGGAGAGAGTGGCAAAGTCAACTTTCAAATGCCTCAGCTGGTATTTTATGTCACCGAAGATCGAACGTGTAAAGTGTATCAGAAACTAGGACACTGTGGCACAACACTGGATGGCTAGATTGTACGGTTTCAATCTTCAGTCAAAAACAATGATAATGCCCTTCATCCATGCAGCTGATTTTTTTTGACATTGAATTTACCAATTCATACAAGCGGGTGATGGGGGGGGGGGGGTGAAGCCTTAAGTAAACATCGTCTGTTATGGAAATTGTTCGCAAAAGTACACACGGCCTTGTATAAAATCAGTGGTGCTTTTGAACAATAAATGGCACGACACACACAACCCATATACACTGCCACATTGGTATCAGTCCGTCTTTCATGCATGAGTGTACCATGTAATAATTGAGAAATGGGACCGACAGCCAGAAAGAGAAATCTGTAAATGTGTACAAATTCAGAAATTTGTTTGGTTTCGAGCCATTTCTTGTAACTTGGATATTAATAAGCAATGCATCGTCTTACTCTCTTCATTGAAAATTCCCCGAATATTTCACCTGAAGTGTGCACCAGCTTGTTTTGAATTCCAGAAATGTGAAAGCTTCCTTGTGTTGAGATGGAGATACCCCTTCCCCCTTTTCCATGTTCCCCAAATATATTGAGCCTATCCTTGCATCCCCACGAAACATTTCTATGCGTACGGCCCTGAAGTCGACTGAAGTCTCTTTCACTCCTTCACTTTCACTACCAAGAAGTGACCATTGAAATTCATGAAATTCTTCCGTCAAGATGTTTTCATTGCAACTGATTGCTTGATTTCAATCAGGCGCAAAGGAAGTGATCAACCTGAAAAATGTGGATGACATCTTCACCAGCACAAATCCAAGACGGATAATACTGAACTTGATGGAGATAGGTTTAGTCCAATTCAGTATGGGTACGAAGAAGGTTAGAGTCTTTATTTCATTGCTGATACATACGTGAAAGTAGCCCGCTAATGTTGAGCTCTGCATGTGTGTATGTATATTATGTGAATATATTTCTACGACTTTTTTTTAAAAAAGAATATAATGTACAGACGAAAATACAATGACAACAATTTTGGTTAAATTACTATTTACAAGGAAAATCCAGTGTTCAAGCAAATTTTATAACTCATGTACAAGCAAAGTATAAGTATAAACTATTGCATTTTCACTTCTGCGATCTCTTCCACGTTGCAGGGTCCGTTACGATAAACATACGTAATGATGTTTGACGAGATGACAGCCATTTAAAGTTTTGCAGTTAAAAGGAGCAAGTGCGGAGGGGGGGGGGGGGGAGTCACGAATGAACAGCTTGATTTCACTTAGGTTGATAAAAATGAACATGACCATTTAAACCTGTTGTAATTATCAATGCTGCACTATAGTTCAATATGTTTTCCTAATAATATGTTAATTCATATCATATTCATTCAAGGACATTATCTATCAATCATCATTAAAGGGATCGTATGGTTTTTGTTGAGACCAAACTTCAGGTTTCTAACATGATGAGAAACCTCTAATGATATATGAAAGAGCATGTGATTTCAAGACGGATTCAACGTTTATTTGATAAAAATTAGTTTTTGAAATGGCTGAGGTAGCCAACACAGAGCAATCCTAATATAAGGTGGGATTCATCTTTTATTAGGATCGCTTTGTTTTACTCTTTTTTTTTAGATGTCTCAGCCATTCCGAAACCGATTTTCATCTAAACTTTGAATTCCTCTAGAATGGCTCTGTATTATTTCATAAGTGGTTTCTTGGTATCTCGCAAAAAGTTGAAAGCCCAATCCTCATCTCCACTAATACTATACCAACCCTTTAACTTTAATTTCTTTGAAAAGATTTAAAAGAAAAACCAAGGTGTGAATTGCTTCAGATGATCAAGGAGAGCATTCTATACATCAAATCAATGGATTCTTGAGAATTTGTGAGCAACCAAAATTTTTACGTTATTTAGATGAATGCTATTATGTACGTGGTGGATATGAATGAACGTTTTTGTTGCATAAAAAGTAATCATTTTGAGGCAACATATTTTGAAAAACAGCAATATCATCTAATTTGAGAACTTCCAATGGGTATATGGATTATATATGTATATGCATAATAGTGCGAGAGATTGTTCCTTTCCCAAACGTACGCGGTGCCTCATTGTGGGTAGCATGTAGTGAAATAAATTACACTCGAGAGCAACGTCCGCCTCAAGCCTAATTTCTTTCACTATTAAACTAGAAAGGCCCAATTTCTCCTAATCACGGCCTTCAGATTAGAGATAATAATAATGATAGTAATAACAATAATAATAGTAATAAATTTATAAAGCGCATAATAAATACATGCTTCTCTATGCGCTGTGAAATAAAGACAAATGTACAATATTACAAACAAATGACTAACAAATATAACAATCAACATATGAATACAATAATTAACAAAAGGGGTTATGAATGTTTATCTTGATCAAGGAAGACAAAAAAAAGGTGAGTTTTAAGACTTGATTTGAAATTTGCAAAATTGGGTGGATGTCGAATGCTTTGTGGGAGATTGTTCCAAAGATTAGGTCCAGTAACTGCAAAAGATCTGCCCCCGTAATATGACATGTTGGTTCTGGGTGTGTGAAGAAGCGCTTGGGTGCTTCAGCGAAGGTTGCGAGGAAGGTGATACTGCTTGAGCAAATCTGCCAGATAAGTTTATGTTGGGGAAGAACTATGTTGTGCCTTGTAGGTCAGCAATATGAGTTTGAACATTATACGTTTGTCAACAGGTAGCCAGTGTAATTTTTTGAGGGTATGGGTTATACTTTGTTGACGAGGAGTCCATGTGACAAGCCTGGCTGCGATGTTCTGCAGCATCTGCATGTCGGTAGAAGGAAGGCCATACAACAAGCTGTTGCAGGAGTCTATTCGGCTTGATAAAAGTACTACATTTAATCGGTTTCATTATGATGTGTATACTCAGGTTTACATGGGTGGAAAATTATGGCTTTATACGCTTATGATCATGATGATATATACGTTTACATACTATACATACTGGTACATTCTTATTTATATATCATATGCAGGGCTTATGATAACAAAATGAAGCACTTATCATGTTCAATTAAGTATCGCTTTATTCATTCGAAATATTGTGAAACAATGTCTTCTGTTCAACAGATACGTATCTTTACGTGATCTTCAGGTCCAAAACTTACGCTCTTTGTCGATGAATTTTCCATCTCAATTATCATGGAATAATCTCTCTTTTTGATATATAAATTACACACTGTTATCAAGGCTTTATACATTCTATCACTTCAAAAGACAGTTTAAACGTTCACACCCCCTTCCCTGTACATTATCCTGTTAGCTCTCCAACTGCATGCGAACAGGTAAGTTCTTATAGTTTTAAAATGCCCCAAAGTATATTAGATTTGTAACTGATCTAGTTTGAGATTCTCTTATCAAAACATCCGTCTTTGATACCCGTCAGTTTACCATTTGTTGTCATGGATGTGTTTTTGTTTTGTTGCCGTTTCAAAGAGCTCGTATGGGTTTCAGGTTTTACCAATCAGATTCTGATGCAATGTGTTTCACACACGAACATTTACACACATAAACCTCAGTGAATTCAACCGTGGAGCTCAATGACATCTTGTAAGTGGGGAGTGGGTACGGCGCGTGTATTTGCCAAAGATTAGTGCTGCCCGTTCCGAAAGAGTCCCAACATACTTTTTCTGCGTTTTTGTAACTGGTTGGAACCAGCTTAAGTGAAATACGCCCAACAGAGGCATGTAATGATATGCGGTGGAAATGGGTAAATCCCTCATTTAGCTCCGAGAACGTAGCAGGCATTAGGAGGTATAAAAGTTCCTGAACTAGAAGACCTGGTTGTCCATTGGCAATGAGACACTGCACGTCCTCATCATCAGCAGTCCAGTCTTACAAAATTTACCTCGTTACTACAGGCAGTCTGTTTTGTGTACAGATATCCAGGTAAGTATCTCGCTGGTATGTTTACTGGTAAACAGTTCATGATATAAGTATGACTCTCGTACACTGATAAGTGACCATTGGAGTGTATAGCTTACTCTACCACAAACACGCTTGTTTCTTTCTATCTTTGTTGTGGTATCAAGTGGGGTGTAGAGCGATAGGCATTGATAAGGAGATATATATTACCACTCTTTAACAGGAATGGATTAAAGTGATTGTGGGCTTTTGAATGGAATTAATTAATTTGTCAGCTTAAAATACAGCAACACTTGTTATACGAGTATGTCGGTAAGCACACATAGAAATACACAAAAGAACATACACATAGAATGCGTGTGTGTTTGTTTGTACCCGTCTATGGATGTATGTTCTCTGATTTAATGTAGACGTCGTTTTCTATCTTTATTATCTAAGGTTTGATCTAAAGTCAACGAATCGCTTGTCACGTTCATTGTGACAACTTAGGTTTTACGATATATTACACGATAGTTTGTCAACGAGCATGTATCATTCCCTATTTGATACCAGGATATGCTTGTAAAAACGTCGAAAAATTTAGAAGCCTTCTGCTGATTTCTTGGATTTTGATACTGTTAATCATCCCTGCAATTTTTTGTCAGTGTGAATATTTGGATGAGCATGTTGATGTATATATTCACTTGGTGTTCTTTTTCTCGGCTGTAAAGAAAAAGAGATATGATATATAATTTCTACAAATTGGTTGTAAACACAAAACCCAAACAAATACAAAACAGACCATCATCAGGTATTTATAGGCTTATTGTTGTATAAGTATTTGTTTTCCTGTCGAGCGTAATATATATATATATATATATTTTTTTTTTTTTGGGTTCAGCGTGAAAGCGTGAGAAAATAATGACTGAATGCATGAAATTTGGCAATCCTGCTTTATTACCCCTCTGACAATTATTGTCGAAGACAACACCATGTTTTGGTAGGCTTATTGTTGTATTGGTATATTTGTTTTCCTGGTGAGCGTATTTTTGTTTATTTCAGGTTCAGCGTGAGAGCGTGAGAAAATAATGACTGAATGCATGAGATTTGTCAACCCAGCTTTATTACCCCTCTGACAATTATTGTCAAAAGCTACTTATGCGTATAAATGGACAAGCAAGGGGTACTTTGTGGGGGTCTCATCCTATCATGTTTCGCTTTATGTAGTGGAGCACTGTGGAGTAAAAATTATATTGTGGGAATATTTGTTTATGGGAGAAAAGCAACGGGGCACTCCAACGATATGCCTATTGTTAGTTTGTACACAAGTACACAACGCTGCCATGCAGACCACCTCCTACCGTGGAGGTGGGAAGAGATCTGTTCAATATCTCCTTGCTCCAATATAGGAAATAAAAGTCTGCAAAACATGAAAGAAACAGGAGGGCTTATTGTATGTTCCTTATTCTTTTACCAGGCTTTAACCTAGGAGTGGTGCAAAAATCTTTGTCGTCCATGGCATCAGAATTCCACGGAGCAAAGGATCGTTGTCAGGGAAGGGACTGTAGCCAGGAGTCTACTGCTTCCTACCTTGTGAGGGAGAAGCAGAGTCTTTGTCACAGCTGTGCTGCCGCAAAGGCCTCGGGGATTAAACCGCTCAAGAAGAACGGAGAATGGTACTGCGACAAGCATGAGGAGCCTATCATCTTCTACTGCCAGTCACATAACTGCGGCTCCTGTCTTCATTGCGTCATTGTGCGTCACAAGTGTTGCCAACTTGAGGATCTAGAGGACGCCCTCGCGGAGAAGAGGACCCAGCTTAGTGCGCTAGAGGATCGCATCGCCAGGAAGACTGAGAGGTGGAAAGAGCATTGTGACGTAATCAAAACTCGCAAAGATGACTCCAGGAAACATCTGAATGCGGTGAAGAAGGACATCAACTCGCTAATTGATGGAGAACTTGCGAAGGTTTATGCAGAAGCACAGATAGAAGTGGATCGAATCACATTCAGAGCGGTTGATGAGATCAGAAACATAACGCAAAAGAGAGATGAGGAATTGCGGAAAGTAAATGAAAACACAGAATCCAAATGTGAACCCATTGAGAGAAAACGGTGCCGCTTACGCAGCTGTCTCGAGAACATTACAGAAAAAGTAGAAGAGAAAGTGGCACAATTAGAGTCCGACGCGCGAAAAAAAGTGAAAGACCTAACAGAGGCATCTGCAAGAATCGGCATTTTGCTGGAGCAAGATAAAAATCTCCTAACAGAAACTAATGATGTCATCCGATCGATATCTGATGAGGTTGACAGGGAGGTGAGCGACCATGTGATGGAACATCTTCTTAGTCAGGTGGAAGAAGTTCATCTCTTGGTGCCCTTGGTCGACGAAATCCAACAAAGCAGAATCGACTGGCATGGCGGACACTGGCGACTCGCAGATACCATCGAAGTCCCAAGCATCGTGTCAGTGCCAAGCTTCGCTGGTTGCATCGATGAGGCCAAGGTCGTTATCTCGGACCGTCATCTCAAAACCAGTGACTCTCACGTCCTGAGCCTCGACAGCGGTAAGATGGAGAGGGTTATTGAGGGTGACAAGGCTTCATATGTAGTGACGTGTTCGACGCTGAGTGACGGCATGATGATTTGCGGGAAGGCTCTTAATGGCAGCTGTGGCGACACGTTGCGCAGATGTATCAGCCTCTACAACCAGCAATGGGAATTTGTCAGGAACATCAACATCCCACGTAACACACGAACCCTGTTCACACTCGTCGACGTGTACGTAGCCAAGGACGGAATGATCTTGGCCGCCGAGAGCAGCCAGCCAAATATCTACGTCATTGACCCATTCGATTTCAAGATTGTAAGTTCGATGAAATGCGTCAATAACATCCGCCTTCGCGGTGTTTTGTCTTCCGGTAGTGTCGTGGCCCAGCAATCACCGCCCGATAACAAACTTCTCATCGTCAACAGAGAGGGCATCCACAAAGAGATAATACATAGTGGAATTGTCCTCAATTGTGCTGTTCATCCGTTCACTGACGAACTGTACATCATTTCTTCGGATGCTGAATACAAGGTGTGCGTGATCAATCAACTTTCGAGCAGTGGTGTTCTCCGGGAAGGCACTGTCTCCCTCCCCATACCAACAAAACTGAGAAATAGGGAGGTGAGACGGACATACCTCCAAAATTATCGCTTCACCGTCACGTCATCGGGAAAGCTATTTGCATCAAGTGGCGATAAATTTCAAGTATTCGAACGAGAATTCGTTGTGTAATTACAATGGGAGAGCTCATGTAATGAGGAACATTATGCATTTTACATATAGCAATACACTGTGTTCAAGATAAGGGTAGTTTTCTAAATCCTCACTCAAGCTTACATTCATCTACATAAGCTCTTATTCGTTTGTCCTCTTCAACCACAGGTGGTTAAAGTGACAGTTCGAAATTGTGGAAAATCTACGCGTCGTGAAAATGCTGAGTAAATATTGTTGTAACGTATTTTTCGTAAATTGTTGCATTTTTTCAAAAAACAGAACCGATAACGTACACAATTTTCTTCAGCGTAGAAACTTTGCTACACTGAGAAAAAACCTAGGATTGGGATAGTTCTCAGTGTATAATGCCTGTAAGTCTGAGTAAATGACTTAATTTGAATTCAGATAAATATTGAGAGACATTTTGTTTGTTTGTTCATTTCCATCTGAGAAGATGGCTGGATAGCCCATATTCAGCTACGTTAAGCTGGTCTTCCATGGGGTCCAGTTGGATGTGAGGTGGGACCACTTCACCGGGTTAAACACCCTGCTCTTTGCGATGAATGAATGAAGCGGGATCTTTTACGTGCATGATTTGTGACTTTCTCATACACGAGACCCCATTTTATGTCCTATCCGAAGGACAGAGTGTTTTGCCTCTTGTTAGAGGGGACAGTATGCTTACACACAACATTGCTCAGTCCAGACTCGGGTTCGAACCCGGGCCGCGTGATCGTGAGGCAGACGCGCTACCGACTGAGCCAACTCACCGCCCGTATGACTGCGTAGATTGCATTTTCGAATAAGAATGCAACAAAAGCCTATCCATTTTGACCAAACGGTTAAATAGGCCTACCATGCATTCTTCCGTGTTTTCTATCTGTCTCAAGAACCCTTGGATTTGAGTTCTCATTTTACCGATTTTCATGATGATGTTTCAGACGCTGGAAACTCTATATACGGCTATGGTTGAGAAAAAAATAAGTAGACCAAACCCACAGACCATGTATCATATGTATATCATTGGCGAAAATGCATGCATGTTTGTTATCTGACTGTATTTATAGCTATATGTATTAACGATATATCTACTATTTATATGTACTTCGACATACTACGACCTTTATCAAATGAGCAACTTGTTAACAAGAAGGAGCTCATATGACACAGCTGTACGTGTAACACTCAGAATCTTTTAGATAAACTAGATAATTCTCGATAATTCCCTCATCATGCCATCTAAACATGCTTGTTGCAATCCATCAATACAACCTCTAAATGTATGTAACAAGACTTTGTTTGTCAGTAATTTTGATTATCAGAAAGTGTGAATGAAATAATAAAACACGCTAGATCTGCAATATGATTTTTTTTTTCTCCAGCATGGCATAGAATCATCGGCCGCACCCTGATTTTTTTTAATGCATGATTTCATCTTGTTTCCAGATTTGAAAATCTGAGCTGCATGAGACTACATGGTTCCCCCATTTGATCGAGCGACTATCCTCACACAGTTCTTACAGCATCACAATTTGTAAATTCAGTTCTTTATATAGAGCCACTCCAATGTCAAAATGTGTATCCAATCGGCGTTTATAACCATAATGCGGACAGCAGAACCTCTTGACCAACATTCCTCAACGGGGCCATAGAGAGTTCAGTCCTGTAACTCGACATTTCAAACGTTAACTTTGTTGACAGAACTTTGTTGACAGAACACGCGATGTTGACGTTTTCTTGTCTGTCTATTAATCTTTCACTAACCAGTAGTACGGCAGGACATTGACAATCCATGTCAATGGTCTTGCCTTATCTTTGACTGATACTGAACTGTCCATCCGTTCCTAAGTGTCTTGATAGCCACACTGCTGCCTTTTTTAGTTAGCACCCGCCTCTCCCAAGAAGGCAAATACAGCGAAGTTTACTATGATTACCTCGTCAAACGTTCAGTAGTTATAGCATTCTATCGTGACCGTTACCCGTCACATTCCAGTCCGTTCTCCCGAGACATTGTAATTAATCTTCTGCACCCGTTGAAAGATCTACTAAGGATTTCTTTCATTCCTTCTTCGTAGAGTCAAGATTATATGCCTTATATAGTTCTTGACTACTAAGCCAGCGATAGCAGATTATTGATGCGGTTTCATCACTCTCTGCAAATGGAATTTTCTTTTCTTTTTTTAATATCTAAGGGGCTGCTATAAATTACAAGACAGTCTTAATTTTGATCCACCATATTCAGTCACTAATAAGTCTGCCTGAGCGGTGACCAAGTCTTGGTGGAAACTAATAGCCGATGTATTATCGATACCTCGTTATTCGTGTGAGCTCACATTACAAGTGAAGTGTACGCGTGTTAGTTGGTGTAAATAATTGCATCGGTGTACTGCTAACCAATGTAAAATGTCATCGTCATATCCATATTATGCTAACCTGCATTCCAGACAGAGTGAACGAAATTACATCTTCTTTACAATACCATAATGGTAAAATCTTCGAACCCTCTTCGGTAGAATAATTATTGTGTACTTGTTGTTGTTTTTTCCAAATAGGTAAGTTTCCTGGTTGTGAACAGTATAGTTTCATAGTATAGTTTGGTTGCTATGAGAGTGCGCATCCTATTGCAACCAAGTCTATATATGAGTGCGCGCTCTTCATTTTTAATTTGTGTTTTAGTACCGTCATTCCCCGTCGAGACTCCTGAAGAAGGTGGAGGCCACCGAAAATTTGAGTACAATAAACTCATTCTTATTGGCAAAAAAGAAAATCCATTACTAGTTTATTTCTTGAATCTTCGTTATATATATATATATATATATATATACATATATATATATACATATATATATATATATATATATATATATACATTATATATATATGTATATATATAAATAAATATATATATAATATGTACATACATATACAAGAACGTGAATAGTATTTTTGGGATCCTGTGTTGCCGTCATATGACGTAATTGTGATAAGAGGGGCATGTATAATGTAAATCGTTTGAACCTAAGACCGGTGCATAGATATTACAATAATGCCAATGCTGATGATACAGCTACATTGAGATTATAACAGGTTGCCGATGATCGAATCAATGGTGATTTCAACAGTAATCATCACAATAACAATTATGATACTGCTCCTTCAGATAATAAGTGCATACGATTATAGAGAGCTTTTGATTGGCGATGCAGACACTTTAGTAGACGATTGCGTTGGCCGCTCTCCCAACTCTATGAGTCGTGTTGCAAAGTAGCTTTAGATTACGCGAAGACGCGACCTGTAAAAAGTAAAATCGAGCTTCGTCAATCAGTGCATCAAGTACAGCTCTCTGCGTCGTGAATTGAGTGGACGCAAAAGTGGTCCCCAACTGGACTTGAAAACTCAGACGACGCGAGACCAATTTTGATAAAAGATATCAAGCGTATACGCGTCGCAAAAACAACAACTAAAGCTTCCTGTTAAGTCAACAACAAAGACGCCATGATTGCCATCCCGTCTTCGTTATTTCACCTCCATCAAATCTAATAGCGTTAATATTCCGGAGGTCACGTTTACATACTGTATACAGTTACCAAGATCTGACCACAGGAATGAATAAAAGGATTTGTCCAATCAGTCAGTTATTGTACTTTAGTATCCTCTCCCATATGTGCGTGCACGAGCGCGCGCACACACACACACGCACACACACACAACGCTGATAAGAGAACGGAGTTTGAGTGATTTGCAAAAACGAAACATTAATCCTTTTGAAAACTTAGAGCTGGTACTTTTAGGATTGAGATTAAAAAGAAATGCTAGAGAATTGAATTGAAAAGTATTTTATTAAAATTCAGCCCGCCGGCTGAATTACGGACACTTTGACATAAAACCAGTTTGCGTACATTGCAATGTTTAAAAACAATAAAAGATACATAGAATAAATTGTATCAAAATATCCATCTTGAATATCTATAAAATGGTCTTCCTACAAAAGAAAAAAAAGAATATTAAAGTTGCGATTTCTACTTATCATAATATGATAAACAAGTGTCAAAAAGTATTAATTTGTACTGAAAATCAAACTTATCGAGGGACTTGATTAAACATCTGGCCGATTGACAATGTGTGGCTCTTAAAAAGAGAGGAAATACACGTAAAATTTAATGACTAACTTCAATGACAAGGTAAAGGCCATTATTTTGTTTTTTCTACCAGTCATGACACAGGTTTGGGTCTTGTATTACATCATCAAAGTTTATCCAAAATTTCTTTGAAACAAGGCTGGTATGTCTACACTTGCGGTGAGATGTGTGAGCTGCATGTACGCTTTTTTTTTCTTCATTAGGCTCTGAATAGGCAGTTGTGTCGTTTGTGATGCAATTGCATTCACAACTGTATCTCACGTGATAGGAATACACGGGAAAGGTGCAATGCACATGCTCTTCTAATCAGGTTACTAGTATTTGCAAAGGGTGTTCCTTATGCATTATCCTCGGAGAAGTGTGACATTGAGTCCTGTGTAAATTTCTGCGTAGAGGTCAGTGTGTGTGAGGAGAGATTTGATTGGAGCTCCGGTTCGTGACGTAACTTCGCCTGGAGCGTGAGCTGCATTGTTTACCAACACAAAACGCCCAGTTGTACACGTACCAGCCTGTGAGGATATGTTGTCTTTTGATTATTTTCCTTTGATTTTTTTTTTTTTTGGTACTACCCAGGTACCCTCGCTGAAAACAAGTGTGTTGACCTCCAGATAAACTTTACAGCTCATAGGCGCAAAATATACCTAGCCTGTAATACTAGCAGCAATGACTGGACATCCTGTATTCCACGAGCTGAGCCTCACAGGTGCCGAAATTTTCATGAACCTCATGTGATATCGTCAGCTTCTTCAAAAGATACCTTGAAGGATTAGTCTTGTCTTCTTACATCCTTCACTTTACAAGAGTAGCTCTGAATCTTGAAACAGCATGGAGGAACCGGATCTGAGAAAGACACTCTTTCAGACTAAACAAACATGAATTTTCTTGGTTAAAAGGCAATGTCATTCTAAAACACATAATCAACGATTATGACACAATCAATAAAGCTTATGCAGTAGTACAAACACAAATTTCCCTACGCGGTATAACAATAAATCCTAGAAATACTAACTGGCAAACCCTTGTTTATGTAATCACAGTCACCTAATAGAAGAAGAAGATACTTTTGCCGATAGGCGTGATGTATAGATACACAGTCTCATCAAACTAAATATTTGACAAAATCAACGCACTGCGCCACGCTTTTCGCAACTGAAGCATTTTTGCGTGAGTAACTGTTAGTCCCAACTGTCCAATTGTGTGTGTTTAGCACACAAAATAAACTGATTCAGGTAAGACGTACATGATTTCTAGATCTACTCGCGGTATACATAAGTATAAGAGTACACAGATTACTTAAAAGAACAAACAATATTGCTTTTTAGAAAAGCCGTCCTAATGCGTAAACAAAAGCAATTATTTCCCTAAAGATAGAAAATGGTAATAACCTGAGCATGTTTTTTTTTTCTCGGTTAAACCTACTGGTTACATTTCTATCAGTAAGAATCTTAATGTGCGATTTCACATCAAATTGAAGTTGCCTTTGACAGAGTGAAGTCAGACAAACACAGAGACAGATGTTTTTATCTAAAATAAGAACATTTTATGATTTCAAAGTTTTATGTGCTTTCCCCAAATGATAATGAGTTTGTCGCAATCACAGCAACTCTCTCCATTGTTAGTACACAACAAATATCAACAAAATTATTCATTCTTTAGAGTCTTTTTTTCCCTACGAGGTTTCTGTCGTGTCTTTATTTACCCTGTTGTCATTGATTTTATGTCAAAGAACAGGAATAGAGATTTACGTACATGTTGAATGGAGTTTTGTAAGGACGTAACATCACATCCTCTTCAAGGAACATATCAACAAATTTCGAGGAAACTCGGTGAATCCGTTCCAAATTTACGATTATTTTGTTTTTTAAGTTTTGGTACAGCCATTGCTTAATGAGAAGACTACTACAGTTTGTGACGTCACAAATTATGAAGAACGTTGTGTATTTTCACTTTTCAGGAACAATTAAAAAACACTAGAATGACCTCTTTCAGAAGGGAAGGGAAATTATATCATACTTAAAATAAGCCAGTAAAAAATCGAGTGATTTTTTTAAATCATAAACAATGACATTCATTTAATTTTTCTTAATATCTTCTTTTATCGTTGTCTATGCGTGACGTCATGCTCTTGTTATCCAGCGACAGCTGAATCAAAACCTTGAAAATTTTTTTCAAGAAAGACGATTTTTCCTCAAACTTTGTTGATGTGCTCCACCGACATTGCTGTATTCACATAATATAATGATTATGTATGTTTCGGTTAATTTCCCCTTTAAAATTGCGCAGGCCTATGTGGCTTCTCCTAGTATCACTTGAAAATACGGGAAGCATTTAAATTCCATCACTCCATAGTAGGCTAGATTATACTGAGACTTCTATCGTTCTGCTCTTCTGTTACTATATGCCAGTCATTAGTGCCAACCTAAACTAGAGCATGGTGTAAGATTGGACTTTAAGTTTTCTCTGAAACCGGGTGGATGAGCGTTCGTTTTATCACAATCAATGAATGAGCTAGAGAACTTTGTTACCGATGCTTCTGACCGGATTGGCGATATTGAAAATACCCAAATCCCTGATTTGATAAAGAAAATGGAGAAGGTGAAAAGTGAACTGGATGAAAAGCTCACTCTCTTCGAGATTCATGAGCGCAAGTTGAATCTTCTAATCTACGGGAGACCTAAAACTACAAACGAGGATGTGTACGGTGAATGTTTCTCCATTTTCTCCATCTTACTGAGAATTTCAACGGAAGAGGCCAAGCACACTATTCCCCTGGTCAACGCCCACAGGCTTCCTAGAAGGGTCCCGGCAGGGAGCACCGGGTCTGATGTACAGTCCGACCCCATTATCGTCCGTTTTGGCCGTATGCTGGATCGCGATAGGATTCTACGCGCTTCTCAACAACGCCCGCGTCAGCCACCCTCCACAACAGCGACAACAGACCCCGGCATCACTATTCGTACCGACTTACCACCAGCCATGAAGCGGGAACGTGGCAGGCTTGCTACCATTGCCTACAACCTAAGGAAGGAGCGCGCCAACATAGCAACTAGGATAATAGTCAATGGTACGAGGGTCATTCTGCAGACCAGAGCCGTCACTAGTCCCAACGGGCCGCCGTCGGCTTGGACTGCATGGCAGGAAACGCCCCAATGATCTCTTTGCAAGTAAGCTATCGGATTGAAGCTTCATTGATTTTGATTTTGTTTTAATTATACTATAAAAGCCCCTATTCATTAACAGAGATCGTTTGTTTTGCTGAAATCAATCGTTCCAGACGGAACAGTGCAGTTCCTACTTCTTTTCTATTTGTTCTTGTTTGTCCAAAAGCGGTCACCAGAGTGAATGATATGATGTTATAATCTTGGTCAATATTAGATTCCCCACAATTTAAGTTACATAGGTTTATATAACATGTCTGAATATATTTAATCCACTTTATTTTATCTTCATTAACATAACCTATCTTGTGACCGTCAATGTCGATCTAAAGATATTAAATTTATTAGCATTTTAATGTTATCAAGTACAGGTTCCACAGGTTCTACTAGCATTTTAATGCTATCAAGTACATGTTCTACATGCACTTTCTTTTTCAATATTCAGCAATCTGTAGTATCAATAACGGTGTCATTGTGAAATATTTCCAAAACAAAAACAAAACACCGGTTTGTATACCGATGTATTAACTTTTCCTTTTTTGTGGGGTCTTAATATAGTCCTGAAATTTTGGTATGTGTCAGGGGCGTAACAGTAAAAATGAGTCTCTATATAATAAGTATAATAATAAGTTGCTGGTAATTATTTTGTATTTCCCCATATATGGATTTACTTTACATTATTCGCTTTGGGAGTACACCCAGATTACAATGTGTTGCAAATGATAAAGCCAAGGTCTGCTGAAAGTGTATACTAATGTATGGAGGATATACGCTGCGACGTTACACTAATTCAGCCCAAGATTTTTTATTCAACGGTCATTTTGTTCCTCCTTTAAAAGTTTAATACATTCACATTATGCGGCACTTCTAAAGTTATGCCTGATACCTGGTAATGATTTCATTTATGTGCACAAACAAGTACTATGAAACCTCTTTTGGTCTCCCTTTTTCTGTAAATGAGCTTGGTGTACTAATGATGAAATTGGACACATTTTGGCATGTGTCAAGGGCAAAGCAGAATAAGGTATAAGAAAGCGCACTACAAATAATAAGCCATTGGTTTATTTATTCATTTTTTTTAGTACAAATTATACAGTGTTGTAAATGACAAGGGTTTGTGGAAAGTGTATCATAAATGTATGGAAGATGTACGCCGAGGCGTCACATGAACTCGATTTCAGATGTTTATTCCTTGCTCTTTTTTGTTCCTCTCTACTGTCACACAGTGCACGCGGTATCTGAGTTATGCCTGTTACCAGGCAACCATCCCGAACATGTGCACAAACAAGTATTATGTAACCCGATTTTCTTCTCTTTTTTTTTCTCTGTAAAAGAACTTTGCGGCTGAGGGTCAACCGCAGCATGTACGAATGATGAACCCCCGTTTCTTATATTATTATGTTTTTGGTGGCGTCATCAGCTTATCATCATGATGGGGCCGCGGCGTTTTACTCAAAGCAACTTACTGAAAGCTGATCACTTGTCGCTGGAGTAACTATGAGTTCGTTAATGATAAGCCGTCGGTTGAATTTTCTTGTTTTCCCCAAATAAGAAAAGAGTTTGCATTATTTGTTTTGGGAGCACAAATTATACAGTGTTGTAAATGATAAAGATTTGTGGAAATAGTTTCGTAAATGAATGGAAGACGTACACTGAGGCGTCACATGAACTCGGTTTCAGATGTTTGTACTCCTTACTCTTTTTTGTTCCTCTCTACTGTCACACAGTGCACGCGGTATCTGAGTTATGCCTGTTACCAGGCAACCATCCCGAATATGTGCACAAACAAGTATTATGTAACCCGATTTTCGGTTTTTTTCTCTGTAAATGAACTTGGCGGCTGAGGATCAACCGCAGCATGTACGAATGATGAAACCTGTCATTGCCTGTTTTTTATGTTATTGTTCTGTTTGCGGTGGCGTCATCAGCTTATCATGATGGGGCTGCGGTGTTCAACTCAAAGTAACTTACTGACAGCTGATTATTTCTCGCTGGAATAACTATGAGTTCGTTAATGATGTGCACAAACAAGTATTATGTAACCCGATTTTCGTTTTTTTTTTTCCTCCTGTAAATGAACTTGGGGGCTGAGGATCAACCGCAGCATGTACGAATGATGAACCCTGTTTGTTATATTATGTTATTTTTTTTGGTGGCGTCATCAGCTTATCATGATGGGGCTGCGGCGTTTTACTTAAAGCAACTTACTGAAAGCTGATTATTTGCCGCTGGAGTAACTACAAGTTCCTTAATGATAAGCCGCCGGTTGAATTCTCTTGTTTTCCCCAAATAAGAAAAGAGTTTGTATTATTTGTTTCGGGAGTACAAATGATACAGTGTTGTAAATGACAAGGGTTTGTGGAAAGTGTACCATAAATGTATGGAAGATGTACGCTGAGGCGTCACGTGAACCCAAATTCAGATGTTTATTCCTTGGTCCTTTTGTTCCTCTCTACCCTCACACAGTACACGCGATATCTAAGTTATGCCTTGTACCAGATAACCATATACCAATTATGTGCACAAACAAGTTTTGTGTAACCCGATTTTTGTCTTTTTCTCTGTGAATGAACTTGGCGGCTGAGGGTCAACCGCAACGTGGTTGAATGATGAACCTGGGCTTGTTTTTTCTTATTGTTGTGTTCTTGTCGGAGTCATCTGCTTATCATGATGAACGGCTGCGGTGTATGACCCAAAGCAACTTAATTGTTGCTAGAGTAACTATACGAGTAGAAATTTGATCCTGGTTTTTTGTTAGCTTTTCCAGGAATGATATGGGACCTTTTGTAATTCGCTATTTTCTTTCTTCTTCTTTTTTTTTTCTTGTCGTCACTTTGTTCCTCTCTTATGTAATTGAATACCAAGTCAAACTGTTAAACCGATGGACACTGTGACCTAATCCTGGTTAATAATGTATTTCAGCAGCTGGTCTTCAATCTGATTTATCAAATTTACCTCGCTGCATCTTTACTTTTGATAATTATGGTATGCAATTTTATAAGACCGCTCTACTGGTCATGACACTATGGCAACATTATAGAACGATGCTATTTGATGTATTAAGCCATTTTTCACTTTTATCCGTTCACATACCCGTCATTTGCAGCATCACTAACAATCGACGTTGCCATGGTTGCCGAATCATTCATTTATTTCCAATAGGTCAATACAATCTTTTTTTTTTCTTTTGCATTTATTTCTGCAGTATCAATTCCCCCCTCTTTTGTATAATCATAGAAATGTCACGCACCGATATGTCAAAATTGATACTCTCTAATTTGTGTCAAAAAGGACGATAGCAAGAGGAAGAGGAAAAGTGTATTAACCATCTTATTTCTTTTTCTGTGTATCACTGTAAAAAAAAGTAACCCGACATGAATTATTTTTTGTGATATTATTATCATGAAGTACCAAAAGTGTTGTAATATATGGGTTTAATTAATGTGTATTGGAAAATGTGTGCAGGGTCCGTCGAGTATGACGCTATACTGTACATTTTGAATGTATTCAGTGACAGTTTAGCATCTTTCAATGTCCTGTTCATTGTTATTATCCACTGCTCTCTCCACACGGCATTCCATTTTTTTTTGTAATATTGTCTCTTATAATACATAAAACTGAGATCTAAACTGATGTTGATTATTAGCTGGTTTAACCGCAGTTGTCTGCGATTACTATGGCGTTGTTGGTCTATCTTATACGTAAGCCATAGATCTATACCATTCATGAGTGGTTTTTTTTTTTTTTTTTTTTTTTTTTTACTCGTGTGTTTTCAAGCACGCCGGGAGCTCCGCCTTGCTTGATGTCTATCAGGTTTAGTTATGTTCTGAGCAATATGTGTGCTTTTGTTGTTTTGTTTATGTTTTGTTGTTTATGTTTACTTGTTTATGTTGTCGCTTGTCATGCTATCTCTCGTGTTCACACTCAGCTGTTAATCTATTTCCAATCCATGGTTGGGTCCCGCTCGGCTTCTGTAAAGTTTGTTATTCTCCAATTAGGAGCTTACGCTCCATATCTAATACTTAATTTTGGTTGTTAATGATGGCGCAGATAGATAGTTTTGCTTTTCATTCTCTAGGGAATGAAGATTTGATTAACCTTTTTGGAATCAATCAAAAGGATCAACAAAGTGAAAATAACCCATTCAGATATGAATACCGTGCAGCAGATACCATTAATTCTATCTTTGATAATTTGAATGTGAATGAGGAAAATATATTATATCAAGGTTCTGATTATCTAACGATTAATCAATTTCAGTCTTTAGAGATATCGAATGATAGTTTTTCATTGATGCATCTAAATGTTCAAAGTTTAAATAGCAACTTCGAACATTTACAATCTTTACTAGAAAATCCTACCCAGAATTCATTTTCTGTTATTGGGCTCACTGAGACGTGGCTTACTAAATATTCCCCTAATTCTTTTGCATTTTCTGGTTATGATTTTATTACGAATAATAGAACTAACAAGGTAGGAGGAGGGGTTGCATTTTATATTAAACAACATTTTGATTATTTTGTACACACCGAACTTAACTCCATGAATGAAATTTTAGAATCTTTGGTTGTTGAAATAAATATCCCAAAGTCTAGGAATATTTTGATTACATTGATATATAGACCTCCAAACTCCAGCAGTGCATTATTTCTAGAAGCCTTACAGGATCTCATCCATAACCCAATTTTTGTCAATAAAAAATGCTTTGTTATGGGCGATTTCAATATAGATATATTGAAATGCCACACCGTAAATGCCTCTCAGAATTTACTTGATAGTATGTTTTCAGCTTCTTTTTTACCACTTATTACTAAACCCACCCGAGTGACAGATAATACAGCTTCACTTATTGATAATATATTTTGTAATATTACGCCTACTCCTAAATCGAATATCATTTTAGCAGATATATCAGACCACTTTCCAATTTTCACATCCATCCCAGTCACCACGAAACCAATTAGTCCCACTAGAGAAGTATTTAGAAAAGTCACACCGGATAACTTACAGAATTTGAAGAATAGTCTGAATGAAGAAACTTGGAGAGAAGTATATAGCACTCATGATACGGATTTATCATTTGATGTTATTATGAATATTTTGAATTCTCATTTAGAGAAATATGTTCCTTTGGTAGAAGTTAAACGTGATTACAAAAAGTATCCTAGATCACCATGGATAACAAAATCTCTTCTACGATCCATAAACCGGAAAAACAATTTGTATTATGCAGATAAAATCAAACGTACTGAACAATCTCATCGTAAATATATTATGTATAAAAACACTCTTACAAGAATATTGCGTTATGAAAAAAAGAAGTATTACGCGGATCAGATATCCTTTTGTAAGCATGACATGAGTAAAACTTGGAAAATAATAAACAGTGCTATAAATAAAGAAAATGATAAGTTTTGTGTTACAAGAGTTGTTTCTGGTGACAAGGAAATAACAGACCCTGTGATGATTGCAGATGCATTTAACCTTTACTTTTCGCAGATTGGACATGATCTTGCTAATAAAACTCCTGCTTGTCAAAAAGATTTCTATGAATTTCTTAAATTACCCAACTCAAATTCATTCTTTTTTGATCCGATTATTAGTTATGAAGTAAAAGATATCATTATGAGTTTGGAAAGTAAAAGAAGCTCGGGACCTGATTGTATTGATAACGTTATTTTGAAAAATATAGCTGAGAATATTGTTGAACCTTTAACTTACATTTTTAATTTGTCATTAAGCAGTGGTGTTGTTCCGCTACGAATGAAAATTGCTAAAGTAATCCCAATTTATAAGAAAGGTAATAAGGAAGATATTAGTAATTATAGACCAATTTCATTGTTGTCATCGTTTTCAAAACTGTTAGAAAAAGTTGTTTATTCTAGACTCCTTAAATTTCTTGATTTTTATGATATCATTTCTGATTCACAATTTGGTTTCCGCAAAGGACATAGCACTTCTCAAGCAATTCTCTCCTTTATTGAAAAAGTAGCCAAAGCAGTAGATAGGGCTCATCACACAGTGGGTGTCTTCCTGGACCTCTCCAAGGCCTTCGATACCATTGATCATAAAATATTACTTCATAAATTATGTCACTATGGTATACGTGGCAAGGCCTTGGAGTGGTTCAGGAGTTACCTCTCTGATCGTAAACAGTATGTTTTTCTATCTGGTCAAAACTCCTGCAACCAATCTGTCACCTGTGGTGTACCTCAGGGTAGTTTACTGGGACCTCTTTTATTCATTTTGTATATAAATGATATAATAAATGCTTCTAATATTTTATCTTTTGTACTTTTTGCTGATGACTCTAATGTTTTTCTTTCTCATTCAGATCCTCATATTTTGGTGGATTTGTTAAATTCTGAATTAAAGAGATTGTTATGTTGGATAAGGTCAAATAAGTTGTCTATAAATCTTCTTAAAACTAAATGTATATTATTTAGTAATACTTTGAATAATCTTCCTAATAATATAAAAATAGATGATATAGTTATAGATGAAGTTGCATCAATGAAGTTTTTAGGTTTGGTTATTGACAATAAACTTTCATGGAAGTCACATATTGATAGTATTTGTCACACAATATCTCGAAATATTGGTGTTATTAATAGAGTTAAATATTATTTTTCTATTTCCACCCTTTTAATGTTATATTCAGCTTTGATTTTACCTTATTTGAATTATGGCATCATAGCTTGGGGGAACACACATCCATCATATCTCGACAGACTGTCCCGTCTCCAGAAAAAAGCTCTTCGAATAATTTGTCATGTTTCTTGGAGAGCCCACACCGATGTTTTATTTTCTGAAAACAAAATTTTAAAGATAACTGATATTTATTATTATTGTCTTGGCCAATTTATGTATAAACTTTCTAATAATTTGTTGCCGTCTGTCTTCACAAGCATGTTTGCGAGAAACCGCTCGTTCCATAAATATCCAACTCGTCACTCAGATGAGTTCCATCTGCCTTTAACTAGAACAATGTTTACACAATCTATATTTACATTTGCTGGACCTAAATATTGGAACAACCTTTCTAACAGTTTGAGGACATCTCCAAGTTTAAGTTCCTTTAAGAGTAATCTGAAGAAAAATATTTTGAACAGTTATAAGAATTGTTGATTCTTTATTGGTTGCAAAGAAGTGTAAAATCCAACCTTATATTCTATTGGAATTACAGCTAAGCGGCTCCATCCATCCACTACCTCTCGTGTCCTTCTATTTTTTTGTCTCTTATCTTCACACCACGCATTAAGCTGCTTTCTCCCCCCCCCCCCTCTCTCTCATACACACACACACACACTCACACACACACACACACACACACACATACTATTTTGTTTCTCTCCTCTCTTTTCCGGCATGACAGCGACTTAGTGTAGGGATTTGTTCAGGGTTTTTGTTTCGGATAAGTTAGGTTATAGGTCTTTTTGTCTTAGTTTCTTTGTTTCATCCATTTTCAATGCTTATCAGTCTATCGATCATATAATTTCTTGTATTACGTGTGGGGGGAATGCAGCCTACAAGCTCAGCTTTTTAGCATTCCTCCCCATTTCCAACATTTTCCTATACCTACAAGTTTTCTGTAAATTTATCCTTTACTTTGTATGATGAAATTTATGCACTGTATTCAATTTTTGTAATATATTTATATGTTTTTGTTGGAAATGAAAAATAAATGAATGAATGAAAAAAAAATGGCAATTACCTTTACTTGATAAGACTTTCGCCTGCTGGCTCTGCAGGCTTCTTCAGGTCGAGCGTTGTGAGAAGGACTTCCCACGAGCCGACGTAGCTGGCGCACGCCAATCTGAGAGAATGGGATCGTATATTGAGGAAAGTGAATACATGTATTGTCCGAGGTCTCGGTTGAAGATTCTCCCTTGTTGTTTCCGAATGTGAATTGCTTCCCTTATCCAGCGTGAGGTTTTTCCAGAGTCTCTGGCTAGGATGGAACACTTCTTCCAGTTGATGTGGTGGTTTTCACTGGCCACATGGTCGCTGATGGCCGACTTGTGCATGTGGGAGGTGGATTCCTTCTTTTTCCCTCTTGTGTAGTAGGACGCACTAACTGTGTCTACCTCTAGTTTGTGTTCATTTTTTCTGGTGCCCAATTTTTTAGCTGTTTCTCCAATGTAGCTCCAATGTAGCGAAAGTCTTATCAAGTAAAGGTAATTTCCATTGATTGTGATAAAACGAACGCTCATCCAGTTGATTTTCCAATCAGATGAACCTTTTCAGCGAGTTTCTCTGAAACCGTTTCATTCCATTCAAATAATTTAAATAATCTAAATAATTTAAACATATTTAAGACATCTACGATTTACATCCAAAGATTTTACATATCCATGAAGTAAAAACAATACGTCGTCAGTCGGTAGAGATCCGCTGGACGTAGACCCACTGCACATTAACAGTTACACACTTTTGCCACAAGACCTACAGACATTGCGACTGCAAAGGGATTGGCGTCAGTGGTCATCCAGACCGGTGTCCGGTCATTGTTCAAATCTTCACTGTCACGTGACTGTCAAGATAATGACACATCACAAAATGATAAAGCCGACAAAAAATACTAGAATAATCCTCCATCGATGACGTCATCCCTCCTCCCATAATCCCATGCGGTTGATGGGGGAATAGCCCCAGAGTACTGTGGGAGTTGATGGGCGCGGAACGCTCGGCTATTTTGCGCCAGTTGTTGGGCGTATTGCTGCCTGTACCGCGGGAGCTACATTGTAAATGTAGGAGTGAGGAAAGAGATGTGCGTGCGCATCAGAGTCTGGACAGTAACGAAACACGTCCATGTACATAATGTTCAGTAGTATAATACGCTAAAGGTAATCGTTGTCATGAAACAATGAATAATCATTGACATTCACATAAACAAATCAGACGGAAAGATAATCTCTTCCCCTAACAAGTTTTTGTTTGAATTATGGACATTAATAATTAATATGAATACCATTACAGAATCTCTTTAATAAAAAAAACAATTTCATAATCGTTCGCATCAAGTTATTCCCCAGTAGTCGCGTGATGTTTTTAAGGGCTAAATTCAACAGTTGCGACATTTTTGCAATGAAACAAAAAACCCACTTTTGTTTTTGATAACGAAGCAGTTTCCCCTCAAATTGTAAGATATGGACATACGATAAATTGCTCTCTTCCTTTCAGGCCTATAATGATACAACGCATCAATTTTTCCTGTGGTTTTCCTGTGTGGTAGTCTTTCTTGAAAACAACACCTTGTCGCTTTTATTTTGAGTTTTGTATCACCTGACTGTGATGACATACGTGAGTCACTATCACAGAGAGTGAATGACTTTATCTCTATTCAAACTCACATATGGTGGTAGATTGGATCCCACTCCCATGTCTTCTTGGAGGTACCACTGGCCCCTCTGGGTATCCTCAAGACGAAGGTTGCCGCCTTCTCCCTGGGCAACTTGTCTAGACCCAGTGCCGATCTGCACATCTCGCCACAAGGCGTATCTTGTCGGGTAGGCAGGATCCACAGCGTAGGCCTTGTCATTATCGTATGGTCTCGGCGTGTACTGAAAGCCTGTGTTTTCGATGCCCGGGAAATCGTCTTCATAATAGTATGGGTAACCATAACGACTGTTACCGATTGCCCGATTGAGGTAAAATGGCGCGGGTTTGCGTTCAACGTTCTGGTTTTGTCGCCATTTTGCATAGCCCGCTGTGACAAGAAGGACGATGATGACGGAGATAACGAAGATACCCAGAATGCCACCGAGGATGATTACGGTCTCTGAGGAATCAGAAACCGCGTCTGAAAGTGGAGATGATAATGCAGTCATTATCTATTCATATTAAATGTTATGCACTCTGAATATAATGCAAATAATACGTTTGCAAATTATCATACCATGCCATGAATGAAAATATAGGGTTTTCAACGCTTGCACTGCCGAAGTTAAATGATTCAAATCTAACCGATCTCTCATTGTTCGAGAAGATTGTCATAAACAAATAATGTTGGTCTTGCAGGATACGACGAATGGGTACTTCTCTTTTCTTTAGAGTCAAAGTTGTGTCTGTTAATTGCTGTACGCAGTACTCAACATGCGTAGCATGTCAAAAGGTAAACAGTAAAAACAAAAATGAAAATGGGGAAAAAAGCACCATGCTCACTAACACGTCCATATAATAGCTCCAACACACACCTTTTTGGCACGTACGTCCTCGCTCGCTGCCAGAGCTAGCTGCATCACTGTAACCGTCAAGACAAGAGCAATTGAAAGAGCCCTCTACGTTCGTGCACAGTGCATTGGGTGAACAGTCGTTCAAGCTACTGTCCGAACATTCGTCAAAATCTGGGACATTAGGAAATTTGATGGATACAATAATGATTACATTACTTTAGATTTGGTTGAATGCCACAGGTCAGCTAATCCGCAAATATACGCAAGAAGTTATTCACACGTCTAATGCATCCATACTATGATGACTTACAGTGTAGCACTTTCGTATGATTTTGGTCACAATGTTATATTGTATTTGTACTGATACAGCATTGTTTCATGATCAAATAAATGATTATAATACTATACCAAAAAGAGCACTTTATCGCAGTTTACACAAACCACATCAATAAAATGTACTTCAATTGACAATTACTACTGGACATCTTAAAATCAGGCCGATTATGAACAATGCCATTCACATCTTAAAAACACGCGAGCGCAAAATGATAAAACCTTTCCAGCTGTAGCTGCCGGGATAGGGCAAATCATTTGAAGAATAATAGAATGTGTGTGCGGAGACAGGTTAAATGAAATCAAGGCATGACTTTGGTGTTGTTGCTTGGCAATATTGTGTGTTTGTATGTGTATATATGTGCGGATTGATATCATTACATCAATACAAAGTGTGTGTGTGTGTGTGTTTGTTTTTTTACACATGAATGGATAAGCAATTTTGACTTATGCATATCTAACTGGAATAAAGGCAGGATTTCAAATGATAAATATCACAAATTGCATTTACCACTGATCCTCAGATGTAAAAAGCTAATTGATATATCAGTTACATTACCAGAAATTAGAATGCCGCTTGTATCAATTCCAATTATAGTTTCACCAGAAGCGATTTGGCCCGAAGCAAGACTTGATCTCACCGAAGCTTCGACTGCAGCTATCGGGGTGCCCATGGGGACGATTAAATTGAAGTTACCGATGACACTACCCCTCATGAAAGATGTAAACTTGACGTCCAAAATCGTCTCAGGTAAAGATGTAAGCAGCTGCATGATTAATGAAAAAGAATTAGTAACATCGACATCATTGCATTTATTTCGTCGATGCCATAAAAAAAACACCAAGCACACAAAGAAAGACAAGACAAGTGCCAAAATGTGTCTCGTCCATTCGCATAGAAGAAATTAATGTTTTTCTAAATCCCAAAAGTTCATTACCAACCTATAAACTTTGACCTTGTGGTGACCTTCAACTCCCCACAGGGCATTTACCAGCCAAGTTGGTCACATACGGACATTTAGATCAAAAGTTATGAGCCATAATCAAAACGCGCCGTAGAAATTGAACATTGGGCCCTAAAAGTTCGTTGGCCCCTATCGGTGATCATTGACCTTGTGATGAACTTCATCTTCCAAAGGGACATTTACCAGCCTAGTTTGGTCATAAACGGATAGGGATCAAAAGTTATGTGCCATGATTGAAATGTGCCGTAAAAACTTAATGTTGGACCCTAAACGTTTGTTGACCCCTGTCTGAGACCTAAAACTTAATGTTGGACCCTACAAGTTTGTTGACCCCTGTCTGAGACCTTTGACCTTTTGATGACTTTATACTCCCAAAAAGACATCTACCATCAAAGTTTGGTCACAAACGGATATAGGGATCAAAAGTTATGAGCCATAATCAAAACGCGCCGTACAACCTTAACATTGGGCCCTGAAGTTCATTGACCCCTGCCTGTAACCTTTGAAATTGAGGTGACCTTCATTTTCTGTAAATTGTGTAAGTTTGTATAACCACTCTTCCCTCGAGGTTTGATTGAAATTAAAGTAAAGTCCTCAGTAGAGAGTTATTCAAGGTTTTGTAGCGTTATGGACGGACGACGGACGGACAGACGCCGCAGGCGATCCCTTAGTCTCCCCGCACCTCCGGTGCGCTCGACAAAAAAGTACGAAGTGTCAAGGATGAACAGTAGCATGGAATCTTTGGGAATGGTGCTGGAATTGGAAAGTATTTCTCGTCATAATCTTCGAATTCCAAAAATCATCCCTGATCGTTCCGAGCCTTCACAGCAGAAACACACCATACAACAACAACAACAACAACAACAACATTATCTATCTTAAACGGGCGCACGTCCATTGATTGCAACAGACAGACGTTGGCTGTACTTCTCTCATTTATTTACTGATGATTGCATGAAAAAAAATACACAAGCAAACAAACGAAAATACAGAGACATACGCCCACACACACAAACATACTAATACAGAGTTGTATTTAACATGCGCGTTAGATCGTGTGTATTATTTTTCAAAAAAAAATCGAAAGCTTCTAACAAATCTTACCGCTCCTCGTAAAAACTGGGCAAATTGTCCGAACTGGAGACCCATAGGATATGCTAATCCGTCTTCATACTCAATAGGTGTACCACGAATAGACGTGAAGTTTGCAGATGCGGAGTATGTGACTATTTCTGGAGAGAGAGAGAGAGAGGGAGAGAGAGACTTTTTAGGTTTAAATACCACAGTTAGTCAGATTAAAGGCATTATTTACCATTTGCAGATGAAACAAAATCCCAGCTTTAGTGTTTCAACATACTTCTAAAATGGGAGTTAGTTATATAGGGAAAGAAACAACCAGTGTAAAAGTTAATCAGCGTAATCAATGTAAGTACTGAAATATACAAAATGTGAAATAGTTATGATAAAGTTGTTTCCATATTAAACTGTCTACATTTATAGCTTTAATAGTCAGAAAAATAGTGACATCTCCTCATATTTTAGGCTTTGTTGCAAAAGTTGTAGAGGTAGGATATTTTGTGTGTGTGTGTGTGTGATACAACTAAAGCACACATAATATGCATCAATGTGATATCTCGAACATTTTTTTTTTAATCACTGCTCCCAATGGTAAACAAAACCTTTAATGCACAAAAGTACGATCAATATTACGCAGGCACATAACTGCACAATATCTATCTGGGAAAACAGAATGAATTTGAATATTTCGAGGAACTGAACTAAAAATGTGGTTAGAACTACGAAAGTTCATTCATATAGAAAGGATGCTCATTCCATACTTGTTTTCACCTCGATAAAGAAATAATCGTGTTTGTGGTGATCAACCTGTTTTAGCACCATTATATTTTTGCATTTCCTATCATGAGAATCAACGCTGTTACCTTGACATGTTCCGTTAAACCAGAGATAGCCAGGCCGGCACACGCATGTGAACAGGTACCCACAGATCTCGTGCCTAGACGCCGAACAGAGCGAGGCGTTGGAAACGCAAGACGTCAAGCCTAGAGAAAGGGGACATAGGTTGCGAAAGAGTACTGGTTTTATTTTCCTGATGCAGAATTGTCAATGGGAGTTTAAACCCTCAAGCCTCCACATAACTCTACAAAAAGCAACAACAATAATCATGTAGATATTGCATCAGAGTTCTGAGGCCGGCACTTTCTGCTAAAGCTATCATAGTACTAACATGGGTTAAAATTCTTCCTTAAAGAGTTGTTTTATCACTGCTAGTTCACATTGGTTGCAATAAAGTAGTTACCATTGTCAGTCACATACAATGACCTTGTGATATGAATACATGAATATTGATATGCGATTCATATATGAAAGTATTTACTCCGCAAGGTTTGCTTTCATGTTGTTGTTATAAAACAGAGAATCAATAGCTTCCCTAGTATCCTTGCGAGATGATTTGTGTTTGACGGCATAATGTTTGTCTCCGTTCAAAATTTAATTTCAAGTTTGATCATGGAGTTTGTAAAAGACTCGACACACCTGTCTCACAGTTTGGTCCGATGTAACCTCGGGGACATTCACACGTGTACCTCTCCCGGAAGTGACGACATAATCCTCCATGACGACACGGTGAAGATGAGCATTCGTCGATATCTGTGTGGAAGGTTTAGAACAAGTCATTATTTCAGCTGCTTAACATGTTAACCTGCATCAATGTTAAACACTGGAGTGTGAGAAGATACGAATATTCATTGTTTTTGCCGTTTGCAAGAGAAATAAACCTTTCATTAAAGTTAATATACTACTCATGAAGAGATCAAAGTGAAAAACAAGGACGCACTAAACTTCCCCTTTATCCGAGGCTGTGGAATGAACCTTACTCTCTTAACTCGAGAAACGTTGATTACTCGTTGAAAGAAAATTTCATGTCAATGGTAAGGAAGGCAAATTGATTTCTTTTGTAATTCAATACCCGTCACCCAATACGCGTAAGCGACTTCTTTCGAAGAGACAATATTATGTTTATCTTCGTCATCATCAATAATGATTATTACTCCAGCGCCTCGTTTTGAAAATAAACATATTCTACACCTGCGTCACGGGAGCCTCACTGCATTTTCCTTGTACATTGTAATTTACTGCAACAAACATGTTCAACGTCACGCAATACAAGAGCAAGGGACAGGGAGTTCCGTGAGCTTGTGAAATCTTAAACGTTTGTGTAATACACAATAATGAGAAAAATTAAGCTGAAATATTACTATTCTAAAACATCGTGCAAGGCTTATGGCTTCAAATGTGATTAGATATTCTTGTATGTATTAATTGACATTCATTTGGACCTTTTGTTTGCTTTTTGTGTGCAACAGCTCAAAAGTGCACTATATGAATTCATGACCTTTGTAACATCAACCAAGAGGAGAAAGGGTACACAAGAAAAACGTAAACATGTGACGTGTATGATATTCTCACCGACACATGTCCGTCCTGATCGTTCCACTGAAGAGCTGACGTCATTATATCCAGACAGGCAGTCGCACTGGTAGCTGCCCATACTGTTAGTACACTCAGCGAAAGGCGAGCAGTCATTCCCATCTTCGCTCGCGCATTCATCGATATCTAAACAAAATACAATAAAATGTCACGTACTACTTGCCAACTGTGAGTGACTTTTTAGGAACGCCACATCTATCGGTCATATATGCGTACGTTCTCAATATCCTAGTAGCCCTGCAAATAACAATGCGAATAACGATCTCTTTCTTGGTTCATACTAATTATGAAATATTTTAACAATTGTTTCCATTTAAAAAAACGTATAGAATGGAAAGACAAAGTCATCTTTGGCAATTGACGAATTAATTGAATACATTGAGTTCTTTTGAAATGTCCGTGAGAAATTATTTATTGTTAACAACACTGATATATCACTGGGTCTTGTGAATAGTATTAAAAAAATCTGATTGTATCAACTATCTGTATAGTGTCTGATCGTCTGTACCAACCATAAGTAAAATTCGGTTATTCTGTGTTTTTCCATTGAGTGTATTAGCATACGAATGAACACGTGATGTATTACAACATTCTATGAACACAAAAATAGGTAGATTTTGATTGATTTACAATACTAGAGTTTTAGTGAATCATGCGATACATTGACAATTCATTTCTGAGCGTGCTGATTAAACCCTAAGACAAAATAATTCTCAAATAATTAGATGAATAAGACGTTTGACCCTGAGCTTCGACGGATTAGAATAATACCCATACATTTTAACGACTTTTATGCTAAGAAGGTTGTAAACTCTATGATAGCTATGTATTCGTACCGACGCACACCCTTCCAACTTCGTCGAGGCTGTCTCCTTGGTCACTGTAACCATGGAGACAAGAACACTCGTAACCACCGATGGAGTTATTGCAGACTGCTGAAGACGCACAGTCAGACAACCCAGTTACATTGCATTCGTCGACGTCTGCAAGGTGGACACAGGAAAAAGAGATAAATGGGGGAAAATGTGTTAACTAGGTAAAACATGATGACTTTGACGATGACTCAATAGGTCTTTCCCTGGAACAATCTTCCTGTGTGTTTTCATTTGAATGAGCCATCGATTCATCATCAATCACTTAATGGAGCTTATACGGACTATTACTCATGACAAGTTAGTGACCCCAATGGAGTTTTCTTTTCCAACAATACACAAGCTCCTTACAAAACTACACTGAAAATAAGAGGAATATGTTCGATCTGTCATCGAGTGGAAACAATAAAAGTCAAGGTATCTCTGAAAGTGTAAGGTACATGAAAGAAAGGAATTCGAACTAGAAACTTGCTGATTAGTTTAACTGCATTGGAAACAGAAATACCCCCAAATAACTTATATTGTCATGTGAAAAAAAATGATTTGATGTATGTATTACGCATATTTATTATCTGCCATGCTACGTATCAACGGTAAATGGGCAAGTAGGCCTACATAAACATTACTGTAAACATTATAAACTATAATTATTGCTTCTTGATGCTATCTATATCACATTATTTGCCCATTCAAATATCCAGCTGGAAAGAAATAAAATCTAGTCCTTTCAACAATAAGGCAGCTGAATGAATTTACGTATGATAGGGATTCTTACCTTGTACTTCTACCAAAGATACAGTGATGATGAAAGTGTAGTTATCGTAGGACAGGTCCTCAGCAGGGTAGATTTGGTCGTCGGTCATTGGACCTAAAATAGTGACGTCATCAGCTGTGCTGGATGGCGAAAGAGTCAGCGCCAGTTCCACCACGTGGTTTTCGTTGGAGACCGACTCGATTCTGACATCGAGCACTGATGTAAGTAATTTCTCTACTCTTGACAATCGATTTAGTACCTATAGAGTTAAACAATAATATGTGTTTAAGCAAGTACAATTGTCTGCCATCGATTCCGAAATCTGCAAAATTGTAGACCATGGAATCTTTAGCTCTATTTAGGTGTCATGAAAGGTCAAAACCTTGCCACAATCCAGCCGTCACTAATCACAATGATGATTTTTTTTTTGTCTTGTCTTCAATAAGAACTTTCATTCACATAAACATTCAGGTACAAAATAAATGTCACTCTACATTATACATAGTATAACTTTCACAATTTGACAGACAGCTACAATACAGTCCAAATATATAATATGAATACGATTCCAGTTATATTAGATACAAACCTTTATTTTTTTATAATATATATTGATTTCCTTTTCGTTTGCTTTAAAAATGACAAAATTTGAAAGATCACAATGATTATGCATGGTCAAGTCTCTTAGAAGAGTACATGCCTTTTGAAATTAGGAATCCTTTCGAAATATAAGTTCATGGATACCTTATCTCCCTTTTGTTGTAGTTTTCTTTATATACACATCTATACATATGCATACATATGTGTATATCAGTGCCCTGGGTCTTCAGCCCCACTGTCCTTACACCAACCCTTTGCACCCTTCTCAAAAGAACTTCCTCTCATTCAGATTTTATTTTATTTGGAACGTACTGCGATTTCAAGGTCCTCGTTTCTTGATGGCTCCGAGATATCTGCAGGAGATCCATCGATCTGGGTAACAGTCAGCCACATGTTGAATCTTCTCGGTACTGCACGAGGTGGGGGGGGGGGGGGAGAAAGTACCAAATATATCTACATTCACAATAAAAGTAGGCCTATTATTTCTAATCATACAGATGATCATCTTGACACAATAGGTACTTCTGCAACACGATATTCAGATGAAAATGAACAGGGACAGTAAAGCTAACTTTGAAGATATTTGTCACAGTTCAGGCAAGTTCTCAACTGCCAGCTCACTGACACTTTTTAGTGTGCACGTAGCAGCTTTCACAGAAATTTTGCATTAGGAGTACATTGCGCAATGATGAAGTGATTTCGAAAGCTCTTAACATCAATTAGAATTTATTTACAAATATCCTTCGTTTCCTTGAGGATTGGAAATCAACAGATAGGCCTACTATGTTGCCCCTTCCCTAGCTTTCACATTACTTTATTTGCTCTGAGAACAACTTTCGTCGTCCAACAAAATATCATCTAGACCCGTTGATAAAGTAGAAGCCATTAATTAGTTGTAAGTTAGCTTTCCTTCCACGAGGTAACTTTACCTTGACACGTTTCGTTGATCCTAACTCGTCCGTTGGCGCACCCACAATAACCGTCGAGACATTGCTCATAGGTGCTGCAATTCTCTGATGAGACGCAGATGGCCTTCTCTAAGGGCAAATGAAATGCAGACGATTAAAGAATGCCAGTTAAAGTGTCTATTCTGTGGCTGTGAAAAAAATGCCAACTCGAATCAAGAATCTAGCAAAAATTGTAGATACACTGCTTGCCTTTTGACAAAAAATACATTCTTCCCTTCTTTTAGTGGCTGAAATTCGACTTCACAAAACTGATTTTGTCAATAGAATCAGAGGTCAATGACAAGACCAGGATGTTGTTGATAATTGTTAACTTATATAGCGCTAATAATCATAGTTAACTTTTAACTATGATTATGTATTTACCCAAAATAATTTTTGGTTTGTATATGTATAAATTATGTTTGATTTGATTGATTGTTTATCTATACATATTTTAAACTGAACTTGTGGAAATAAACTAAGCTGAAATCACCGTGTTATCCAGGATGTGATGTACTTTTATCTGAGATTGGTAATAACAATAATTACTCATGACGGAAAATAGGATACCGTGTATCAGTAAGATCTGACTTTATATTGGGAAGTGGTGTTTACAGTACTACTACTACTACTACTACTACTACTAATATTAATATTATTAATAATAATGATTATTATGGTAACAGTTATAAAGCGCTTTATATTTATGTTTCTAAGCGCATCAATACGGAAAAACATTAAATTTAAACACAGCATTATGTACATTATAACAGCAACAACAAACAATTAGGATGGAGTAAATACATAAGTTTTCAGCAATTACGTAAACACTTGATCGTAACATTATATTCTCGGTCTTTGTACCGTATTCACAATGAGTCCCGGTGTATCCCGAAGAGCAGCTGCACGAGTAGCCGGTTATGAGATCATGATAGGTCCCTCCATTGTGGCAGGGGGGACTGCTGCATTCGTTCACATCTGTAACATACACACATACAAAGGAATTTTTTCGAAACTATTTCATGAAAGGTGCATAGGTCTGGTAAAGTTTGCGTTTGAATAATCTTCACTAAAAAGCAATCAAAAAGTTTCTCTCCTGCTCGTGTACTGTATCAACACGGTTTCATGCAAGTATGCATATGTCTGAATAAAACCGCAATTTATTTAGACATAGCAAACTCAAAATGTGTACTATACGAGCATAGGCGTACCCAGGATTTTTTTAGAGGGGGGTGTTCAGTGGCGTACCGTGGGTCAAGACATGGGGGGGGGGGGCACCTCATGGAAACAACATCAGAATTGCATAACTGTACAATTAAATGTGAGCGAGCGGAGCGAGCGAGCTTGAAAATTTTGACATTTTACAGTCCCCAAACTGCCGTTTGTAGCTATATATAATAATATATGTGTATATATATATATATATATATATATATTTGCTTTGGAAATTAAAGGGGTTGCACCGGGTGCAACTGCTGGCAGTTGCTGGCAGTAACATGGGAGAATGGCATAACGATTAAATGCGAGCGAGCTTGAAAATTTTGACATTTTACAGTCCCAAAACTGCCGTTTGTAGCTATATGTTTTCGCTTTAGAAATTAAGGGGAGGGGGCGCACCGGGCGCAACTGCTGGGAATTACTGACAGCAACATCAGGAGAATTGCATAACGATTAAATGCGAGCGAGCGAAGCGAGCGAGCTTGAAAATTTTGACATTTTACAGTCCCAAAACTGCCGTTTGTAGCTATATTTTTTCGCTTTAGAAATTAAGGGGAGGGGGCGCACCGGGCGCTACTGCTGGCAATTACTGACAGCAACATCAGGGGAATTGCATAACGATTAAATGCGAGCGAGCTTAAACATTTTGACATTTTACAGTCCCCAAACTGTCGATTGTAGCTTTTTTTTTTTCGCTTTAGAAATTAAGGGGAGGGGCGCACCGGGCGCAACTGCTGGCAATTACTGACAGCAACATCAGGAGAATTGCATAACGATTAAATGCGGGCGAGCGAAGCGAGCGAGCTTGAAAATTTTGACATTTTACAGTCCCAAAACTGCCGTTTGTAGCTATATTTTTTCGCTTTGGAAATTCGGGGGGGGGGGGGGCGCACCGGGCGCAACTGCTGGCAATTACTGGTAGTAACATCAGGAGAATGGCATATAACGGTTAAATGCGAGCGAGCGAAGCGAGCGAGCTTGAAAATTTTGACATTTTACCGTCAAAAAACTGTCGTTTGTTGCTACATTTATATTTTTTTCGCATTGTAGGGATCCGCCATGGGGAAAGGGGGGAAGGATATCCAAAATCTGCACTTTAGAACATCCTCTAATATTATTGTTTGTGTTTGTGTGTGTGAGTGTGTTTTATATACATGAAAAAGTTAGGAAATAGCCCAGGTCAAGTCTTATTATTGGCAATGCATGGCATTTTGATATAGACTAGTATTTAAAGCAACACTGCAAGATCATTAATGATCTAGCTTTGATATAACGAAGCGTAAGGTACAAAGGTGTACATTCTACATCACATTGCGCAACATTGCAGCGACTCTTTTTGCCGTTCGGATGTTCTGAGTACACTGCGCACATCCTACTCATATTCAGAATGCCAACCAGGAATCACGCTGAATCGCAATATTTTGTCGTCTCCGGGCTTTTTGAACAATGTTTCACGCTATAATTCCTCTTTATTATGGTTAAAAGAAATCTTAGAAAAATATCTTATTTCTTGATCCCCCTTTCATGTCGATTTCAAAAGCAGTTTACTAACCCTTGAATTACCATTTTGGTAATTTTTTTATTCTTTTTTTACCAGCGGATGGGGGGGGGGGGGGGGAGAGGGAAGCTTGGCGCCCCCCTCCCCCCCCCACACACTTAACAGGGATCGAATGTACCACTCTTTTGCATGAAATATAAAGTATGAGGGAAGTGGCAGCAAAAATATGAAGACTTTTTTTTTGTTGGGTTTTTTGTTTGTTTTTTGTTTTTCTTTTGCTTGTCAGCCGACTTTTGGCGAAAAATCAGACCTTGTAAGAACGAAGATTTTTGTTGTTGTTTCTCTTATCTTTTGATTTTCTTTCTTCTTGACTGACAGGTGATTTTGACCCCCCCCCTTTTTAAAACGTAGCATAGCCCTGAATAATGCCAAAATATATTCAATAAAATGGTAATATGGATCTCCATATCTTTGTATGTAATAACGTACCGGTATCATCTTCCTGTAGGTATTGTATTTTTCTATTTTCTTGATTTAAGTCAATAAAGCAATCATCCCGGGGGCATCGTTCTGTTTTAATGATGGTGGGGAGGGACTTGGAGTTGGAATATCTGTGCGAGGGAGCGGAGCGACCGAGTGGGGGGAGGGTGTGGGAGGGGGGATACCCCCCTCTCAGACGAGGAAGATTTTGCATTTTCAGACCTGAAATTAAGCGATCTGGTGCACACTTTTGGTGAAATTTTGGATTTACATGTTTACATGTAGGCCTATACTATTTGACGTTGTCAACGTCTGGGCCATACCTTATGTCGATATTACTGTCTTTGCTAGCGAGCGAAGCGAGCGAGCGCTTGAGGAAATTATGTATACATTATCCTACAAGACTGTTCAGCTCTGTTACCTGTCTGGAGGCGGGCGTACGAACGTCATGCAATATGCCAAAATTTATACAATCACATTTCTGCTTCCTCCATTTTTTCCCTCAAATTTCAGGGGGGGGGGGGGATGATTGTACAGGCCATCCCCCCCCCCTCCTCCATTTCAGGGGGGGATATATCCCCCCATCCCCCCCCCCCGGGATTTACGCCCATGCTAGTAGGCCTATATGAGGAGTCTATATCAAGTCTTTAAGGTAAAGGGTGCATATTCTATGTAAAATAAGTAAGTTTTCATGCGGGAACTTAAGTGTCCGGAAACCCAACCCCCCATCATACTTATACAGTATGTGCGGGATTTCCGAGTGCGACGTGCGTAAATGTTTGGGACGAACATCTTGTTCGGACGTCTTGACCCACAAAGGTACGTGAAAAACGCTGAAAAATGCTGTTAGTTTTCGAATTTTCGACCCATTTTATAAAACAAATGATGCACAAGATTATTTCGTGGCGTTAGTGGAGGCGTATAGCTCACTCTCGGGTATTTACAATGTAGTGCAACATGCACTCGGCTTCGCCTCGTGCATGTTTCACAATTGTAAATACACTCGAGTGCACTATACGCCTCCACTAACGCACTCTATCCTGTGCATCATTGTATATTAACACGTACTGTACACGAATTCTTTAGTGCGTATAATATTATGTAACTCCATAATGTATCATCATCCACACAAACATTAAGATAAAACAAGGAAGAGAGAGAGAGAGAGAAAATGAACGCAAAAGAAAGGAAAGACGGAATTCGAAACGGAAATAAAAGCGGTAAAGACAGCTTTTGTTTCATTTGTCAACATCTAAACATTGCTGAAGAGGGGTGTTGAATAGCACAAACACCTCCCTTTTGCCCAAGGGAGGTGTTTGAACACCTCAAACACCCCCCCCCCCTTTTGGCAAAGGGGGGGGGTGTTTGAACACCCAAAACACCCCCCCCCCCCCTCGGTACGCCCTTGTATACGAGCATATACGAGTAAATATGCACTGTTTATTGTGGCAGAAAATACACATGAGTAGGTTCCAATAGACACAGAATCGCATTATTAGATTCCAAATCAGTGATACGAGAATTATCACATCTCAATATGACCACCGTCATTTCACAAAGGAGGACGGCCGTGCTCCTTATTATTCTTTTTTTTTTTCATCGGAGGCCAACAAACAAGTTTCAAATAAAAAGAATAATTTAACGCATATTTACCTGCTTAAAACGTTGTCCTCCTGTAGTCGTTTCCCAACTCATATAAACTCCCCTGTTTAAAGGTTATATACATAAAATATGCGTATAAAACAAAGGAGAATAAATTGAAAAATCTTATTGAAGACAGAAAAAAAAATCACTACCAAGGGACAGTGAAAGATGATAATCTCTGCTGCAATATGCCACATTAGCCCTAACAGAACCGTCTGACAATCCTATTGGTATTAGATATAAACATGTTACTCTTGGACCGAAGGAATTGATACCATGGTTTCAATTTAGTCTGCGAAGACCAGCAAAGTGATGCTAAAAAGTCCCAGCTTTTTAGATGGGTGAAAGATATAATGATTGACATATTAACAATGAGATTAATTCTTTCAACACCTAGAGGTAAGGTACGTATTGTTGATGGCAGCTGCTCTGACGGGATCTAATCTTACAACGAAAGAATAATATCGCACTGACACGTCTGAACTCAGAAATAAAGGATAGCGGTATACCTTTATGTATTCACTACAAAAAAAAAACAACTTCATCGGTATTAGTGTAATGTCAAAGAAATTGTTTGACGACTTTTGATTGTGAAATGTATGTGATTGCACATGCAGAATTTTAGTCAAAATGTAAAGGGTCATTCAAAATGAAAAACATAATGAAGATATACTCGAAACTTAATCGTAAAACAATTCGTATCGATCAATAAACTAATTATTAATGATAATCAGAAGTAAGCAAATGCGGGTTTAAGCTATCATACTCATATTACTTCAACTTACAGTGACATATGGACAGTGGTCAGCCGTTCCATACTGCCCGCCATAGTAGGCGATCTCCGTTTCGTTTACGTCCGTTAAGGAGTCAAAGTACTGCAACAAAAAGTGTGTTTGGAGGAATGTTTGGAGAAATGTCTTTTTGATTTAGAATAGATTGTTCCTTGTTATAGTTTCACTTCTTATAGCAGTATGTATCTATATTTTCATTTTGGATTAAACAGGTAGGCTATATCACATCATTTCTCCATTCATTATTTCTGTACTGGGTCTGTGGACAGGCATTACTGTATGCTTTTCTGTGCCAGTCAGTATACTCAAAGCAAAAAATTTACGGGGTTATCACGAAACGGTATGTATATGAATAGGGTAAAGTAAACTCTGTTTCGTTGGTATTGAAAACAAACCCTACCTCAATTAAGTTGGACTGGCTCATTTCATTCCTAAGTACACAAAGCTTTGCTTCTTTTCAGTTTTTCTTTTCCTACTAGGCCTAGTACTTTTCTTTTCATTACCTGATTTGGCTGATTTTTTTCTTTTTCTCTTTGACGTAATTTTGTATTGATTCATCCATTCTGACATTGTCGTATGCCTCAAGAAATGCTGAATAAATTATATCATTCGTGGTCACTTCAAGTATTACTCGTACAGCCGTGCATTGCGTCTCATCAAATACAATGCCGGAAAAAGTGAAATGCCTCTCCACTATACCCATTGATGGTAGCTTCATACAAGTTATTGGTTCCGCAGTCATATCCCTAAGATTCTCGACCGCTTCTTACGTTTGATAAGGAAACTCTCACTTTGTTTTCCATTTCGAATTTTTATTTCCCGTACAAATACGACGCCTCAGTTACTGGGAATTGATAATTGTAAGTGGCTGAAAATAACGTATCTGTAGATGATACGGCAATTATCTACATTGATATCGACTGAATATTTATGCAGAAGAATCTGAAGAAACGTATAACATTCTACTATAGCTACCTTTATCATTTGAAGAGAAGAGATTTTACCCCTTTTTTGCATGCCGTCTCGGAAGCTATCTTTAAGGTGACAAGGATGCACTCGCGATAAGAATTTCAGAATGATTCGAAGATTTTTGAAAATTGAATGCAATTATTTCATAATCGACTTTGAGAAAATAGTGAAAGGTCCTCGATCTTTATTTACGCTTATTTACATGTAAATGTATTTACAAACTCTAGCTGCACTCAATAGTACAACAAATCACAAATCTCTTTGAAAAATATTTGGGTGATATGGGGTCTATATCCCTTTCATGAAAGAGTTCTTATTGATAATGGAGAAGGGGCCGATACTTTGCAGAAACGGAATTGAAAATGGACATTAGCTGACGGTTACTGGACTTTACCATGAATTTGGTTCAATCACATTATACTGATATGCATGCTGTAGATGATACGGAATATTTTTATGAGAGCAATCTGGAGACGGTTGGATAGTACTACAGATTTACCTGATAAAGACTTGGAAGAGGTTGATCAAATCGCATTAGGTTACACCTGCCAGAGAACCCTCTTTCTGCGTCACACTGGGGAGCGTTTATTTGGTCACAGAAGGGCTCTATAGAATCTCCCCTTTGCACGGGAAAGGAAAAAGAAAACCAATTTTGATGAGGATGCATTTATGGTGTCATCATCTGTTTAACTCTTTATGTGCCATGGTGTAAACTCCCTGTGTCCCACGCAATTCTGAGACAGCAACGTAGTCATGCGTTCAGAAAACATTCTGTTTTTCAAATCTGTGTAACTTTTATAGGTTGTTGTTATTTTGAACATGTACCAACCGAAGTTGGAGAGAAAATGCCGAGCTTTGCTTTGATGTAAATTATATGACAATCTATGATTGTTTTTCTTCCAAATGACCGGTAGCTGTGTAGAGTCATGACTTTTGTACACAAAATAGTGACTGAAACTTTATCCAACAGGAAACATCGCCTGATATTCAATCACCACATAAAATGCAAGCTACATGTGACAAGAATGAAGTCGCAAGAATCGCTTTTAATTTACTGTGAAATTTAGCGATTTATCGATCGATTTGGATGGGTTTCTGCGTTTGAGAAGAATTATGCAAACTTGGCACGTCGTCGACCGAGTTGGGCTTGCGAACATGGCACATAAAGAATTAAAAAGCATTTAAAGACGCAGACTTCAAAGTTAATCTGAAAAGTAAAATGATCAACATTTCCACCTGTCTTAGATTTTTTGATAGCTAAATTGGGGAATTGTAGAATAGGGAAAACAATAATTACGCAATGATCAATTCGAATGGAATCATTCTTTTCTCTGCAGAGGGATCAATTTCATTCCTATTTATCAGATACAGTGTAACAAGATATACTCGGTTTGCGGTTAACCATGTTTAGTCCTTAGAAGGACTGTTGGAATGACATGAGAAAAGAAAGAGAGAAAGTCGGATAAGAGGTAAGTTATTGAGTGATAGTATTCGAATACTATCACTCAATTCTTTTCTCTTATCGGACTTTCTCTCTTTCTTTTCTCCTGTCATTCCAACAGTCCTTCTAAGGACTACACATGGTGAACCGCAAACCGAGTATATCTTATGTACTACACCATGCAAACGCCTTCCTTCAAAAAAAATCATACAGTTTAATACTTTTTATAATGCATTTCGTCAGCACTTGAATACGTCATATCATTTACGTAAGCCTGCTTGTAGGCTTGATAATGTATTTTTTTAATCACAAGGTCGAATGCTATACTTTTCTTGGTTCGAAAGGATTTCTTTAAGAAAAATGTGAGCTTGGTCTAAGCATACAGTACAGTATTTTCAGGTGCACTAATGAAGGATATACACTTTCCAATAATATCAGTATTAAAATCCGAAGGTTAAACATGAAGAAACTCACCTAGATCTCTTAGTGTCCATCCACCATTTGCAGCTCTTTGTGACGAAATCACAGCCAAGATTCTTGCCGTAATTGAAAGGATCAGCCTGGTCGTAGTTGGCGCTGTACCAGCCCGTGTCTTCGAAGAAGGCGAGGGAGAAGCGAGAGAAAATCCGAAGGAAGCTGATAAAACCCGTCATACTCTCTCCCTACAGTGAGTCAGAGGGAGAGGGAGAGAGAGAGAGGGAGGGAGAGAGAGAGAGAGAGAGAGAGAGAAAGAAAGAGGACGATAGCATTGACAAAAGATCCAACAACTGATGCTATAAGGATTAGAACCAACACTTGCTTTCGGGCGAAAGCTCGGTGGTCTAGTGGAGATGACGCCTGTCCGGTGATCAGGAGGTCGTAGGTTCGAATCCTGCTCGAGTATGTACGCCCATGATTTTTTTTTTATCATGGCTACTACTAAAACACTGATCAATTCAGTGCTTATTTACGTCGATGTAGGGCAATTTGTCAATCAGTTGCAACCGATGAAAAGTATGTTACCGAATATTTTAGGTTCATACGCCCGATGGAGATCTTAGTATTTTGCGATATTCAGGTTTATTATTGTAGAATGGACGAGGAAAACGTAATTAACCAGGATTATCAGCAGTGCTGGCAGGTCTGAAATTGAGTGATACATTCGAAGACACATAAAAGAGAAATTGTCTTCTCAAGAATATTTATATATATATATGTATATAATTGTCGTTAACCGTTAAACAATCTATTTAGCTAGATGGGTGTCAACTTAGTGTCTTATACATACATATATATATATATATATATATATATATATATATATAATATATTTTTATATACATATAATTCTATAGTTCATGTCAATTTGTTTTATTTCATGTTCATTACTTCCACACATTGAATTAAAGATATAAACGAGACATCTCCAAAGTTCATAATGCGGAGAAGAGTAAAAAAATATACACTTCTAGAGCAAATTTTGACCTTCTATACAGTGCAAAATGTGGAGGCGAAAAATCAAAGGCCATTTTTCTGCCGTGGTTTCTCCTTAATGTTAAAACATGGCAACCGTTTTATTTCTATACGCGACGAAAGACATGAAAGAGAGAAAGAGAAAAGAAAATAAACATAGTGAGAAGAGAGAATAGTAAACTTACTCCCATGATTCGTTGCTCGAAGTGCGCGAGACCGGTTCCTCCTGTTTGTCCCATGTTATCTTCTATCTCCACTCCTTCGAGTGTCGGACAGCCGAAATGTTCCCGCGCCTCCCTCTGTAAAAAGATGCAAACATGGCAAAGGGCTATCAGGATTTTGTGTATACATGCAACTCCACTTTCGAATATTAAACTCTTAGTCTCTCTCTCTCTCTCTCTCTCTCTCTCTCTCTCTCTTTCTCTCTCAAAATACACATGAGAGAAATAATGCACTATGATAATCAAACGTCCTCCGTTTTCCAAACAGAACTCTTCAAGCTGAGCCAAGTTTAAGATAACCGACACTAACCGAGTAGACTTTGATATAATCAAAGAATGGGGGAGTTTCGGTTCTCCTCTTTTGACGTTTGAACTTATTTAGAGATATGCAGTTATGGAACGATAATAGGAGTTGGATATTCTGTTGTAGAATATAATAACAACAATAATGATATTAATAATCATCCGAATAATGACATATGTATGCAGCCCATGTCCAAATGAACTTTACAATGGAATCATTGATGAATATCAATAGGTCTACAATGATATCATCCTATAAAGGAGAAGTAGTTTATTCTGATTTAACCCACCACTAGATTGGGCGTGACAAAGAGTCGGACGGTACGATTGAACACGCCGTCTCTGACATCCCAGTCCAGCGTCACCTCCTTAATCACAGTATCACTCCACTGGTATACACCAAGCCTTGAATAATAGTAGAAAGCAGTATGTTGATGATGAAAAAAAAAAAAGACACAGAAGATAAGAAATATTGTTTATACTCCAACCAGCCCCATAACCACGTCAAAGTGCCGAAAATTTGTCACTTGTCGAGCTCCTTTTTCACACCTTTTGGCACTCTTCAACTCTTAGGGTAAGAAGCGTTGCTAAAATCCATCATCTGCTTAATGCTAGAAGTAGACGTCTAAAGAAAGTAAATGTCTTGAATCATGCAGTCCATAATGTCTATTGTCTATTCCTTAAGGCATATGTCGTGGACTAATCATTCTCACCTGCACTTCGTAAAACAAACTTGGCGGACAACCGACTGAACACTCATGAATTAAGTTAATCTTCCACGTGAAGCTTAGGATCTTTCGTTGACTATGATATGTCATCCAGTACAGCTGACTTTCTTCAGGTGGAAGTTGCAACTCACTGTACCTCGTGTTATCTTTATAGCACACGTTGAATCCTACTGAATTGCTCATTAGACACACTCTCAATTATTATACGATATTCGTGAAAGGTTTCCAGTTTAAGAGGGTCAATTAAGGCATCACTTTCTCCAATGATTCCATGCTCCTTTTACAGTGGAATGACTGCCCACATGCTGGACACAACTTACTCGTAATTGATTTCGGGTAGACCTGTTGTTTCGTTGACGGGAGTCCTCGGATCACCGTTTTCATCTCTAAAGAATGCATATAGTGCGGGGCTGAAGCCCTGGAAGAGAGAAAATAGGCAATGGCATGAAATACAGTACCATTATTTATGCGTATTGACAGCTAACAAAATAAAAATGACTGAAAGTGTGAACACTAGTCAACGGCTAAGGTTTTTGTATAGCATGATGTCTCTGAGCCCACCTAGTGTGCTCATATTATACAGCTCTATGGCACTGTTAAGGTGTTAAACCAAGAGACTGCTTGGAGTCACTAGATCCCAGGCTAGCTTGTCGTGGTTTTTGAAAAGGAAGTTTTAAAATCTGGGGCCATATCAATAGCCATTTTGCTGGTGTGTGTGTGTGTGTGTGTTTTTTTTTTTTTTTATCTCGGCATTTTGCATGAGTGTAGAAAGTAACCGAACCACATGACTGTTGTTTCTTTAAATTGCTTGAGGCGCCCACTGTCTATTGTTGTTAAACGATTTTGGTAAAATGCATTTCACCTGTAGTAACCCTCTATTGTAGTAACTTCTCTACAAGGAATGAGTGCAATGTAACTTAGCCTGACGACTAATGTCCCGGATGTAAGATTTAGCCTCATGATGATTTTTGAAAGTGATAATAATCACGAAGGTCTACTTTTTTCTCAATATGATTGACAGATTGCCCGAGCATGACTTCTTGTATGCTAACATAAGGTGATTAGGTCATGGTCATGGACCACATGCCGGAGAAAATCTATAAAAACTCAACAAAATTCCCCAAGTTTCGGTTTATTGAATACCTGGCATGTGAGATAAGGGGGGGGGGGGAGGAAATGACTTGCGAGTACTTACGAGTGCATGAAATATTTCATGCTGAATGATGATGTCGAAAATCTCCTCATCAAACTGGGCAAAAATGTCTATCCATCGAGGACACATATTGATGAAGCCAATCAATGGTCTAGAGATTGTATGATGAAAACAGATAATCAGGTGCAATGAAAACAACTAGATTGAAGAATGAAATGAAATGGAATAAGAATAGATAGATATTCATTTTTCTTCTCATGCCATATTTAATGAACTTAAAAAACTATAAATAGGACATTGATATAGTAGTATACAAGTCAATAAATGTTATAGAAGTGATGAATCTGCTGAACCTGATGTATGCACAATGTATTTCGTATTTACACAAACACATAATGTACATATATAAATATATACATGATTATAATATGATAATACATATATAATTATATGATTATATTAATTAAGGGATTGTGCTTCTCTCATTCAAATAGCAATCACTTTTCTTAACCAGCTGACACGAATTTGTTTAATTTTTTTTTTTGGGGGGGGGAGGGGGGAAACTGTTGATGACAAAATAAATGCAGGCCTCCATGAAGAAAGCGACAAGCTGCAGTAGAATAGGATAACACGTAGCGAAAATTCGAGAACAAATTCTGGATATTTCGCTGACAGAAAATAAATCGTATTCAAATTTTGACATGTAAAGTAATTGTTAGGGGTTAACCATTCATGGTAAAGTGACAATATCCGCACCGATCTGACTCATAAGACATTGTTGATGTAGGTCGTTGCTTTTATTTGACTAGTCTTCAAGTGGCCAACAATACTGCAACACACCTGTAATCACCGGATCTCAAATAACACGGACTAGCAAAGGCCAAGATGCCTCCGACACAGGAATCCGACAAGGCAGCCACGTGTAGTACATAGTGAACGTCTTGGACCCCGTAGCTGGTCGTGTCGTTTGCCTGAGGTCCTCGGCAGTCGTACAACCTCCCCGTTCCATTCTCCACTTCACAAGTGTAACATTTCTATGAAGGGCAGGACAGAAGGGTAGTGTAAATTAATGATGAAAAACAAGTAAAATGAATACACAGCGTAACAAACGACAAAGTTGATAAAGAATTACAAGACTAAATGAATAACTGACTACCGTAAATTCCGGGGTATATAGGCCTCGAGCGTAATTAATGAAAACCTCTCTCAATCTTCAAATGAATGGTGATTGTTATACTTCATTGTTACTATAAACATTGTATTTTTTCACCTGTTTTCATGAAGCAATGATACCAGTGGATTGGGTATCATGAAGTTATGATGCCCCTTCATAAAATCGCTCATTAAGGCTGACAAAATTTATAATTTTGGTAAATGATTATTGAACTGTCATATGCATTTTTTTAATGGTTATTGCTATAATATCTACTGTATATAATGTTATACATTATATAAAAATATATGTATATATAATGTTATACATTATATATAGATATAATTTTACATTCATATTGTTATATATTCATATAGCTGAGGTAAGGCTGAACACATTCGTTTTTAAAATGTTAATAGACGGAACCTACAAACAGTTGTACGATTCTTTTTAGTACAGAATCGAAGTAACTTCCATAGGTGCTACGTCAACTTTTATAAATGCAAGCAATGCGTCATTGTCGATTAATAATATTTCACAATGATCCTCTTTCTTTGATTTGTCTCATTCGATAATTTCACAAATACAATTCTTGATACAATTAACAATTAAACAAACTAAACAATTCAAGAGAGATCGGCGTCACCAAACTCACCTCAAGGTGACTTTCAGGCAGTTCAATCAGACAATACGGACGAGCGCATTCGTGGATGCAGTATCTAGTTCCGTTTTCGATCTTAGCAGTGCCTTGGGGACAAGCCCTGCATGGTGGGAATCATCAAGGCTGTGTTTAAGAATTAACGAGGGTAGAGTTAAAAATCCCCATTTCCCTACACAACAACACCACCAACAACAACGCCATCAACGGCAGCAGAATAAAGATACGATCATGGCCCCGTTTCATAAAAGTTCTTTATCATCAACAAGTTACGATAGTTGTTATAACCTATTGGAATTCTTGCATCTGATTGGCTGAGACGAAATTTGTTATAGGAATGTGGCAGTTGGTACTGATAACAAGTTTAAGTATAAAACGGGACCCAATATTTATGTAAGGAATGACAACTTTCTGAACCGATTCCGGCGAGAATGAAATAGGCAGTTGCCCATACAGGCACCTAATGACATACTTGTATTGCATTCTGTATCATGTCCACAAGAAATCATAAAATTTCCATTTTTGATTTGCTAAAACGCAATTGTACCTAAGCCTCAGATACTAATATCTATATCTAACTTCTCATTATTTCGAAATTATTCAGCCGGGGAGTAATACCGTACTTTCATACTAAGTACCAGAAAACCTGAATTCACTCATTGCCTCTTGTATGGTCATAACATAATTAATGTTTAATAACTACAAACATTCAGGTTATAACTTTCTTCATTCTTATCCGATTTAGATTACGTTTGCCCTGCTGTGCTCACAAAATTTGACGCTTTATTTTAAAACTAATATTCAATCTTGTTCTTACTTACCTAACAGAGGAAATCGTACTTTTCTTTCAGCTATGTGCCTAGGGCCCTACGACCACGACGAATTTATTGTATAACGTGAGTGTGTGTGCATATCATTTTGTTTGTTGGTTGCGTTTTTTTTTTTGTTGTTGTTGCAAGAATAAGTCATCGAGTTTCTCGTCAAGAAAACCAAGAAAGGGTTTGCGATTTACGAGCTACAGGGAGGTCGATTCCCTGAAAAAGAAAAAGAAAAACTTATGGAGTTGCAAAGATAACACCCATGAGATGTGTCGCTCTTGTTCTTTTGTGTTGATCTGATTTCAAAAGCTATTCATATGAATCCAAGGCTATATAAATGAATGAAGCAGACCATAAAGAAAAGATTGATATCGTTTGTGTTCTCCATTAATACCAGACGTCACTATAGTTCCATCCGACCATGGAGCTACGTAGCCCCATGATCCGACAGAGTCAAGGTTTCGAAAGCATTACAATGCGCGCACAAGTAAACACATTCGTCAATACAAGTTTACACACGTTACGCTCATTAATATGTGGACCCCTCTGAAAAATAGCTCTGCTGATCAGGATGTTTTACCCCGTGACGTGGAAATAAATTCACTTCAATTCAACTTACGTTCAGATTAAGAAAGCAGCAACAACAGCACCGTTACCCCGTCCTATTTCTCTGACATTGTTCGATATGTGTGTCGACTGCAGAACCCGAAATAAATTTACTGAACAATGTCTGGAAAGATATCTCATTTGGAATTCTGGCATAACGTCATGAATGAGAAGGTAGCTTCGGGACAGTAGCTAGATCTTTGCATTTTCGCACAGCGTGTTTAACGAGTTCGGAATGTCATGATAAAATTTATCATTTTATTGTCAAACAAATTCATTTTCCTGTCGATCAAATTGATCAAATGTGACCGCGCATCACAAAACAAACAAGAAATCGCACACACTGATTTTGTGTGAGGACTGAATATAGGTGAAATGGGTCAACCTAGCCGATCTTGACTTTTTCATATTTTCTGAAAGAGCAAGTCTTCTTCTACATTATGGTAACATTTGGGATCATAAAACCTGCAGGAAAGTGTGTTTTTAGCAGTTTATCTCGAACAGTTTTTGGTAGAATGGTTTCTCGCTTCACACTTTTCCCGAGTGTGTGCTTTCTTCTAATATTTAGATACACTGCTAGGTTAGGAGAGTCCATTTGATTTGAGTTATACATCATTTTAAAGTTTAAAGTCTGCTCTTGCAGAATATGCTCTTAACTCAAATTTCATGTCCGGCGACTTTGTGTTCGTTTTGTGATGCAGGGTCACAAATGTTATACATTAATGGGCCTTTATATATCGAGGGTTAACCACGTTGCATCATGTAATGTATGTGTGGTGTAACAAGTTTATAAAAAAAACTTTGTCTGTGTCATCGAAGGGAATAGGTCATGTAGGTATGATACTAAAGTGAGTCTTGTGAACAGAAACTATGTTTTACGTAGGATTAAAGGCCGTAGATTTGATGAGTAAACGATTCGATCAGGGAAATAGTTCCAGCATTGTTCATCCGAGGACAATTTCAGTAAAACTTCGACGGAAACGAATGTCAGTTCACGCAATTGATTTGTGCTCAGCTACTGTGACAGTAAAAATTTGAGTTGCAATTGAAAAAAAAACCCAACTAACACGTTTGACAAAGCTCGATAGTGAATGACAGTGTTCCATTGCTGGCGAGGCAAGGTCGATTATTCATGTGAATCATGTGAATATTGATACCAGAATTATTATTCAGAGTGTGACATACCAGTCGACAGCAATATCTGCTCTCTCTCCCTTTACTTGAAGAAGGTTGGCTATCCGATTTAGTGTTTCAGTGGTAATCCTCTGTGTAATATGCAAAAGCAAGAACAAGAATTAATATGTAGTTAGCTGGACGTCTAATGCCATCACACCTCATGTTCAATTCCCCTTCAGTAAACAGTTTGAAAATGACACTTACAAATAATGTCGAATGCTTTATTGGAATCCTACATAAGAACTTTAAGAAGATGTAAGAAATACCCGTTGCCAGATAAGGGTTCAGGTTCAAAAAGATTTCCATTAGGTGATGTTATGGCCTCCTCAAATTGCGAACCCGTGTACAACTTTGGTGTAATGGGGTTGCTGTCAATATCTGTTTCCCAAAGCAAGTGGGCCTTTAAAACGGCACATCAAAATAACAAACTCACACTCATACACACCTGAGAAAACATGTATGAGCAGACACACACCCACACATTTATGTGTCATGCACTGGCGAATCGCTTGCTAAATGGAATAGTCTGAAAAGAAAGAGCGAAATTAAAAGAAAAACAATACAATTTGGGAGATTTGCAATATTGTGAAGTACTGCCAATTTTCTCAAAACAGTTTTTCATATAAATATAGAAATAAAAGAGCTGTCTAACCGAATTAGGGGAAACTTCCAGTGTCATAACTTTCTATTACAAATTTTCTTTTTGAATTTTATTACACTTTCCTCTTTGAAATATTTTAGTCTTTTTACTCTTTCGTTTTTAAACCAACTTTTATCTGGTCCAACATGGCCCTTTGACTTTACCTGTATGGTTTCATTGTATGTGCTTTCCAGTACACTCTGGTGGTACTCGACGTGTATAGCCATCCTCTCAGCATCGACGCTGCGACGGGACACGCGAGGCGAGGCGGAGGGGTGGGTGTGCGCGTGGTCGATGAGCTGTGCAGGCGAAACGAAATTACGGCAAAGTCAAAGACACTCGTTATATACTACGCAATGTTATCAGTTTAGGTCCAAGGGATGTATGAATACAGGCAATTCTGTACAGTGTACATTTTGTGCGCATATTATGATCTCAGAGATGTGTAGTATATATGGATAAAAATGTAATTTCTTCAGGTACCGTAGCATATTCTACTAACTATATTTGGCCTGGAAAACTTGTTTGAGTAGCTTAGTTATACAGAAACCTAATTTCGATTTCTGAAGAGGAAACATCGTTCTCGGAGAAACTAAGTAAATATAGAGCTGTAAAAACTGCAGGCTATAGAAGGAGATCAATTAACATCGAATCATAACACAGTCAGTAAGACATCTCACGTGGGTTCATGCAGTAAGCGCCAGACAAAGCCATCATATTTGCAATACACTGTGGTATCTCTCGAGTAAAGGAAGACCCCAAAAACAACGACGACGACGACGACGACAACAACAACAACAACGACGACGACAACAACAACAACAAGACAAAGCAAAACAAAACAAACAAACTACTAAAGCAACCCGCATCTTCATCAATCATTGTCAATTGTGGCTTTAAAAATGGAGTATCTCTTATATGTATTGGATTCTAAATTGTTCCTTTTACACTTTAGAAGGGAGTTCATGACTGAACAATATTCCTAATACTTGTAATAAGCTCCTGACAGATGGATAGAATGATGAATGAATTATTTTGTTTAGATTTTTTTGAATATTCATATATATTCAAAGGTATCATTATGGTAATATGAATATATATATATATATATATATATATATATATATATATATATATATATAGTATAACAAAACTGTATCGCACAGTATGATTGTTTTTCCTGGGTACATCTCTATCCATCTCTATCCATCTGTCTATTTATCTATAATCATCACTTCCTATATATATGTATATATATATATGTTTATATATGTATATATATATGTATATATATATTTACATATATATATATTTGTTATACTGTGTGATAAGAGCATGAAAATTTTGTCAGTAATAATTTTGGTATATACAACATATGTGTGTACATTGTATATTTCTGTGTTATGTTAGGGACAAGTAGCAACACACCATCCACTCTTTGTCTGTACCCGGGTTCCATGCCTGCTCTTTTGATTGTTGTAAACCAGCTGTAGGGGTTAATGACCACGAGAATGCTCATTGTATCGTAATTGTTAACAACCCTCCATCTGCACTGACAAACTTGTAACACTGAACCTAATTCTTTATACTACCCCACTCCTGCCTGACATGCAACACCGCACACAAACCTTCCCCCAATATCACATAATCACTCACATCCCGCCACAAGACAGCCACAAGACACCCAAGTAACTCACACGTCTGCTTAGCAGGTAATTATATTTCTTAGTTTATTTATGATGTAAGTTTTATATTTATTGTATGATATGTTTGTATGCCACATATACTCACTATAATTTTATATTCATTTACAGTTATACATTGTTGAATGTGTTGCAAATTGCCTAAAATGTTGCCAAGTATGCTATGAAGCTATTAACTCATGCCGAACTTGTATTTGATAATTATATTGTGTTCATGACTCCAGATTTGCTATGCTCAAAAACATATATTTCATTTCATAAACAGATAATAAAGCTGAGGAAGACCAAGGTCGAAAGCTTCGTAACAGCCGGCTTCATGCGACATCTTTTGTCATCTACATTGTCTCGACTATATATATATATATATATATATATATATATATATATATATATATATATATATTATATAAAAGCGATTGCAGTATCACTTTGTTGTATTAACATGGCTCTAAATTGCTAAATATTTGCTTTGATATTCTAACAAAGGAGAGTTGATAAGTCTTGAGTCTTGAAAAATGACGGGAAAATAAAGCTAGAAGATGACGTCGAAAACTGTCACACAAGGACCACGGTTATAGTCCATACACTCACCTGGTCATAATCTACAGGCGGAGTAAAACACTTCCCTTCGAGAAGGCCTTCATGTGATAATCCCATGCATTGATGAAGGAGGGTTAACAACAGAATAGCTCGCATGTCCCCGAGGTCACACGAGTACGCTGACGTTTCCACCTGCCCGCGATTTTTGTGTTTGTACCCAGTAGTAGTACCCATTGTACCGAGATCCACGCTCAGCTGGTCGAAGAATCGTTTCTGGATCAGTGTGATCTACAAAAGTTTTCCTTTGCCTCCCGATTTACTAATGATCATCCATTACTTCAGTCCTACGTTTGTAAAGCGCAATTGAAAAGCGTGTAAATGAAGCATCTGTCCTGTACGAATGGTTCTCGAATCAGCTTGTCCGTGGTTGGCGCCACTGTTCACTTCTTGGGGTCATTGCCACTGGACGCCGCAAGATCTACCCCTATTTCGATTATAACAGCAACTGCAAGTTTCACCCCGGCTATAGACCCATGACAAGAGGGAGCTGCCGACTCAATGTTGTGGTACATTCATTATTCCGATGCACTCATTTAAGTGCGTTTCTATACAGTCTACCCCAAAATGGTTGCGTGAGCCATGCCTAGTAGTTCGTTCCGGATCAATTGCTCGATATCCTTCAGTTCAGTGATTTGGTCAATGAAATCCCTATGTTGGATTCACCTTTAAAGACGCCCTATTGACAGCCCTGCCTGACACTCTCCACGGTCTGTTGGACCTTATTGGTCTCACTCTCAAGGGCCCCTTTTGAGTCTTCTTTTTCCGTCGTACCAAAATCACCAAAGTAATACGGGGGAAAAGATCATTCGCATAAACAGATTAGCATTGATTAACCCGTTGAGGACGGTTTGATATTGCTACAACACGCATTTCCCATAGACGCTTGCCCGAGTATACTCGGGACTCGTCCTCAACGGGTTAAGGAATGTCAGCATGGTAGGAAATGATTACTTGTGGTTGCCTATGAGGAATGCCTCCTTTATATCAACCCCATCTAAGGAGGTTACTCGTGTACACATTCATTTTTTAAGACACTACATTACTATTCAAAACAAGGCAAACTTCTAACAAACACTGATTATAACGAATTATCGGGTGTCATGAAGACGTTACTGCTAATCTGACTTTTCAAGAGTCAAAAAATCAAGCTACTCTTAAACAACGAAATCGGCTGTAAGGGAATAACTCTCACAAACAACTTAATTTCATATACATGAACAACGAAGAAAGAAGAAAGATTAGTAATTTTTTGAATTTGATACAGCGAGAAAGAGATTTTATTAAAATCAATTTCATTGATAATCATAACAGCAGTAATAAGTACTGTGTAAAATCTGACTGGAAGTTCACAGAGAAATGCAAAGGCTTGAGACAGATATGATCCCCCTTGTAGAGTCCAATATAAACAAACATCGATTTAGAGTCGAATCCAGAATACCTAATGAAAGTAACAGATGGAATACACAAACAAGTGAAATCTATGAAACATATGCTACTGCATTAAACAAACGAGTACAGCAGACAGAACAAAACTATAAAGAGATGGAGAGGTGCATTTGGTATAATCTAGAATGAACTAATAGGGTGTCTTTTAAGATGATCTAGACTTGAAAACGATTTACACACCAGTAAAAATCAAAACAAAAAACAAACATACCAATCATACAAAAAAAGATGCTTTGAAGTTTTAGCGCTGACCTACAATGTATATGTTATGCTTTCAACACGTTCATATGAGCGATGTAATCCCCTACTAAACACTTACACAAAACAACATACGATGCCAGTCTTTGCAAATATGCGTTTGTTTACTATATTTCCTTTTATAATTTTAATATAATACAAGTATACGTTCACAATTTAAACTGCACATTATATTACTTAAGATTGTGAAGAGTGTCATACATAAAATTGTGTTCTCATAATATGAGCACATGTGCGAATGTTAATAATATGAACGTGTTTCTTAAGTGTGCTCGTGTCAGTTTTTTTTTGTTTTGTTTTTTGTTCGCTTCTTGCATGGCATCCGTACCTCAACTCTGCCCATTAATACTTTTTCTTCTCATTCCTTTTAGAAAGTAGGGGGGAATCAAATTATCCTAAACATAATATACCGGTAACAAGTCGAAGGTAACGCACGATTTTCATAAAAACATGGGAAGACAGGGCCACGTACCACCAAACCCATAAACATTATACCTCGTCATCGGTCTTTTTTTTTTTAGAATTTTACACTCAACATTCTTTTTAATGCAATATTATCATGATAGTGCAAACTAGCTTAAAATGCTTTATTGAGAAATAGAGATTCAGCAAGTAATGCATTTCATGTTTCTTATACCACATTGCGTGTGCTGTTCCAAAGTGATGCCTCACTCGCGCACATAATGCATTGATATATAATTGCTAATTATGTCTATGATCAGTTAGACTGCGGTGAGTGGCCCAACTATGATAAGCAGCCGCGATCTTACAAAATTCATCTGTAGAGGGAGACAAATCGAAGAAAACTCGCACCGCATCCCCATTGTTGTTGTTATGGTTGTTGTAAATTTAAGACAATCATGCAGTCAGCGGTGACTTGCAGAGGATGAATCTGAAAGTGTTGGAAGGTCTTTAGTTTACTGGTGGCTCCTCTGCTCTCAAGTTGGATTTCTGTATTAAGGGCCTCGTGACCAATATCGTTTCTCTTTGACACATGTTGAGTTAGGTCCACCGAATATACGTTACGTCTTGGGGAAATAGATACAACAGATGCATATAAAAAATGTGCAGACTTGTTGAGAAGTTTCGGAAGAGGGCGCTACCTCTTATCGTCACACAGGCGGCGGGGAGGCTCAGTAGGGCTCACACCCATAAATATTTCCCCATAGGGATGTGTGTTAAAAATCAAATTTCAAAAAATTCTGTAAAACAGCTGGGAGAAATGAGGTGTTTCAGCTTCACTAACCTGGATAAGTCAGATATACCCTTTCATCCATCAAATGATCAGGGTGGATAATTCAGTTCAAATTCTGTCCAGGGGTCCGCAAAGCCAGACTACGAGTTCTTATCACTCAAAAAATCACCCATTTTCCGTACACGTACCCAATGAAATATAGTCCCCTCAAATTCCACCAGAAAAGCTTTCATCTTCCAACCAAAATGCAATTTGTAGAGGAATTCATACTCAATATCTACAGCTATTCAGTTTTTTGCCAAACTACATCATTGATTTTTAATCAATTTTTTTCTTCATTTATTTTGGTATCTTTGGTACGAATTTGTGAAGGGGCCTGGGGCATTCCCTTGTATTTACGGGTGTGAGCCCAGTAGGTAGAGTTTCTGCATGCCTTTGAATCGAAAGGCTCGAGTTTGGGCTCGGATTCCAATCCCAGTTTAACCGAGCAATGTTGTGTGTTGCCATTCCGTCCTCTCTAGAAGATGTTAAACAGCAAGTATCTCTGATAAATACAGGTCCCGTGTGTGCGATAATCACAAAGTATGCATTAAAAAAAATCCCGCTTCGTTCATTTATTGTAAAGAGCAGAGTGCATAACTCGTTAAACTGGTCCACCCCAAGCACTCACAGGTAAACCCACGAAGGACCATCCAGAGCAGCTGAATATGGACTATCCAGCCATTTTATCAGATGGAAAAAATGATTCCCCACCCCCCCCCCCCCAAAAAAAAAAAAAGGGGGAAGAAGAGAAAAATAAGCAACATAATACGGATACACGAAGTGATAGTTCTTGAAATTATATCGGTCCTCGGTTTGTTCATATGCACTTAACACCTGCTAACACTGTGGTAAAGTTTCCCTTGGCAGTTCAGTATAAACCTTTTCGGTTATAAAGCACTCTAAGTAATGTTGTCCATAAGTGTAGGGGCGGGGCTTCTAAAAAAAAATAATGATTCAAATTGCTATGCAAGTGAATAAATCATGTACTGTTAAGTATACTGAAATCCACCTGTCATGGCTGAAGTAAAGGTTAACATAAGAAACAGTATACAAAAAGCGAGGACAGGATGTAAAAAAAAAATAACCTTTCATTATTATTCTTAGGAAGATTTCGCATTTCCTTTCTCGATCACCATATTTGATAGTATTTATCTTGCATGATATAGTATTGACATTCAAACATTAATCATAAACGTCAGATGACTTGCTATAAAATTCTATCTGTATAACAAAGTTATTAATGCAACACGTTAAGGATGACCCATCAATAATGTCGCTTTCACAGGTGAGGCCAAAAATCTAAATTATTTCCTCATTCGTAAACAGTTTTGAGAGGCCTATATTACTTAATAGGTAATGCATTTTTGATTTCATGTACTGGCATCCGACCATCAAAGGTAAATGTTTAGGATACCAGCGCCTGTAAACGAGAGAGCTATACAAAAATGATCCGGTCTCTAATGGGCGTTGGCTTGATTTGACTTTATTTTTATATCTAACAAAATAATTGTTTCATTAAAAAAAAATAATAATTGTATCTTAATAGTCACCAACAATCGACATTTGCTTTGACATGTTCTGCATGTAAATGATTTGCATCCCAAAGTAATTCTGTGGTTTTCAATGGTCAAATAGCATGGATAGTCATAATTATATACAGTTGATCCTGTCTACGCCATAATAATGATGATGAGAATGATGATGATGACAATGATACTACTACTACTACTACTACTACTACTACTACTACTACTAATGATTATAATAATGACAGTAATAATACACAGACATTCAGTCATACAAGGCTTTGACGGCGGCTCAGAGAAAGTACGAAAGTATCTCAACTACGTCCGGCATAGGTTGGCTGGGGCACTTTGTGACTAACAAGACATTCTTAGAAAAACAAAAGAAAAAAAAAATGGATCTATGGTAGGGTCGATTGTGACAACGTTTATATCTGACACAGGGAGTTTTCAAAAGCTAGCTATGGGACCCAAAATGTAAACATTGACGTGGATATGTGGAGATAAAATTATGGGTTATGACTTTCCATCGTTAGTGTTAAGTGTTATATCTATATTGTTAGGGAAGCTGAATAACAACTTCTCGTTGCTAAATTGAATGAATTTCTTTTTTAATTGTATTAAATAGAGTTCATTAGGAATGATGATTACAATTTGTATTTCTAAGGCTCATTTAATCGAAAATGAAATAAGATTCGTTATTCTCAAGGTTTGTAAATATGGTAACATTTTCGTTTTTGTGAAGGTTTGTTTTTCCGATAAAACGTTTATCCGAAAACGTGGAAAAAGTTTGGTATATACTCCGAAATTGCAAAAAGAAAGTACAGAAAGCAAGCCATATTTTGTTTTCGATTAACAAGCTTTAGACATGATGAACCCATTGACATGAAATGAATTGAATACTTAAAGATCGAAAATGAACCATGTAGAGTGTTGATAAAAATTGATTGAACTTGAACGTCTTTTCTTAATTACGAATGGAAATGTGATGGAAATAAAAAGGGACAAGCTATAACAATGATGGTTAACAGTATAGGGAACAGGTCGACTTTTCGACGCTCATGCCCCTTTGATGCAGGCAATAAACTACAAATGACATGATACACAGGAACTGAGGAGCAATCCAACAACAAGAACAGATGAATAATTAAAAGTTATCTGCGTTATTAGTTTTTATATACATTAGCCTGTTGCGAAAATATGGCAAAGAGTCTTGTTCTGATTGTTGCTAAGTTTTGGACTTGTGATTGAAAATACTCGAAGACCCAAAAGAGTTTGAGTTTTGGCGCATGAAATACGGTGAACCTGCGTGACATTGTAGATGTCGGATTGTTTGTACAATGTTAAAGATTTACATTCATTATCAGGAGAAGAAGATTAGACATGATTAATCGGCAAAACGATATTTAAGGAGATTTGTGTGTGTGTGTGTGTGTGTGTGTGTGTGTGTGTGTGTGCGCGTGTGTGTGTGTGTGTTTGTCTACTAAGAGACAGTAAAGAGACTTTAGAATCGGCAAAACACTGTTTGTTTGTTTTTTAAAACAGGTAGTTAAATGATATCAGAGTTTTGATTTGTATAATCTAACGCTATCTGAATGTAAGGACAACTCACTTGAAATATGAATTGTTAGGATGAGGTCGTCTCTACCACTGTTCATACTATGCGACCATACTAGAACTTCTGCGACCAAGTAGATACAAAAAAATATATACATCCGCACAACTTACATTATCTTCCTTACATCTTGTTTCGACAATACAGTTCATCTTACACGTTTCTTACGGAAAGTAAATGTTTCTTGATTCATCGCAATCCTCCCTGCATGTATAGTCTATCCCTCTATGAATGGCCTTCGTACGCCTCTTTACTTCATTACTGCCCTCCATTTTTTTTTTTTTTTGTCGTTTTCGCATCGATGAGTACAAAAGAAAGACACACACAAAAAACCCCGATATAAACAAGAACAAAAGTACAACGCACGCACAAGAACACAAATGATGTACTTATCTCAATACTTCTATAACATTTCACTTGATCTTGCTTGTAATCATTCTTATTATGTCTTTGTTCTTTACTCAAATGAAATCATGATAACACCCTCCCGGAAAAAAAAAAACACTAATAACGTTAACTATAGAATCATTAATGCTTTACTGTTTCCACTGCATGTTTTGCGTTTCTGCCTTTGGTGAGCCTTTTACCCAAAGCTAACAGTATAAGAGTTTGCAAGTGAAGACAATGGACATAATGGGATCCTTTAAAATTTCTGGTAACTTTTATTGTATATTACATACTGATATTACGTATTTTACGATAAGACATTGATTTGGCATACCGCTATATTTTATAGTCCAGTCAAAGCATAAAAAAGGAGGTCAACCCAAAACAAATTCCAACAGAAACCATTCCAATTGCTTTTGATCTGGAAGAGCTATCAAAATAACATATTAAAAATTCCCTAAAATTCGATTGGTGGATCAATGCCTTATTTGCATATATTTGTTTGAGAGATACTTTATTTTCTGCAAACCAATATACATAAGTTACATAATCATGAACATGTGGGAAACATACAAAGTAAATTTAATACAGAGTCGGTTAACTTGCATAAACCACGATATAAAAGGAAATCAATGATATAATACAGTATGCATGTCTATGCAGCAGGGATTACAATAACAATTGTAGTTAAGAAGCGATTTTTCCATTGTAAGCATTGCTTGAAAAGATGGCCGGCTCGAGGAAAAAGTAGGGACGTGCTAGATAAGTAACAATACAAATTCTGCTGCGAAGATAGCAGGTGAAAATAACCTCTGATGGTGGTGAATGTGCGTGCAAGTGCTTGAAAGTGCACAAGGGCATATGTGACCGTGCACCTCAAAACGAACATAAAGTCGCACACACTGATTTTGCGTGAGGACTGAAAATAATTGAAATGGGTCAACCTAGCCGAACTTGACTTTTTCCTATTTTCTGAAAGAGCGGGTCTTCTTTTACATTATACTAAAATCTGGTATCATAAAACGGGCAGGAACGTGTGTTTTTTTAGCAGTTTATCTCGAACATTTTTGGTAGAATAGTGTGATTAGGTGTGTCTTTAGAATCCTTTTTTCATTTCTGAAAAACCTTGTCCACACTCTTCACTTTGAACTCTAATAACTTTTGAAAGGATAGTGCTACTGCTTGAAAGTTAGCATTAATTATGGTCAGAATGTGTTAATGAGGCATGGCCAATTTCAGCTAAATTTGATAATCCCTTCATTGTTGTTACTCTGGTGGTTTACTTCCTGTTTTTGTCCCATTCATCGCACAGCCAGCAGGGTTTTGTAAAGATTAAGCGCTTGAATAGACACTGTACTTCAGAGCCTCTTTTCTCAGTTCACATTTTTCCTGAGTTTGTGCTTTCTTTCCAATATTTAGATAGGTTAAGAGAGTCCATTTGATTTGAGTTATACATCATTTTAAAGCTTAAAATCTGTTCTGTCAGAATATGGTCTTAACTAAAAATTCATGTCTGGCGACTTTTTGTTTGTTTTGAGGTGCAGGGTCACATATAGGCTGGAATTTAGAATAATAGGACTGGTTTTCTTGAAGAGGGAACGATATGCGATGGTGCTATCGGGAGACCACCATTAGTCGTATAGATTATTTGTTTTTAGTTTGCATTTGAAGTATACTGTAATAAAATGTGCTTCTTTAAGTTTGCTTTGAATGAAAACAAGGAGGCACACTGTTTCAACTCCTCAGAGAGAGTGTTCCATGTATCCGGACCGTGATGTCTGATCTACTTTTGAGCAAGTAGAAGCTTTGGATTACTTAAATGAAAATCATGGGAACGACGGGTAGGTATGAATGAATATGGTCATTGGTTACTAGGGCATTATGAAAACTAGAAATGTCGCTATGGCGACTGATGCCTCCGCCATAATGCATGATTCTCCCAATAGGTGTATAGTACAATGTCTTCACAATGTGTGATGACAGTTTCACATGACTGGCAAAATATCGAAATAACAGGTTTGACACAAATATCTTGAATGTTCACTTTCCATGAACTGGGTTTGCTATAATTGTCTAATAAAGAGTGCAGGTAGACATATTCGGGGAATTGAAAATTTTTACTTGACTTCGGACCGACCTTATTATAAGTTTAGTGCATTGAGTATAATTTTGAAGGTATGAAGAAAGAGTGTAACTACAGTACAAAATATATCTTTTTTTTCAATTAAACCTGACCTATGACCCTTAACCTTTGACCTTTGGCCTTCTGGCTGAAAATTTCCAAGAAAATCTCCATTAAGTAAACATGTACATATATTACATTTTAAAACTAATAATGCAATCATTGCATATACTAGTATATGAGGGAAATAGTAACATTTTTTGGAGTTGACCTTGACCTTTGACCCCCCTGACTATTGACCCATGACCCCTAAATTTCCTAGACAATCCCTGCCAGTCAGTACATGCATACGTACCAAGTTCCATGAAGATACATTGAACCATTTGCGAGAAAAGTGATATTGCAACATTTTCACCTAACATTATTTTGACCTTTTGACCTTTGACCTTATGACATGAAACTCTCTCTGGAGAATCTTAACGCGGTAGTACATGTCTACACTAAGTTTCAAGAAAATAACTGCGGGCATTGCATAGATATGGGGGAAATAGCAACATTTTTAGCATTTGACCTTGACCTTTTGACCTTTGACCTCTTGCCAATGTCACTAAAATCTACTCAACTACTTGTCCCATCATACATCATCCTTGGACTAAGTTTGGTGAAAGCTGCTTCATCCAGTTTTGAGTTATCACGTAAACAGATACATTTTAGGATTTGACCTTGATCTTTGACCTTTGACCTCTGTCCGATTTCACTGAAAAACTAACCAAGTAATTGTCCCATCATACATCATCCTCCAACTAAGTTTGGTGAAATTTGCTCCATCCAGTCTTGAGTTATCGCGTAAACGGATACAATTTCATGATTTGACCTTGACCTTTGACCTTTGACCTTTAGCCGATTTCACCGAAAATCTAATCAAATCATTGCCCTATCATACTTCATACTTGGACCAAGTTTGGTAAAATTCCAGTAAATATTACTCAAGTTATCGCGTAAACAAAAGCGGACGGACGTACGTACGGACGTACGTACGGACGTACAGACGGACGGACGGACAACCCGAAAACATAATGCCTCCGGCACCACTTCATGGCGGAGGCATAAAAATGGTAATAAATTTCGTGTGTTTTTATACACAAATATGGCAGTTAGGTATAAATGTATAGCATGGGCCTTTATAGTTTTTAGGCAATAAAACATGGGATCAGTGTGAGCCATATATTCAAAATGGCCGCCATGTAACCTAATATATCTTGGGACATAAAACCCATAGAAAATCTAGTTCTTGTGTCTAAACTTATGTTGTTGTTTTTTTATGTGCGAACGTTCATAATGTGTACGCATTTCTTAAGTGTGCTCGTGTCAGTTTTTTTTTTTTTCGCTTCGTGCATGGCATCCATACCTGAAACCCTGCCCATTAATATTTTTTTCTTCATTCATTTTAGATAGTAGGGGGAATAAAATTATCCTTAACATAACATGCCAGTAACAAGTCGAAGGCTTGCTCTGAATTTTCATTAAAAAATGCAATATTACTAAGATTATGCAAACTAGCCTAAAATGCCTTTTGAGATGTAGATTCAGTAAGAAATGCATTTCATGTGTCTTATATCTCATTGGGTGTGATGATCCAAAGTGATACCTCACTCACGCACATAATGCATTGATTATCATTATTGCTAATTATGTCTATGATCAGTTAGACTGCAGTAAGTGGCCCAACTGTAATCAGCATTTTCGGTCTTACAGAATTCATGGGTAGAGGGAGACAAACTGAAGAAATCTCACACCCTATCCCCATTATATTTGTTGTCGTTGTTGTTGTAAATTTAATTTTACAATTATGCAGTCATCGGTGACTTGTAGGGGATGAATCTGAAAGTGTTGGAAGGTCTTTAGTTTACTGGTGGCTCCTCTGCTCTCAAGTTGGATTTCTGTATTAAGGGCCTCGTGACCAATATCGTTTGTTTGTTTTTTTGACACAAGTTGAGTTAGTGCCTGGAATATATATATAAATATCACGTCATGGGGAAAAAGATACAACAGACACATATCACAAATGTACAGACTTATTGAGAAGTTTCGAAAGAGGGCGCCACCTCTTATTATCGCATGGGCGGCGGGGAGGCTCAGTTCTCTCTTCTTCTTTTTTATTTTTATTTTTTTTTTGGGGGGGGGGGGGGTATTTTTGTCATGCCGTCCTCTCTAGAAGATGTTAAACAGTCAGAACCTACGATAGATACAGACCCCGTGTGCGGGATATTTACAACGTACATCAAAAAAAAAAAAAAAATACCGCTTCGTTCATTTATAATTGTAAAGAGCAGGGTGCATAACTCGTTAAAGAGTTCCACCCCAAGCACTCACAGGGAGACCGATGAAAGACCAGTCAGAGCAGCTGAATATGGGCTATCCAGCCATCTTATCGCATGATAAAAAAAAAAATGACTCCCTCCCCCTCAGAAAAAAAAAGAAAACAAAAAACAAGAGAGATATAAGCAAGATACTACGGATGCTCAAAGTAATAATTCTTGAAATTAAATCGGTCCTCTGTTTTTTTTTTCATATGCACTTAACACCTGTTAACACTTTGTTGTAGCTCTTAGCAGTTTAGTGTAGACCTGTTGGGTTGTAAAACACTCTAAGTTATGTCGTCTGTAAGGGTGGGGGGGGGGTGGGTGGCTTCTGAAAAAGTAAATGATTCAATAGGTTATTCAATAAGTTGGATTCATTGTTATGCGAGTGAATAAATCAAGTACAGTTAGACAAACTTAGACTCATCAGTCATGGCTGAAGTAAAGTTTAACATAAGAAACATTATACAAAAGGCAAGCACAGCTATACAGAACCACAACTGTTCATCATTATTGTTAGGAAGATTTCGCATTTCCTTACGCATTTCATTTTCGGTGTATTATGTTTCATCATATACTTGCCCTTCATTATCCTTCAAATGAATGCCACCATCGTTCAACAGAATGTTAACAGGTTTAATCTGTAAAAAAACTGTTCTGTAGCTGTTCAGTAAAGATAAGAGACGTAAATTTATTCGACATAACACTTTATATCTACGAGTATAAGTCAACTTCATCATAAATTGAAGTCTGCCTGTCCCGAAAACAAAGCACAAGCCTTCTGTTTGCGAGAAGCCAAATACAATTTTCAAATTTATGTTGAGAATATAGCTGTAGAGAACAAAGGCTCTGATGTGCAATCTACTGAGAGGTGACCGATTGTGTCTCCTCAAACATTGTGCAAGTAACAAAGTACACATTTGACATAATGATACATGTTATCTCCAAGTATGAATTTCAAAGTCCAGTCTTTATCTATACATATAAAATTGACAATCAATCATCATTAACCATTAACCTTGTTGACTAACTGTAAACTCGAATAGTTCTCTTTTACAGGGTGAAAAAAAAATGCAACAACGTTAAGCATGACATATCAATAATGACGTACATTTCTTTTTCTTTTAAGTCGCTTCGTCAGATGTAGCCCAAAATTTGAATTATTTTCTCGTTCGGAAACAGCCTTCTAATATGTCATGTGCTGGCATTCGGCTACCAAGAAAGATCAAAGGTGGATGTTTCGGATATCAGAGCCTGTAAAGAGTATAGACTTTGATGATCGTTGGCTTGATGTGACTTCATTCTCATATTTATCAAAGAACTGTTTCATGGAATCGAAAATGAAATAAAATTCGTTATTCTCATGGTTTGTCAATCCGATTATGAAACAAGGTTTTTTTTTTTATAGAAAATTTGTTATTCCGAAAATTCGTTGATCCGAATATGAAAAAAAAACATGTAAATAAAGTTATTTCTTTTACGATAAACAAGCCTTCGAAATAATTAAAATCATCGACATGACATGAAATTGTATGCTCAAAAATTGAAAACGAACCATGTAAGCCCTAAGTAAGGTGTTGATGAATATCGTTTGAACTTGAACTTTTATGTTCTTGACTAAGAACGCAAATATGATGGAATAATACTGGAAGGTGACAACAGATCAAATATGGTTAACTTTATCTCCAAAAGGTCCACCTTTCGACACTAATGCCCTTTTGATGCAGGTAATTAACTTCAAATGAAATGATACACAGGAACAGAGAAGCAATAAAAAACCCCCAAGAAATAATGAATAATTCAATGTTCAATAAGTATCTTCGTAATGAATTTTGATATACATTAGTCTGGCGAAGTATCTTGGGGCCGATTGTTTCAAAGTTTTTGACATGTGATAGAAAAATAAATGCATGATTACGACAGGAGTGTTAAATTTTCCCTGCAGGAAAGAGTACAGTGTTTCACTGTGTGAGAAAATAGGTGCCCACAACACAGTGTGAAATCTCTCTACACTATTAAATTTGAGCGTTCTAGCAGTGTGAACACAATGTGAGTCAACAATTCACAGCGTGAAAGAAAGCATCACTTTGTGAACACTCTCTGAAAACCAAACCACAGAGTGAAATAATCTTCACACTATTAAAATAGCGTTTTCACATAGCCGACTATGTGAACACACTGTATTCTTTCCAGTCTAGGTTGGTGCATGCAGTGCATATACAATGCATATGCGTGACATTGTAGATTTTGCGTTGTTTGTACTATGTGAATGATTTACACATAAATATATAATCAGGGGAAGTAGATGAGATAGCATGATGAAGCAGCAAAATGATTATGAAGAAGAAGCTGTGTGTGATTGTGTGCGTGAGTGTGTGCATTTCTGTCTACTGGAAGACAGCGAGGGACTTTAGAATTTTCATTTTCATTTTTACATGGTACTAAAATAATGTCAAACTAAGAGAAGCTATCTGACTGAATTAAGGACAACTCATTTGAAATATTAATCATTTGGATCAGCTTATCTCAACCACTCTTCATATCTATAGGTATACATATAGGTGTGTATATCAAAATGTGTAGAACAGACAAATGCATCCGAAGGACCTAAAACTATCTTCCTTATATCTTGTTTCATCTTAATGCAACCTAGCTGAGAAAGTCAACGTTGAGGCACGTTTCTTGCTACATCGCAATCCCCACTCCATGCATGTAGGCCTATACTATATTCCTCCAGGACCATGAATGGCCTTCGTAATTGTCTCTTCACGCCTCAATCTTGTCCCCGATATGACATTTCGTTGGCGTTTTTGAATAAGGAGTACAAAAGCAAAGACAAAAACAAAAACAAAGACATAAAAATCCAGACAAAGCATTACACACGCACACAAACACAGACAAAACACTTGCCTCACGGCGTAGCTGCATGGATTTGATCGGGGAGGGGAGGGGGGAGGGGGGGGGGAGGGTGTAGGAGGAGGTGCCCCCTTCCCGCAGTGAGAACTTTGTGTAATTTTATGTTGTAATTGGTGCGATTTCATGCAAGTTTTTGCGTGCATATTTCAGTATTCACCGACGTGGGTGACATGCGGTTAGTGTTGTAAAGCGTCATTTTAAGGTACTGTTTACCATTAGGGACGGTGATTTAATACATGTTTGTGTTATAACATCTGATGCATACGTGTAAGTCAGTTGTATCACTAATGTCATGATTATCATATAGATATTTTCCAGTAAAGTTTAAATACAAGGAGATATCTTTATATACCCAACACTATTTTTCTCAGATATCAATAACTGTACATGGTTTGGTCTATGGACAAAATTTTATTATAACAATTGTTCACATTTTGAACGTTAATTATACTGCTTATTTTCTGTTACACTGGTTGTTTCTGTCCCTTATATATATATATATATATATATATATATATATACTCACATTTTTGAACTATTTGAAGCACTAAAGCTGTTTTTTTCTCTGAAAGTGGTAAATTATGCCTTTATGATTTCACCTGGAACATAGTACAAAATCAATAATAGTAACATGTACATAGTCATACATAATCCACGGAGTAATTTATCCAGGTCAAATTATCGTGAAAGGTTGAAGTGGTACCACCCTACCGCGACAGTAAAAAAAGAAAGAAAGAAAAAAAGAATAGGCGTTGTCTGCTTTTTCACGCACTGTGTTAAACTGCACCCATGCACCAGGTTCATAACTCAAATCACATATTAAATTGGCCTTTGGTCGAGGACAAATTAAACAACATTAGAATATTATATCACTTTGTCTTGCTCTGTATCACTCGAGAGCAGTACCAAACACAATCTATTTACCAGTAACCTGATTAAATTTTGAACTATGTCTCCAGCAATATAATGACTATCAAGATGTCAACAGTACGTGCTATGCCACGTATTAAGTCTTGTTCGAGACAAGGGGACTTTTAGACAATTAGATAGCACGCAAGCTGCGGAGAGGCTCATTTACTTTCTTACACTTTTCTTCTTAAAGAAATTCCGTTTCTCCTCTAGAAGGTTCATGGCATGGGATATGCTCAACTATCTCAATTTTCTTGAACTGTGAGAGTTGTGATTATTTGACAGGATTGCAGGATGCTGGAATCAAAACGTGTACTCACTTTACGGTTTAAAATATATCTATTATAGATAAGCTATGATGGATAGAGGCTGGGACAGAGTATACAATCTCGTTCTGCTCCTAACATTGACAGCTTATGTGGTCTGTGGCTCCACTGGTAAGTGTGACTATATGAAAATATTATTTCTTTGAACTTTCACTCCTGTCAGTCTAGGGTGTCATGGTCCCGCTGATTGATATCACTAAATAATATGTTTAAAATAATCGGTAAATCCAAGTGGACATGACATTATCCAATATGGCTGTTCATACAGGGAAATTCTAAAAGAGTGTGCACCCATAAGTGATACATCCCTTTTCAAACTCACATTTTTGTAATATTTCCCTATGAAAATAGGCTGAATGCAATAATTATTCAAATCAATCTCCTGTTTCATACCGAATGTAGGTTAGTGTATTTTTTTTTTTGATGTCATTATATATGCCTAATTTATTTTTGGTACATTCACCTATGTCGGTATAAATAACTAGATAATCTACTAATGATACAACTAGAAACTTTATTATGTTTTCCGAGGTTATTGTTGCTGTTGTTGTTGTTTCTTTCAAGCAGTGTTTTTTGAGTAATTTTGGAAGAAAACAATCATCATGACCAGAGAAAAACGCAAAGATGAAATTTGAGCAGGGTTCTCCCGTCTTGCTTATGTACAGCGTCCGACCATTCTGGGAAGCCGAAGTACGTTCCAAGCTATATAGGATTAATAATATGTCCTCAGTCGGGTTTTCAGGGCTTGATTTGAAATATAAATTCGTTGTTGAGAAATAAATGCATGAAAAATATACATCCCTTATTCATTCTTGCCTTAAAAATTCCGGAAGTCAGATACCGTCTCTCTCTCTCTCTCTCTCTCTCTCTCCTCGGTGTTTTAAAATCTTTTTGTACCCATTTATCTTAACTGCGAAAAGCATTTAAGGCGAATCACCTTAAATGCTGGGAATTAATGAATTCCAAATGAATGGAACAAGACAGTCACTCGATTTTAAATGGATGAATGTTTCACTTTTTCAAAGGTGGTGGAATTTGTTTGTCTGACGGGTGGTGTAACTGTTTTTTTTTAAACAAAATAAATTATGGCAGTCAGAACAAAGTATAAAAGGGAAAGTTTTTTTTCAGTAATACCTATGCATGAAGAGAGCAACATGCAACACATCGCAGTAATGGAATTCATCAGCGGCGAATTTTCACCAAGAATTTATTTTCAGCACCAATACCAGGTGTTCTCTAGAGCAAAATAACAACACCAAACACAGGAGCAACAACAACAATAACAACAACAAACAAATAAACAAGCCAAGCACATACACAACATCATACAAACAGCTTCAGGATATTATAAACATTATAATGAAAAAGATTTATCATAATCTTCATGAAATTATGAAACAGATGGGTAAATTTATCATCCACACTCACTCGTAGTGATATTTCAAGGAACTATCTAAATTTGTTCCAGTAATATTCATTTGAAAAGATTGGTTAGTGAGTTAACGGGAGACCTCAAATTCTATTGCGACTGATAACACCATTTTTTGAAGCCGTGTGCAAATTCGTTGGAAATGATATACGATCACCAATTGCATGTTCCATTCCCATCGCGCCTGTGTAACATTTCAAAAGTTCTCAATTTACTTTGCATCCTAAGGTTAACATCGATTACATTTCCTTTACATCATGCCTTTTCATGAATCACCCCTGACGATGCCTGGAAATATGAACAGATGAATTTATACAGTTATTCACATTTAATTTATCAATACTACGAGACTCACTGCTAGGACATAACCACTGTAGAGCAGATACAATACCGATCAATGGCAACCAGAACAATGAGTATACATTAGTCTTACTCTTTGTGGATTCGAATATTAAGGGAAGATTACCCCCCCCCCCCCAAAAAAAAAGAAAGAAAAATAATAATAATAATGATAATAATACAAATAAATGAGGGTACAGAGATATATCGTTTCCTAATATTTTATTTGATATCAGGTCGGCACAAATACCTTCTGACATAATGCACTAGCATTCCATCCCTCCTGAACTGGGTATCATCATCTATCATGATATGCCTGACATGTTATCATGACATCATAAATCATGCACTTGATATGATTGGTGGCGTGTCATGACGTTCCCATGCAGATCCATCCTTTACTAAGATTTTGAAAACCAAAGATTTGCATAATTTTTTCGACTTGATCAGTTTATGTTAAATTACAACGAAAATGCACTTCCCAATATTTTCAATTCAATGTTCCCACGTAACCATTTTTTTTCATGACATATACATTCAAATTCATCCCTCCCGCCGAGGGATCGCAGAACGTGAAGATCAAATTCGTTTTTTGTCACACAATTTTTATTTTGATGGTGAACCAACTTTAAGCCGACATATTTTTACTTTCTCTCGTAAATTGTATCGTTACACATTATTCCCTAACCATTTGCTTAAACAATACACACGAAAAACATGAATGCCAACCAAAAATGATTGAAAGATAAATGACAGTCAAAAGTCATAGCCCAGGACAGTATGTCATTGCCACATTTTGAACTTTAACTCGTCATTTTCAGGTTTTCCGCATCATAATGCATGAAGCAAACATTAAATTTTGTACCATGAAAAGCAGCAAACATAATTATATTATCCATTCTTTGACATAAAATAGGCTACAATTCTACACTTAAATTTTGTCTTTAACCATGTTTGCCTAGAATTCGTTTGTCAGTGTTTTCATTTGCGAGACGGTACGTCTGTTTGTTTTAGTGTGTACTCGGATTGCTTGTGTGTATGTCTGTATGTGGTTCTGTGTGTGTGTGGGGGGGGGGCACTTGTGTGTGTGTTATCTCCTGAATGTAAAGTGTTAAACGGTTACAGAAAAAAAAAAAAAAACATGAATGACTGGAAAATCACACCGGATAGAGAGATGAGACGAATATGAATGAAAATTTAACGAAAATTATTGAAAAGACGAAATCGATCCTAATGTTTTGAGTGCTGCGTGTGAGACTGACGAATTTGAACTGTCAATGACGAAAATGTATGCCACATTTCTTAATTGAATGGAAATTATTTGAAAATAAACGACGAAAGACGAATTTGAAAGTAAGATTGGCCTATTCCCGACATCCTGCAACGAAATTGAAGTAAACAAAAATTGAAATTGAATGAAAAAAGTTTGAAAATAAATGGGAAAACCTATATTATCCCCCTAGGCAATCGAATGAGTTTTCATTTACCCCTTCGGAGAACTTCATTGACTCAGAATATATTTATATACTCCGGTTGTAGATTTGCAATTCATCATGTTCATTAAACTGTTAAAAAAAAGCACATATACCTCCATCTTTGTGCTCTTTTTTAAGTTCAAGTTGAAATTCTTTCTGGTAAATCCTCCCTGATATTCTCTTTTTTCATTAACTATAGGTCTCATCAACTCGGTGTTTATCATCCATCCATCAATTGATCAATCAATCACTGATTAATCCATGAATGTAGTTATGAAAATAGAGATCAGGTTTAAGTTTTCAGATAAACAGTGATGTGGTGTTTATTACATGTAACAGAATCTCGGCGTCAAGTGATTGTCAGAATCCTGTCATTGCCATTTCGCTCAGATTAAAAGCTATTATACAAACAATGACATAACTTTGGAAGAATTTACATTAATGGAATGCTCATTAAAAAAAACTTCAATAAAACATTCTTCATTACTTATGCAAATATTATGCATGTATCCATGATATCATACATTTTTATCTAATCTGCTGCTTAAAACTGTTTTGTCACACTACGGCATCCAGAAAGCTTTCCTATACGAAAAGATTATCTTGCAGTAATTTTCCTACCTATAGGCGTGTAAATAATGACGAGATCTTGCGTTTGCCACACTCCAATGTCTAGCCTCAGATGTGAACACTGCCCCCTTCGTTCATGGAAGGAAAGGGGAAGATATCCGACTGTCATGTGACGTCCAGGATGAGCCTCTCGCTGTGGTCTGGGTTAAGGAGGACATCTCAGATCAAATGCCGTGGACAACAAAGGCTACATTCTTTGAAGGAAAGGCCGAGAGCAAGGATAACCGGTTCCACATCGACAAGAACTTCAGCCTCGTCATCACCGACTTGGAGGTGGCAGATATTGGTCTTTACCATTGTGATGTTACTCTGAGGAACTCTGAGAGTTTCTCGAATTCTACCTTCATGACGATAAGCTGTAAGTTAACTTTTGTTATCATGTGACCGATAAAAAGGAGAAGACTCTTAAGAGAATATCGCCATTGACTATTGTGACCTCAAAATTAACAAGACATGCAAGGTTGACGCCCAAGGTATACGATTAAATAAACGTGACGAAAGACTGATTAATCATTTCATCGACAAAGCGTTTCATTTAAGATTCAGAATTATTCATATTTTTTGAAAAATCTCCATTATATGATTTTGAATCAAGTTTTCATTACGTATTATTATTACTTTACATATTTCTGTATGGTATACGTATTTATTCATCTGTTCATTGTCATTCATTAACGATGACACGAGTGTTCTTTATTCACATTTCAATCGTCTAGCCTCAGTGATAGGCACTGCACCCAACGTTCGGGGATGGAAAGGGGAGGACATCCGACTGAGATGCGACATCCAGGAGGAGCCTCTCGCTGTGTTCTGGTCCAAGGAGAGTGAATCAGATCAGCAGCCGCCGACGATCAAGGCTGCTTTCATTGGTGGAAACTTTGGGAGCAGGGAGGAACGGTTCGACATCGACAAAAACTTCAGCCTCGTCATTACCACCTTGGAGGTTGCTGATGAGGGTCTCTACCATTGTGACGTGGTGCTGACGAATCGCGATGACTTTACGAATTCTACTTTCTTGACGGTTGATTGTAAGAAATGTATTGTTATTATAACACTCTTTGCAGAGGCGTGGATTTTTCAAGGGAAGGAGTTGAAGGAAAGTTTCAAGCCAGAAATGAGAACGGTCATCCAATATAGTTGCCGATAAAATTGCAACAAAGATACCCCCTCCCCCCCCCCCCAATCCATCTCACTCTTGCCTATCTGAACAACCATGACAATCACTTATGAGTATTCCGTTAGACATATGGGCAATGAAATGATTTAAGTGTAAAACAATGATGCACGATTTATTGTAGTTCTCTATTTGTAATTAAAGTTGCTAAATTCGCTCTTATGGCATATTAAGATGCAAGGGAGCAGGTCAGAGAAAGAAGTAATCGGTGAGTAAATTTCATGAACCAATAATGGAACTTTCGCCTCATGCGGTGTAGGTGATGTTGTTTTGTGAAATGCAAATGTGTTTTATGTTTACTGTCTTGTTTTTCTGTCCTCTCCACCAACGAAGAAGGGCATGAATGACTGATGCAGTCCTCAAAACAGAAACGAAATTCAATACGCCAAAAATGATACGAAGCACATATTTTCTTGCCTGCAATCCATTCTACAACATAGTGATGACTGCCACACACACGATAGTAATATTATGTTACACCGAAGAGAACAATCGCACACCATGTGTTGGTAAAGAAAAAAAAAATACATGATTTTGTCAATTCGTTAAAGGGATGCTATAGTTTTTGGTAAGACCAGGATTCAGTTTTTGAGTTTTTGGGAGATAATGCTAAAGAGGATACAATTAAAAGAATTTGAAACTTTATTTGTGACACGCCTCTTGTGAAGACGACTTTATTTTGCTCTGTTTTCGGCTCAGCCATTTACAAAACGATTTTTCATGAGATGAACCTTTTAATTCCTCTTTTAATTGTATGCCCTTTATTCTTTCACATTTCTAATCAAGATCTTAATCCCCACCTCAACAAGAACTACATCACCCCTTTAACCTCAATTCCATTCTCGCCTTTTGTAAGACTTGTGAAAGTGCAGCAGAGTATGATTATGACGAGGAGACTGAAGGCAATCTAAGCTTGGCAACTATTGCGATCGCTATACATTGTGCGTGCACATTGTTATGTGTAAGCGGAGGTCTGTCATGTATGTATATATATAAAGCATAATATGCTTTATTTCATCCTACATTTGTTACATTTTGTGTCTTCAATGTCTGTTCTAGATTCCCTCCTAAGATAACAAAATTATATCGTTTTAATACTATTCATTCTTTTCAAAGCAATGGCGTCAAAACATGTTATTGAGGAATGCGTCGATGAGAGGCAATCCAATAAAAGCCGGTGCACATTCCAAACTTCCTCCAACAATCCTTCAATTAATCTAACGTGTGTCGTCAGTGAATTCAAGCCTAACATATCAATGTCATGGTCCAAGGAGACAGGGGTGATACTTAACTCGACAGTTTCGCAACAGACGACACTATCTGACGACACATACGAGAGGTTCGAGGCAATTACTGTGTTTGTGCATGACGGAACAGAAGAAACCTTTATATGCGTGGCTACCGGTGATCCTCTAAATGGAGTCTCGACAGCTGAAGTCACCGTCCTGTCTCTATCAGGTTTGGTGAAAACTTACCATGATTTTGTGTTTCGTCATGAAATCATGATCATGAATATAGAGTTTGGTATTGATGAAAAGTCATGGCATAAAATGACTATAAAAGCACTCAAACTATCTCTTGTAACAAACATTCTTATTATAAATTGTTGTGGGGAAGATCATTCTGATTACATATTTTTAAGCAAACATTTGTTGAGTCACTCAATCATGGAAGTATCTTTTTCAATATTGCAGACTAATACATGGAAAATACTTTCAAAGTGAGATAAAGAGTGAGCTTACTCCTTTTCATAGTGATTTTTCTGAATAAAATGTCAAAATACGTATGACGGTTGGATCCATACAATCGAATACTTCTTTGGCGATACAAAAGATGTGAAATTTTGCCTTCAAATTCTAGTCATGGAAGAAAGGTGTTTCAAATAACAAGTATACTTATTTCGAATTTCAGAAAAACACGGTAATTCGGCTCTCGTCCTAGGTCTAGCCATTGGTGTTCCTGTTGCCCTAGCCATCCTATTTCTCCTTGGTGGAATCTTTCTGCAAAGATATCATCCTGAATACCTACCGCGGAAAGGTGTGGAAATTGACAGAACTGGTAACCAATTTAATAAAATCGAAGTGAATAACACTTGATCTGCCTTAGGGGTGGTGTAGTATCAGTGGAGATGGGAATTGGACTTTTAACTTTACCAAGAAACCACTAATGCTCACCATTCTAAAAGGAATTCAAAGTTGATTAGATAAAGATAAGTTTTAAAATAACTGATACGTCCAAATACAAAGTACAACAAAGTAAAAAAAAAACACGATCCCAATAAAAATTTGGTCTAATCTTTCAATAGGATTGCTCTGTTTTGGATATTTAGCCATTAGAAACCAATTTTCATCAAATAAACGTTGAATCCTTTCTAGAATCACATGCTTGTTCATATTTCATTACAAGTTTGTCATTATCTCATAAAGGATTTTAGAAACCTGAAGTTAAGTCTCAACCAAACCTTTACGATGCCGTCAAGACCCATTGAAAAAGTGGGTTGTAGTCACTGTATCATCTCCCTTTCGTTACTGATATTCGCCCCTTTTCAGTACAAATAACGCTAGTCAGTCAGTTCTGTATCAACATCTGTACCATCATAGTATATCCACATCATGAAATAAATTTAACTATTAAAAAACATAGAATTTAACATAAAATAGAATGCAACTGTTAATGTTACTTTTTATTACGGTGGTGAATTTTGAGGCGCTCGACAGATACTATCACGTATATGTGACTACGGGAGACAACAATCGACTCATATATTATGGCTTTGATTGAACGAATGCACATGATTAATATCCTCACACATATCGTTTTTTTTTTTTTTTTTTTTTTTGGTGTGCGCCTCCATAGGTAGCCCCACTCATTTAGGGCTCTGATTATATTGTCTCTTTTACCTGGTTTTTGCTGCATTTTTGCAGTATGGTTGTTTATATTGTATTCTGTTTGTGTCAAGGATCTTGCTAGACCATTTCCAGTCAATTTGTTGGTAAGTTAGCTGTATATTTAAGCAGATGAATTTTTGTATCTTGATACTGTTGCCTACTCTGTATTGCCATTTTCAGTGTCCAGCCCAGTGTTGCACACTTGCTTCATGCATCTTGTGTGTGTACTTGCTTTGTACTTTCAATAGCACCTTTTGTTGTCACACCGTTCACATGTGTATGTCAATAGCATCACCTCCACAGCAATGGAGGGGATTAAGATCTGGCGTCTCTGGCATCTCTTCTTTTGTATACCTCTGATTGTATCTCTCTTGAACGTGAACCATGTATTCATGCTGCCAACTGATGCTTGTAACTGTAATCACAGTCTACTTTCTCCTGTTCACAGGCTTGTCAGACACTGTGGTAAACCTGTTGCATACTATAGCAACACATGTGCATGTTTTCAGTTAGCCATCCTACTGTCCGGTGACATTCGCAAACAAACCCAGGTCCATGTACTGAAGTCGATGTAATGCAACATGCTAATGAGTATTGCAGTAGTTTTCAACCGAATCGTATTACATATGATGTACATGCCCTCCATCAGTTTAATGGGAAGCCCAGTCATCTACTTCCTTTGACTGTTTGGAGAAGGGTATGTGATCTTGGGATTGCGCAGCAGCGGCGTACTCACAGGGGACGCCGTAGGCGAAGGATTCCAAGGTCACAGTCCCCTTGTGATGCTTCCAGTGGGTCTCAATTTGGTTTATGGAACGCAAGATCCTTGACGAATAAAGTCGATGCAGTGTCAACTCTGATCATAGATAATGATATTGATGTGTTAGTCATCACTGAGTCATGGCTTTCAGGTGACCAGAGGGATGAGCCTACCCTTGCTGAATTGAAATTATCCCTTCCAAATTTCAATATTATCAATCATCCCAGAAAGACATCTAGAGGAGGTGGTATCTGCGTCCTGTATAGGTCTGCTGCGCGTTGTGTTGTCAATGACACACACAAATTTATGTCTTTTGAACTGCTAGATTTCACGATTCATCTCACTTCTTCATCTACTGTTCGGGTTTATTGCATTTATCGCCCACCCCATTCCTCTCGTCACACCTTTACCAGCAACGACTTTCTTGATGAGTTTTTAACTCTCCTCGAGAGTGCTGCTGTTGATGCTCATCCAACCATTCTTCTTGGTGACTTCAATATACATGTAGATGATTCTGCTGATAGTTTCGCTCAGTCTTTTCTCAATGCCGTCGAAGCCTTTGGGTTTCATCAACATGTTAAGGGTGCCACTCACCAAGCAGGCCACACACTTGATTTAGTCTTTAGTAGGAAATCTGAAGATATTATTTCCCATATCACTGTATTGCCATCTTTGCCATCTGATCACTCCGCCATTCTTTCCGCCACTAATCTTAAAGGCCCACCAAATCCTAGAAGGAAAGTAAGCTTTAGAAAGCTTCGCAATATTGACACCAACTCTTTCCGCCAGGATATTAAACAGGCTTTGTTGACTTCCCAGTGTACATCTTGTCCTACAGAAGCAATTTCAATGTATAATGACATGCTGAGTAATCTGTTGGACAAGCATGCCCCTGTTAAAACCGTGACTGTGACAATTAGACCCAATGCCCCTTGGTTCTCTGATGAGGTTAGGGAGGCCAGGAGGCGTCGGCGTCGTGCTGAACGTCGCATGTTGAAGTCCGGCATGCAGACTGACATGGACCTGTATCGTCAAGAATGTGAGCTGTACTACAGTCTGATTACTGATGCAAAGTCCCAGTACCTGAGAAAAGAGATCGCCAATGCTGACTCGAAACGACTATTCAACTTCGTGAAGAAACTGTCCACCCCTTCTGACTCTGCTATTTATCCTGAACACTCATCTGACTCAGAACTGGCGCACAGGTTCAGTATATTCTTCATGAAGAAAATCGATGATATTGTGTCTTCCTTTGTATCTGACGTGAACCATTTGGAGTTATCCGTCCAGGCTCCTGAGAACTCTTTGAACTGCAACCTGAGCGAGTTTAATCCAGTCACTGATGAACAGCTTCGACGTCTCATCATGCTATTTCCACCAAAATCTTGCAGTCTGGACCCTCTTCCAACCTGGCTGCTCAAAGAGTGCCTTGATGAGCTGCTTCCGGTTCTAAAAAACATCATTAACACATCATTGTCATCGGGTATAGTTCCAATACCTTTCAAGACATCTCTTGTTTCCCCTCTGTTGAAGAAACCGAACCTAGATCCCGATGTCCTGAGCAATTACCGACCAATTGCCAATCTGCCATTTGTGAGTAAGCTTCTTGAAAGGATTGTGTCTACACAGTTAATGTCTTATGTTGACAGTAATCATCTGCTTCCTACAAACCAGTCAGCATACCGCAACCTCCACTCAACAGAAACTGCCTTGTTGAAAGTGCTCAACGATCTCCTTCTTGCTGTCGACAAGGGCAATGAGGCTGCTCTTCTTCTTCTTGACTATTCGGCTGCGTTTGACACGCTCGACCACACGTTGCTACTACAACGACTTAGTGATGACTATTCCATCACAGGCACTGCCATCCAATGGATCAAGTCATATCTTCAAGATCGCAGACAGAGGGTGATAATCAATGGGACCTGGTCACGTCCTAGTCCTATCAGCTGCGGAGTTCCGCAAGGATCCGTTGCCGGCCCCCTTCTTTTTCTCCTCTATACAGGTCCACTCACCAGAATCATCAATTGTCATCATGGAGTCAACTACGCTATGTATGCTGACGACACTCAAATTTACATAACTATGTCACCTGGCGACAGGATTGCTGCTGTTAATTCACTGAGAGAATGTCTCAACGACATCAAAACCTGGTCCACTGCCAACAGACTCCGTCTGAACGAAGACAAGTCTGAACTCATCCATTTCTCTTCACAGTTTAGGAGCACAGTTCCTCTACCAGATCTAACTACTCGGGATGGGATTATTAAGGTCTCTGACTGTGTTAGAGACCTTGGCTTTACTTTGGACAAACACTTAACTCTTAAACACCATATCACAAACATTTGTAAGTCTGCATCATGGGGTATTTTCAAAATAGGGAAGATCAGGCGTCTGCTTGATCAATCATCAGCTGAGCGGCTCGTCCATGCCTTCGTCTCCTCCTATCTGGACTACTGCAACTCCCTCCTTGCCGGCCTCCCTCTTTCTCACATATCCCCTCTCCAACGTATCCAAAATTCAGCCGCTAGATTAGTCTCCCTTAGTAGGAGACATGACCATATATCTCCTGTTCTCCGCTCACTCCATTGGCTTCCAGTACATTCCCGTATTACTTTCAAGATCCTACTTCTGACGTACAAAATCACACGTAATCTTGCACCCATATATCTTCAAAACCTAGTCTCTCTCCGCTCCTCCTCTTCTGCCAGACCCCTCCGTTCATCTTCCTCTCTCCAATTACTTCATGGCCCACGTACAAAAACCCGTTATGGTGACCGAGCCTTCTCTTCCATTGCTCCCACTCTTTGGAATAAACTTCCTCTTTATATTCAGAATGCCTCATCTGTCGAATCATTTAAAATTCTTCTTAAAACTCACCTGTTTAATCAGCTGTAATATTTTTTTTTTCTGGAGGCGCACACAGTTATCAATTATTGTACCATTGTATCACATGTATTTTTCTTTTCTTTTCTTTCTTCTTCTTTTGTTACTGTTAACGTTAATTTTGTTAATGTTATTGTGTTTTCTAGTCTATTTGTATGAGTAGCAAAGTGCGCTTAGAAACGTCAGTATGAAGCGCCATATAAATGCAATTATTATTATTATTATTATCGTCTGCCCTGTCACGTCCCCTTTAATGTGTTTATTAGATATATAATTTTTTAATAAAAGTGTACACCAGAGAATAGCGCTAAAGCCCATTTTGTGAAGTTTTCAGCAAATGAAGTGCACCTTGCTTTGCGCCCCCAACTCCGAATTCCTGGATCCGCCCCTACCCATACACACTGGGTTTTGATTTCTGTTGATGCTCTCGTCGTTGTTTGTGTTGTTGTGTCCCACAGGATGTAGCTGGAATTCCTGCTGGGGACAAGCCAGAACACATCAATCTGACGAGGAAGGATTGGTGATGGGTATGAGATACTTCCACACGATTGTTAATTGATAATTTTGTAATCTAAGTTTTTGGATAAAAACACAATAAAAAAAGGGGACATTGGTTCTAGAATTTCAGGTAACAACCAGAGCAAATTGTTATTCGTTAAGAAGCTCATTCATAATCATCTTTAGATTGCAATATGTAAAAAGAAAGAAAAATAAATTACAATCGTTAAGCACAGAAGTTTAGAAGAAGTGTATTAGTTCTGTCTGTGTGTGTGTTTGTTTGTGTGCTGCTGCTGCTTTTTTTTTAAAGGTAGAAGTGTATTCCGTTATACTCAATTCTTTTTTACTAGCAAACAATATGGAAGCATTCTTAATTCAGTATACTTGGTTAATCCATCGTATGATATATTCCGAAGTTTCTTGCAAAGCTGTATTACGAGTTAGATGTATGATGTGTTTCAAAAAAAAAAAAACATTTTCCTCTTTTAGTCATTAATAGTTCAACAATTATTCATCCGATAAAACTGTTATTCATATGAGTTATAGCTGAATAGTGTACAATTTTGATGGACGTAATTTACATGTCAAAGCATAAATCAATTTCATTTAATCTAAGATTGATTTTGAAGAAAGGTTTCAGATTTTGGTCAAATTTTAACTCTCTCTACAAAAACTGAACTTTGCACAGGAACCGATGATGTCTATATGAGTGTGTGCTGGCAATAGTCCTGAACAATGGACATGTCTGAACAACCTATTGACTAGGCGTCAGTCTCACACTCCAAACAAGGCGCATGAATGCTTAACCAATAATTCACGAGGCTTGCCCTGGGCGCTGCTAGTCTGAATTCATGTACGGCAAAGGGTAAAATGCATGCACATGGAATAAGTAAGCACGTGTTGCCATTTACTTGCAAACACCACATTTCATTCCAGCTGGTATTCTTCACGTATCACTGGATTTGGGATATAAATAAACATAGATGATCTAAAATTCTTCAATTGATTGCAATTGTGATCTAATAGTCTGACAAATTTGTCGCATTTTCGAAAAAAAAAACAGATCACTTTTGGCGAAGAGTTCAGCAGCATTTTCTTTGGCGCGATTTCTTTATCTAAGGCTCCACATACACAATTGTATACTCTAATCAATTTTCTTTGCTTCCTGTCACCATGTTTACGACAGAACATAAGATTTTCATTATAATTTCGTTTTTCAAAAGTAAGGAGGGCACTGTCGCGACTCAACGACGGTATCGGCAGGCGTTTGACTTTACACAGATACTGGCAGAGGCTGAATAAAGACTAGTTGTGATAGTGGAATTCCTCATGAATAATTAATAATGAAGCATTCAAACCCTGGCCATTGTTCAGGACCACATTCAAACGCACCCATTGACCCCTGTGCAAAGTGAAAGTTTTGTACAGAAGACTGAAAACAACAAAATCTGGAACATAACTTAACTTAATCATGGATTTTATGAATTTAAGTGATATATTTTTTTTTCATATTTAAAATACCTTAAAAAAATTATGCACTATTCAGCTTTCAGTCATATCAATAACAGTGTTATCTGATATCTGATATAATTATAGTTTTCGAATTATTCAGAATCAAAATTGGAAACTGTTTCTTGAAACACCTAGTATATTTTTACAGATCAAACCACCCTGATAATTAACAAAGTATCCCTAAAGTCACACAAAAAGTTGTTACCATCAATATTATCAATTATTGAAGTCTGTAACGAGGACTTCAGAATTTTCGGAAAGAGGGGGTTGATAATGATAGGTTTTTCCCCCTTTCTGTTCTTTCGTGTCATGCTAAGTCATTGACATCTTACATGAAAATATCGGTATAATATATTTGCTTGGATCAACCTTGACGTTGAAAACGAGCAAAAGCTTGTAAATAACGCATATTATATTTTCTCATTGTCATCAAATAGAAAATACTAAATATCTTTTTTTTTTTCAATGAAAAGAATATTTTGACCTTGCCTTCCATTCAACTCAGCTTTTCTTTCCGACATCCCTCTGAATTCGCGATAATGAATGTGAAATCAAATGTTGTAACATTTTGGGCTTTCGCGAAGCGGTAACACGCTCAATTTAAATATTTGCAGAGCATTTGATATTCAATGACGCTTTAACAGCATTTATTTTGTATTTTATACAAAATCATGAAATGGTCATCTTGTCAGTATAAGTAATGAGAGCATATAGTGGATGAAATTACTCTCTTTGAAATGACGTATTTTTTTCTGTCCTTTTCCTTTGCATTTAAGGATCACATTCACATTTGGCGTTAACAAAGAAACAAGTAAAACAATGCAAACGGGAGCTGAAGGCATATTACCGTAAGACGCGACGCAAGGTTACTGTTGATCCACTCAATTTTATGGAACGTGTAAACCTGGATGATATTTATACCAATTTGAGTCTGATCGACCTAAGTAGCAATCAGAAAGCACCATTATCGTACGAGGACCTTTTGACCAACAAGGACAATACAAACCTTTCAAAGCGCCTTCTAATAAAGGGAGACGGAGGTGTTGGCAAGACAACGCTTTGTGCTAAAATTGCCTGGGACTGGTGCCAGGGAAGAATTCTCCAGGATTTGGATATGGTGATTCTAGTTCCTCTTCGAGATGTTATTAATGTCAACAAAAGTATTGGTAGTATTGTGGAAAGATATCTCTTTGATTCAAATGAAGCAACACCAGACCTTATAGACGACTACATTTCAAAAAATCTACATAACGTTCTTCTTTTGTTTGATGGGTTTGACGAATTCAAGGGGAACCTAGAAAACGGAAGCAGCAGTGACATCGTTCGCATTCTTCTATCGGAAAAATATGAGTCATGCAAGGTAATTGTGACCTCAAGGCCATGGAGGACAGATGAGTTCACACTTACCAAGAGTCTTGCTGACGCTTACACCTTTATTATCGTCGAAGGATTTAAACAGGAGAATTTATCAACATATATTAGGAGGTACTTCTCAATTAGAAAGAAGAACGCTCTTGCTGAAAGTTTGATCGGCTTTATCGAGGAAAGTGATGTCATCCGGTCGAATATGGCACCGTTTCCAATTTACTGCGCAATGCTGTGCCTCATGTGGGAGGAACTCAAAGAAGACAAGCGAAAAAAAATGATGAAAATGCAAACCTTCTCGGAGATTTTTGGAGCAATGATCTCTTTTCTGAAAGAACACTACGCATCAAAATCGGGTGAACATTTGAAAAAGCCGGACATTGTTGAAAAGGTAAGGGAAGCTGAAAGGGCGATTCAAGACATAAGTGAGATAGCATTCAACGGTTTATTGGACAGAGCTTTTTCATTTCCCGAAGAACAATTCACAGAGTGTGAGAATGCCATGAAAGCATGTTTAATGGTCGGAGTTTTAACAATAGAAGAAAAAGTCATCGGTAGGGAGCGTCGTCAAAATATCAACACTTCATCTTTTGTTAAGTCAAAGGTGTCGTTTCCACACAAATTGTTCCAGGAATATACTGCAGGGGTGTACATCAAGAATCTATTCTCCAATGATCGTCCAAAGTATGACCATTTGAAGTACAAACTTCTTCCTCGATCTCAGGAGTTCTGTAACCTACTCTACTTCGCCTCAGCGTTAGAAAACAAACTTGGCCTTGATATCATTCACGGGTTGATAGAGAAAGGTAACCAGGATATATGCATTGACGTTGCGTTTGAATGTCATACTAAGGAGGTGACCAAAGCAGTGGGAAAACGATGGCAAGAATACACTTTATCACCTAACTCGTCAGAGCATACAAACTTAGGAGTTGCGTTCATGGTGCACTGTGACGAAGTGGTGAGTAATACAACTTGATTCCAATAGCCACAAATAGTTTTAAAGGGGTAATGTAATTCTGATTGTGTCTGCATGTCTTTCACTGTTGGTAAGGTGCACATCGTCAACTCTTCATTAGTGTTTTCTAATGAACAAACTGAAAATTTCACTTAATTATCGAGTTGACATAGATCATTTCGTCAAGATACTAATAATTTTCCCTCATTGTGCATTCGCAAGGCTAAGAGAAATGTGGTTGTATACAAAGATGTCATCCAATGTGTTGTTTTCATTGCTATCGCGTATACGATTTATCAGGAGGATTAAAAAAAAAAGATTGACAAGAGTGTTTTTGCTGGTTTTTTCTTACGTGTGAAAATATCTACATTTCAAGAGGAGATAAGGAAAGAGTATGCTTTACACTCGACTAAAATCAGATCGATCCCGGTGTTCGTCAGTAGTCATTCAAATTCGTCCATGCCTAACATTTCCGTTCCTTCTGTCACTCGAAGTCGTCAATGACCAAGCATATGTGAAATAATTCCACTCAACTTCAAGAATATGGGGTTATCAGTTTGAGGGTCATGGTGAGCGGAATTTGGACCTATTCAGGTCAGTGCTTAGCCCTCTTGATGTTATGCTCACACATTTGGCGAGTGAAATGAAACATTTTTTTTTTTTTTTTGCTACTAAAATTTCTGGGAAATGTGGGAAATGCAAGCTCTGTTTTGAAAGAGGTGCTCCTGCTAACGGGGAGGGGTTCACCTTTATCAACCATCAATATTCTTAAAGTTCATTGTACAATAGATCTGTATAACGTTTTTCGTCATCAGAAACAGGTTAATGGAATGCCTGTTATTGGGTCTCTTTACGTACAGTATAATATATAAATTTCATTACATTAGTTACAGCGTAATATTGCATAAACGCTTACGTTTTGTATTAATTCCATTATATTCTACAAAGTCGACACTGGCAGGAAAAACAATGTACTGACATGACCCAGGTCGCCCCCTACTCAAGTGGTCATTGGTACGGCGTGCAAGTTCCCAATTGTCGGGAAAGTTGTTTATTTTGGGTTTTCAGTTCTCGGCAAAAATCCCAGAAAATTCTTGAAATAGGGGGTATTTTACCTTTTTTCCCCGCAGTAATTCTTATAACGAGTAGTTTCCGAATCATTCCCAAACAATCCTGAAATAGGGTACAACGAAAAAGAGATTAGTTTCAAATCTCAAAAAAAAAAAAATCTTAAATTAGGGCGCATACTTTGCTGCACAACATTTCACCATATGTGATAGTGCACATTGCACGTCATCCTGCTTATGTTATCCGTACGCCTATAGATACTTGTACTAAGAGACGACACAAGCGCTAGTTTGGCTAGTTAAAACATTCCTTTTCGGTGTATGTACTGTACACAATGCACAACACAAGTTGCAAGTAATATGGGGTTCCACAAAAGAGGAGCATCCCCCTTTTAGTATGCCGTAAATGTCGATGTTGCGCGAACTTTGACGGGGATCCAGAATCGTGGCACATTCACGTCCGTAGTTTGCCAGAGACTCTCTTTTTTATTCAAATGAAACACAGTCCCACACGTACAACGGCAAGTAAGTTGAAACAAGCAACTACTGGAAGAACGTAACTCACAGAAACCATGCCCACCAAACATTTCCAGAGAATCCATCCTCCCGTAATTAGAAAAAAAAATACAAGAACATTTGCCTCTAGACTCCCAAATTATGCTCGAAAAATTCACCTTGTTAGCAGGCATATGTGTTGCCTCTAAGCCCAAGTTGTTTTTTGTTTATGTCATTACTTTTTTATGTCATTACACGCCCCCACTAATTTTGCCATTCCAATCGTATACTACCATGCTCTCGTTAGCTTGACGCTTATCTGCACGGATATCACATTTAGCCCATCACTTACTTGTCAAATGTGCATGCATGCTTCCATCCGTGCGTCAATTAACACGGTAGTTCTCACAATGAATAACAATCCATGGAAAACTGAAGTTTTGAAAAGAAGCCGAATTAGTCAGAGGATTAACTTTTATGTTGGACAAATCACTGCCCGTCCCCGTATATAGCTCATGCTTTGGTGGGTACAGCAATGATTAACGCGTTCTTCTGTAGTTTACTGTATGTGATCAATTTATAAACTGCATACGTAATAGATGCGACTCACACCTCTATGACCAACGTTATTTTGAAAAAATAGTAATGAAATATAAAAATATATAATATTCTTTCTTTTACTCTCTCTGCATATTACTCTTTGCAGATGGGTCAAATTTTTATTATGCCTCCGCCACGAAGTGGTGCCGGAGGTATTATGTTTTCGGGTTGTCCGTCCGTCCGTCCGTCCGTCCTTCCTTCCGTCCGTCCGTAATGAATTTTGTGGACGAGGTAATTATCAAACCTTTTGAGGTATCCTAATGAAACTTGGCATGTATGTGTATTAAGGGGTGAAGTTGTGCCTACAAACTTTTGAGTGCATATGCTCAAGGTCAAAGGTCAAAAGGTCAAGGTCAAATACATAGAATTTCACTATTTCCATCATATCTTTGCAATGCCTGAAGATATTTTCTTGAAACTTAGTGTATACATATATTAACCAATTAAGATTCTCTGGTGAAAGTTTAGGTCATGAGGCCAAAGGTCAAAAGGTCAAGCAAAAATATTAAAACTTTACCTTTTTTTCTCTGTACCTTGGACATTGTTCAAGGTCTCTGCATGGAAGATAGTATATGTGACCGTGCACCTCAAAACGAACATAAAGTCGCACACACTGATTTTGCGTGAGGACTGAAAATAAGTGAAATGGGTCAACCTAGCCGAATTTGACTTTTTCATATTTTCCGAAAGAGCGGGTCTTCTTTTACATTATGCCACAATTTGGTATCATAAAACGGGCAGGAAAGTGTGTTTTTTTAGCAGTTTATCTCGAACATTTTTGGTAGAATAGTGTGATTAGGTGTGTCTTTAGAATCCCTTTTTCATTTCTGAAAAACCTTGTCCACACTCTTCACTTTCAACTCTAATAACTTTTGAAAAGATAGTGCTACTGCTTTGAAAGTTAGCATCAATTATGGACAGAATGTGTTAGTGAGGCATGCCTAATTTCAGTTTAATCTGATAATCTCTTCATTGTTGTTACTCTGGTGGTTCACTTCCTGTTTTTTGTCCCATTCATCGCACAGCCGGCACGGTTCGGTAAAGATTAAGCGCTTGAATAGACACAGTACTTCAGAGCCTCTTTTCTCAGTTCACACTTTTCCTGAGTTTGTGCTTTCTTTCCAATATTTAGATAGGTTAGGAGAGTCCATTTTATTTGAGTTATACATCATTTTAAAGCTTAAAGTCTGCTGTTCTAGAATATGGTCTTAACTAAAAATTCTTGTCTGGCGACTTTTTGTTTGTTTTGAGGTGCAGGGTCACATATACATGTACTGACTGGCAGTGATTTTCTAGAGAATTTAGGGTTCATGGGGTCAAAGGTCAAGGACGACACTTCAAAATTTTACTATTTCCCTCATATTTATGCAATGCCAGCAGAATTTTTTTTTTTTTTTACACGAGGTGTATGCATGTTTAACCTAATAGTTATTCTCTGGAAAGTTTTTTTTTCTTTTGTTTTTGCCTCTAAGGTCAAAAGATCAAAGATCAAGTGAAAGTGCCGAACTAAGTTTTTCCTCCATATCTCGGAAGTGGCTCAAGTTATCTTGAAACGTATGGTACTACATATCTATGCATCTTCTGCCTGACAGTGATTATCTTATGAATTTTAGGGTCAAAGGCCAGATGAAAATAGTAACGATTTACTACTCGCCGTATTCAATACAGAAATTGCACTTTGTCTCCATACCTTGAAAATTACTCCATGCATAATTGTATGAATGGGTCAAAGTCAAGTTAAAGTCTGTAAATCCCAAATACATGCTCTCCTATTCATCCAATTAAACCTAGGTCAAGGAAGGTGAGCATTCAACACATTTGTGACAAACTTGTCATTTTAACATTTTGCCAATTTTGTGAAAATGTAGTCACACATTGTCCGCATGTACTATTTAGACCTATTAGGAGAATCATGCATTATGGCGGAGGCATACCAGTCGCCAAAGCGACATTTCTAGTTTTTATTATTTCGCACAATAATCCTCTTAACCTTGTAAATACAATAAATACAATAAAAACAATTAATTCAGAGTAAGAAAATGTCGCCTAGTGGATAAAATCAAGAAAGATATCTCTTGATCTTCAAATAACAAAATACATACTTTTTAGCAATTCTACTGAGGCATTCTTGTTGACGTTGTTTCAGATGGTACTCCACTCGAAAATGTTTCCCATGTAAAATTTCTTGGAATAACATTTGATAATAAGCTTTCATGGAAATTCCATATTGAGGGTATATGTAAAATTATTTCAAGTAATATTTGTATGATTAATAAGCTTAAATTTTGTTTTCCTTTATCGTCCCAGCTTACATTATATTCATCTTTGATACTTCCATATTTGAATAACGACATTCTCGCCTGGAGAGATTCATATAAAACACGTTTAGATCAATTACCTTTATTACAAAAGAAATCACACCGTATCATATGTGACCGTGTACCACAAATCGAAGAAAAAGTCGCACACATTGATTTTGTGTGGAGACTGAAAATAGGTGAAATGGGTCAACCTAACCCTTCTTTACTTTTTGATATTTTCTGAAGGAGCAAGTCTTCTTTTACATTATATTATAATCTGGGATTATAAAATGTGTGTCTTTTAGCAGTCTATCTTGAACTTTTTTTGAAGAATAGTGTGATTAGGTGTGTTTTTAGAGTCCCCTTTTCATTTCTTAACTAGAAATGTCGCTATGGCGACTGATGCCTCCGCCATAATGCATGATTCTCCCAATAGGCGTATAGTACAATGTCTTCACATGTGTGATCCATGACAGTTTCACATAACTGGCAAAATATTGATATGACAGGTTTGTCAGAAATGACTTCAATATTCACTTTCCTTGAACTGGGTTTGCTATAATTGTCGAAAAGTGCAGGTGCACATATTTGGGGAATTGAGAATTTTACTTGAATTCTGACAGACCCTTAAGTTTATGCATTGAGTAATTTCCAAGGTATGAAGAAAGAGTTAATTACAGTACAAAATAGATTTTTTTTTTTGGGGGGGGGGACGCATGGAAACCTGGCCTTTGACCCTTAACCTCTGACCTTTGACATTCTGGCTGGAAATTTCCTGGAGAATCTCCATTAGGTAATGCATGTATATATTAAGTTTGAAAACTAATAATGCAAGCATTTCATATATTAGTGTATGAGGGAAACAGTAAAATATTGAGGAGTTGACCTTGACCTTTGACCCCATGACTATTGACCTACGACCCCTAAATTCCCTAGATAATCTCTGCCAGTCAATACATGTGTATGTACCAAGTTCTATGAAGATACATTGAACCATTTGTGAGAAAAGTGATATTACAACATTTTCACCTAACCTTTGACCTTTTGACCTTTGACCTTATGACATGAAACTCTCTCTGGAGAATCTATATGCAGTAGTACATGTCTGCACCAAGTTTCAAGAAAATACCTTAGGGCATTGCATAGATATTGGGGAAATAGCAACATTTTTAGCATTTGACCTTGACCTTTTGACCTTTGACCTCTTGCCAATGTCACTAAAATCTACTCAACTAATTGTCCCATCATACATCATCCTTGGACCAAGTTTGGTGAAAGCTGCTTCATCCAGTTTTGAGTTATCACGTAAACAGATAAATTTCAGGATTTGACCTTGATCTTTGACCTTTGACCTCAGTCCGATTTCACTAAAACACTAATCAAGTAATTGTCCCATCATACATCATCCTCTGACAAAGTTTGGTGAAATTTGCTCGATCCAGTCTTGAGTTATCGCGTAAACAGATACAATTTCATGATTTGACCTTGACCTTTGACCTTTGACCTTTGGCGGATTTCACCCAAAATCTAATCAACTAATTGCTTCATCATACTTTATACTTGGACCAAGTTTGGTAGAATTCAAGTCAATATTACTCAAGTTATCGCGTAAACAAAAGCGGACGGACGTACGGACGTACGGACGTACGGACGTACGTACGGACGTACATACGGACGTACGTACGGACGGACGGACAACCCGAAAACATAATGCCTCCGGCACCACTTCGTGGCGGAGGCATAAAAACCTTGAACACACTCTTCACTTTAAAATCAAATAACTTTTGACAGGATAATGTTACTGCTTTGAAAGTTGGCATCAATTATGAACAGAATGTGTTAATACGGCACTCTCAATTTCACTTTTATCTGATAATCTCTTCATTTTTGTTACTCTGGTGATTAACATCCTGTTTTATTTGTTTAATTTTACATCATGGAATCCAGCTTGCTTGCGTCCACAGTACGTGCTGTAGTTTTTTTCCCCTTTCTTTTTCCTTCCCCAATTATTTTGAGTTCATGTCAGTTGACATCGGCTCGTTTTATTTTGTTTTGTATTGCTGTCTTGTGTATTTTCTGAGGATCCCATATCGTTCAAGCTTTGGATCTTAGTGGGAGCCTCTATTATCAACCCCTTCCTTAATAGTTAACTGGTATTATACGCTCTAAATGTAAACAAAGATATAATTGCATTTTTTTCATCTGCTTCTCATTTTCATAGTGTACTTTATTAAATCACTGTGACATTCTGTAATTACTACACATATCCTGTACATATGCATTGTATATGTGACCGTGCACCTCAAAACGAACATAAAGTCGCACACACTGATTTTGCGTGAGGACTGAAAATAAGTGAACTGGGTCAACCTAGCCTAACTTGACTTTTTCATATTTTCTGAAAGAGCGGGTCTTCTTTTACATTATGCTAAAATTTGGTATCATAAAACGGGCAGGAAAGTGTGCTTTTTTAGCAGTTTATCTCGAACATTTTTGGTAGAATAGTGTGATTATGTGTGCCTTTAGAATCCCTTTTTCATTTCTGAAAAACCTTGTCCACACTCTTCACTTTCAACTCTAATAACTTTTGAAAGAATAGTGCTACTGCTCTGAAAGTTGGCATTAATTATGGACAGAATGTGTTAATGAGGCATGCTTAATTTCAGTTTAATCTGATAATCCCTTCATTGTTGTTACTCTGGTGGTTCACTTCCTGTTTTTTGTCCCATTCATCGCACAGCCAGCACGGTTTGGTAAAGATTAAGCGCTTGAATAGACACTGTACTTCAGAGCCTCTTTTCTCAGTTCACACTTTTCCTGAGTTTGTGCTTTCTTTCCAATATTTAGATAGGTTAGGAGAGTCCATTTGATTTGAGTTATACATCATTTTAAAGCTTAAAGTCTGCTCTTTCAGAATATGGTCTTAACTAAAAATTCATGTCTGGCGACTTTTTGTTTGTTTTGAGGTGCAGAGTCACATATTATTTCATTGTTGTTGTTTTTTGGTTTTTTTTTTGGATTGAAGTGAAAATAAATTTGAATCTTGAATCTTGAACGGCCGATTTCACTGTCCCCAATGGTTTCTCTATTATTTAGGGGAAAAAATGTTTCCGAAAAAGATATATACATATATATATATATTTAAATCGTTTTTTTAATGGGCTGAGTGTTTCAGTTTTGATTACGAGGTAAATATATTAGCCACGCTTTTCTGTAATTTATAAAAAAAAAGGTCACCACCTCATCCGATTTCTTTTTTTTTTCATGTACATTTGGTATATTCCTGGATGTCTCCAAGGCCTTTTTCACGATTAATCACGAAATGTCACTCTTAAAATTTACAGCATTAAAGGTTTCAGTTGGAAGGACTTTAAGTACTTCAGAAGTTCTGAAAGTCAATTGAAGATATTCAACACAATTGATGTTTTTATGATTAATTAAGTATTTCTACTATTGGAAAAGACAAAAACACAGAATGTTACATACAATGCATAACATTGCTCATGGGGTTTTCTCCTAAAGTCTGTGTGAGTTGTTTTCATTTAAATATACAAATTATTCTTTTTAGATGCAATATATTCAAATTTGAGTTATGTAGATTTTCAACTAATTCTAAAACGTATGAGTTTACAATACAGGGGATGTAAAGTGTGGAATGATCTCCCATATGATATCAAGATTATGACGTTTTACGTTTCATATGAAACATCCGCAGTTGTAGTTTGAAATCCATTTCATTGTATATATCATAACATCATATCAATTATAACGTTTCCTTTTATGTTACACGATGACTAATATTGACATTTGTTTTATGTCAATATTTGTCAATGTCTGTATTTTTTCATGTGCTGTTATATGCACTGGCGTAGCCAGGGGGGGCGATGGGGGCGGTCGCCCCCCCCCTAAGATTTGGACCGGGGATTTGGGAGGCGGAAAAAAAAAATGCGTGTATACTGTATGCATGCACATGAAGCGGGTCTCCTTTGCAACCTTTCATCAAATAAGATATTTTTTTAAATATTTCACTCAAAGTGTGCACCAGATCGTTGAATTTCAATTCAAAATATGCAAAATCTCTCGTGCTTGGGAGGGGGTCACGGTATCCCCCTCCCAAACCCTCCCCCTCTGTGCCTCTTTCCCTAGCTAAGTACACTTTTTAGATTTACAAAAAAAATTATGAATAATTCTGAGTGCACAAGACTTATCACTTATATTCCGAAAACTCAAGGTTCCCTCATGTATAAGGGGAATTTCCCCTTTTAATCGACCCTTTCCTCCCTCAGCCCCCCCCCCCTATTCAGTTTTTTTTTTTTTTTTTTTTTTGGTGATTTCCCAAATGTTGATTTCATCAAATATGCGTATACGAGTTATCTCAATTTCAAACTTAAAAAGGCAAAAGCTCCATCGGAAGGGAAGGGTGGAGATAACACTCGCTCACGCCTTCTCCCTGCTCCCCCCCCCCCCCCGCCATGCATAGAAGTAGACTGTGGCTATACCCAGATCGCTTTATTTCAATTCTAAAAACGCAAAAGCTCCACGAGCGGGAGGGGGAATCCCCCTTCCCCTAAGCTCTACCTCTCTAGACTTTATACATACACTGTACACACAGATGGTGCACATTCGGAATAAGAGCTAAATTCCGCGATTTTAACACTTCGATGAAAAAGTATTGCACCAAAAATTTGCACCAGATCGCTGAATTTCAGGTCTGAAAACGCAAAATCACCTTCGTGTGGCAGGGGATATGCCCCTATCTATACACCCTCGTGTGCATGCTTTTTCTGTTTGATTGCTGAACAGACAGCGTTCATGATATTCAGTGCAAGAATTAATACAAGAAGACTAGTGTATTTAAATTATACCATTTTATAGGTAAATTGTTAAATAATAATCTACACTGAAATATACTGCAACCTTATTGGGACTGTTTCAACTCGTTAAAACACGCAAAAACATGCATCAAATTGCACCATTTGCAACATCAAAATGCAAAAAGTTCTCACCGTGGGAGGGGGGACACCCCCCTCCCACACCCTCCCCTCCCCCCTCGCTCGCTCCACTCGGTCGGGTTCAGTCGCGTTCATGATATTCAGTGAAAATAATTAATACAAGAAGTGTATTTTAATTATATCATTTTATAGGCAAATTGTTCAAAAATAATCTACACTAAAATATACTGCTACCTTAAACAAGTGGGACTGTTTCACGTCGATAAAACTCGCAAAAACATGCATCAAATTGCACCATTGCAAAATCAAAATGCAAAAAGTTCTTACCGTGGGAGGGGGGAAACCCCCCTCCCACACCCTCCCCTCCCCCCTCGCTCGCTCCGCTCGCTAGGGTTCAGTCGCGTTCATGATATTCAATGAAAAGAATTAATACAATAAGTGTATTCAAATTATACCATGTTATAGGGAAATTGTTCAATAATAATCTACATTAAAATATACTGCTATATACCTTAAACAAGTGGGACTGTTTCACGTCGATAAAACGGGCAAAAACATGCATCAAATTGCACCATTTTGCAATATCAAAATGCAAAAAGTTCTTATCGTGGGAGGGGGGACACCCCCCTCCCACACCCTCCCCTCCCCCTTCGCTCGCTCCGCTCGCTCGGGTTCAGTCGCGTTCATGATATTCAGTGAAAAGAATTAATACAAGAAGTGTGTTTAAATTATACCATTTTATAGGCAAATTGTTCAATAATAATCTACACTAAAAGTTACTGCTATATACCTTAAACAAGTGGGACTGTTTCACGTCGATAAACCGCGCAAAAACATGCATCAAATTGCACCATTTGCAACATCAAAATGAAAAAAGTTCTTACCGTGGGAGGGGGGACACCCCCTCCCACACCCTCCCCTACCCCCTCGCTCGCTCCGCTCGCTCGGGTTCAGTCGCGTTCATGATATTCAGTGAAAAGAATTAATACAAGAAGTGTATCTAAATTATACCCTTTTATAGGCAAGTTGTTCAATAATGATCTACATCAAAATAAACTGCTACCATAAACAAGTGGGACTGTTTCACGTCGATAAAACGCGCAAAAACATGCATCAAATTGCACCATTTACAACATCAAAATGCAAAAAGTTCTTACCGTGGGAGGGGGGACACCCCCCTCCCACACCCTCCCCGGCACCCCCCCCCCTCCTCGCTCGCTCCGCTCGCTCGGGTTCAGTCGCGTTCATGATATTCAGTGAAAAGAATTAATACAAGAAGTGTATCTAAATTATACCCTTTTATAGGCAAATTGTTCAATAATAATCTACATCAAAATAAACTGCTACCATAAACAAGTGGGACTGTTTCACGTCGATAAAACGCGCAAAAACATGCATCAAATTGCACCATTTACAACATCAAAGTGCAAAAAGTTCTTACCGTGGGAGGGGGGACACCCCCTCCCACACCCTCCCCCCCCCCCCCCCCCCCCCTCGCTCGCTCCGCTCGCTCGGGCTCGGTCGCTTCGCTCCCTCGCAGACTAACCGCCCCCCCTAAGATGAAATCCTGGCTACGCCGTTGGTTATATGTAGATATACTTTTCTCTTTCTTTGTGATTTTTTTTCTCTCTTTTTTGTTCTTATTTCAATCATTGTTATATGCTGTTACTGAATCTCTGTTTTCATTCTGTTATATTGTATACATGCACGGACTTGCAGGATAACAGCCGATGGCTGAGCAAGTTTCCTTTTTATTACCGTGTTGAAATAAAATGAAAATGAAAATGAAATAAAGTTACCTAACCGACAAGCAACAATTTTTGTGGGTGCACGTCACGAGACTGACACCCAAGAGTCATACTAACCGGAGGGCCAAACCCCAAAAAGTCGCTTACTTAACGAGCGAGTTGCACTCTCTCTACAAACTAAGTAGACCATGCTTATTTTCAAGTTTTTATTGTAACAAACATTATTCCACTGGTCTACCTCAAAAAATTTGTTGCGAAAGCCTCCAAATCCAAGATGGCGTCCAAGATGGCCGCCATATTTACTGAATTTGTTATTTGAAGGATAGAATTTGATTGAAACATCAGACTTCAACAAATTTGATGTCATATGAAAGAGAATAAAATTTTCTACAGGTTGATACCATTTTTGTGGGTTATTGTGATAAATGGATTGAGATTTTAAGGAAAAAACACTCATTTCTTGATATTTTTCGGAAAAAGGAAAATCATGAAAATGCTTGATTCAGCATAAATCAAAGAAAGACTAAAGGATTATCTTGAAACGTTTTAAGAATTTTGTTTGACATATAGTTAATATTTGGAGAAAATTAAGGGTCAGTACCATTTTCGGTTCAGGAGTTATAATGTCTCAAACTTGAAAACTCACTCTGTAAAAATGGCCACTATAGTTGTAACAAGACCTTGTTGGTCGTAAAAAAGCCTACGCGCGCCAAGACTACTACACGCACCACTGGCACTGGCGCTTGTAGCAGTGCCAGTGGTGCGTGTAGTAGTCTTGGCAAACGCAGACTTTTTCTTTGACAAACAAGGGTTTGTACATGCAAACTAACTTTTCATACCAAGTGGTAGCTCAGGTGACGCTGATTGCTATTATTTCAAAGCAGATTGTTCTGAAGCAGATGAGATGAAGCAAAAAATATCTTTCAAATAGAGGTAGAAGCTTGAAACACTAACCTTGCTATAGAAAGTTTAAAACAAAATTTGGATCAATCACTTAAAAAATTCAAAATTGCAGGCCATCAAAGCTGACATAGTGTATTGCGCCAAAGTAAATGTATCATTTCGATTTTGATACAATTTTGTCTGTTTTGCTGTCTATTTATATGTTTTTTTATAATATTCTGAACATTTTAATGGTATTTCAAACCATCTTAGGTTTTTATGGAGACATTTTTCAGAATGCACCATGAATATTTCTCTAAAAAGTAAAAAAAAAAATAAATTAAAAATGTTTATGAAAACCATGCAGAAATTAACATCTTTCCCATAATATAATCAATATTTGGAGAAAATTAGGGGTTAGTATTGTATTTGGTTCAGGAGTTATAATGTCTAAAACTTGAAATCCAATTTTACATAATATATATTTGCACCCATCTGTTCCCAAAGACGTCACAGAGGGTCAAATCCAAGATCGTGCTTACTTTTCGAGTTCCACTCTCTCTATAAACAAGACCATACATAATATTAAGTATACTAAGCAATGTTCCGTAAGTACACCTCAGTAGATTTGTTGCAAAAACCTCCAAAGTACAGATGCGGTCCAATAGTGCCGCCATTTTTATTGAATTTAACATTTCAAACATAAAATTTGATAGAGACATTGGATTGCAACAAATTTGATGTCATATGAAGGAGAGCAAAACTTCCTAAAAGTTGATACCACTTTAGGTGTGTCTTGTGATACATTGGGGGGGGGGGGGGGGGTTGTTTGCTTCTCTTTTTTTGGGGGGGGATACATATTTTTATATTGTTTTGAAAAAAGGAAGGAATGTAAAAATGCATGATTTAATATTTATCAAAGAAGAACTGAAGAATTCTTTTGAAACCTGCGATAGAGATTGAGATTTACTGAGATTGAGACATAATTCATATTTCTGGAATTATAGGCAATATCATACACTGTTAACAAGTTAACATCTAAAACTTGAAAAAAAATATATTCATGCATTATAAATTTTGCATACAATGTGTTTACATGGTCACATGTATTATTGTTATGGTCTAGTGACTTGCAAGTACCTGCAAACTAACTTTTCATGCCAAGTGGTAGGTGACGCTGGTCGCTATTACTGTAGCATTTCATCATAGTAGATTGTTCTGAGGCAGATAAGATTGAACAGAAAGTATTTTCCAAAAAGAGATAGGAGCTTGGAATTTGGCACAAATTTTGCCAATGTGTAATATTTAGCGATAGAAATAGTATCCACACAAAATTAAAGATGGCGGTAATTAATCGAGGTTGTCGTTCAAGGCATTATTTACCATTAGTGCACGTAAAACAAAAACACAGCTTTGCAACTGATTGACAAATTGCCCTACATCGACGTAAATAAGCACTGAATTGATCAGTGTTTCAGTAGTAGCCATGATAAAAAAATTATGGGCGTACATAATCGGTGCTTATTTACGTCGATGTAGGGCAATTTGTCAATCAGTTGCAATGAAAACATCTCGACGGAAAAATAAATAAATAAATTTGAATAAAAACACAGCTTTATTTAATTCCTCAATTTAGTTCTAAACTGTGAGTTAGGGATAGAACAACTAATGTACAAACTTGAATCAGTATAATTAATGTTAAATATTGTTAGATATACTAAATAGATCAGATAAGAATGTTTTTTTTTTTATACACTAAATTGTTAACATTTATCATGGTTATGGTTTCTTGAAAAGAAATGGTGTTATCTCCGTATGTTTTAGGCTTTATTATAATTTTTTTTTTACATGGTAGAATGTTTTGTGATACAACTAACCTGCACATATAAATCGAATGTGATATCTCTCCCAATGGTTAACAATACCTTTAGTGTGTTGCGTGAAAGTTAAATCTCAACTTATAACTTATAATTTGATATATTTTTTTAATATTCTTACATTGCTGTCTACTACATGTTTCTATACATCCGAACGATATTGTACTAGTGTAAATCATATTGAGGGTCTTTTTTTTTTTGGGGGGGGGGGGGGTGGAGCTCATTCCAGTGTTTGGGTAAGGCCCAATCTTTGATAAAAAAGAAATGCTTCTGTATCAAAGATATGCTTTTTTACTTGTATGCCACTCTGCTGTTGTAGAAACGTGAATGATGATGGTATTATGTGTAATAATGTCTGATCCACAGATGTCCTTGAAAGCCCTTCTGATCCGAACCCCCCCCCCCCCCCAAAAAAAAAAACCAACCAAACAAAACAAAACAAAAATCCAACATAGCGGCAATTTCTCAACTTTGCTCTTAAATGTGTTGTGCGAAATTACTTTTCAGTATATTGTTCGAATAAAATTGTCCAAATTGATTATTCGTGCTGTAGATTCACATTTACAAATAAGCATGCTGAAACTGTATTTACTGTTATCAGATTTTTCTTACATTGTTTTTAGGCTGATTTCATGAGGGCTATAGTGTCACAATTGATCTGAACTTATGCCATTGGTAGATGTTTTCCCATATTAGATATAAGGATCTCTCGAGAGTGAAAATGTTCATTTTCATTCATTTTAGAGTGACCTCGGGGATCACTCGAAGAGTGACGAGTGATTCCTAAGGCAGGGCTCGACACTAACGGTGATCCGGTGGCCCAGGGCCACCAAAAACGCACGTCGGGCCACCAAAATGTCAGAAATGAAGAATTTGGTGGCCTGATCGGGCCACCGAAAAAGGTCGGATATTTGCCTTTGGGCCACCAAAAATAAAATTTAGTGTGGGGCCCTGCCTAAGGTCACTCTAAAATGAGTGAAAATGAACATTTTCACTCAAAAGTCACTCCAATTTCACTCTAAATTCACCGTTTTCTGTTATTCATTCCTCACATCGAAAGTAAAAACTTCCACTCGATTTGTTTTTTCTTTTTCGGAGAGTAGAATATCACTGGTTTTAAAAATGTGTCCATAAAAACCTAAGACGGTTTAAGATAGCGCAACAGACAAAATTGTATCAAAATCGAAATAATACATTTTTTTTTTTCATTTCATTTCATTTATTTCCACATCCTGATAAAAAGCATTAATACAAAGGATACTAGGAACGATACATACACAGTATAACATTGGAACAAAAGAGGAAATGTTGAACCTATTACAATTACACAACAGACAAACACAACATGAAGCAATCATTTCAGTTTGTGGAGGGATCAACATAGACCATTGGTCTTTCTACGGCTGATCCCAAATATTACAGCTAAAATAGATTACATTAATGCAATAACAACAGAAAACTATACAACAGAGAGAACACTATACATATAAGAAGGCAGGAGTCATCAAAGTGTGGTGCTTATACAATGAATAAAACTTGAAATTTATCTAATATCTTTATGAACAAGAAAGAATTTATAACTTCTTTTAAATATTGAAAGTCTATTAGACAACTTTATTGCATTTGGTAAATCATTCCATAAAACAGGTCGCATATATTTGAAAGTGTATCTTGAAATACAGTACTTAAAATTTGGGATATACAATCTATCAACCTGTCTAGTATTATATTCATTCTTGTTTTGAATAAAAGAAGTATCAAGAAACCTTGGCAAAATGTTATTCATATATGAGTACATGAAGACAGCGAGAAAGAATTTATTCATATCAAAAATCGTCAATAATTTATGTTCTTTGAATAAAAGACCTGTGTGATTTAAAAATGGCCTATTACTTATCATACGGATTGCACGCTTTTGTAAGACAAAAATACGCTTTAAAAGATACTTTGCACAATTTCCCCAAACTATATTACAGTACGATAAATGAGGCATAATCAAAGTGTGATATAACTTTAAAAGAATTTCAGAGGGCATGATTGCACGTATACTATTGATTGCACCTATTGCTCTGGAGACTTTACAGCATACTTCATTGACATGATATCTCCATGTTAAATGATCATCAATGATAACTCCAAGAAATTTGGTAGAACAAACAACTGGAATTATAAAATCAGCAATCTTAACATCAAAATCATCAGTATTCACTACTTTATTTCTTGGTCTAAATATCATGCATGATGTTTTGTCTGCATTTAATTTCAATTTATTGGCTATGAACCACTGATTAACTTTCTCTAATTCACAATTTAAGATTGCACTGATACTTTGTGTATCTTTACATGAAATAAAACAAAACTAGTATCATCTGCATATGAGATCAACTCCAAATATTTGCTAGCATACTGTAAGTCATTTATATAAAGAATAAAAAGTAATGGACCTAAAACCGACCCCTGAGGTACACCAATATCTACATTCACACGGGGAGAAGAAAAACCATTATATGTTACATACTGCTCACGATTTAAAAGATAACTCTTAAGCCAATTGAAGGCTGTACCTCTTATACCATAAAACTGCAGTTTACTCAACAATATGGTGTGGTCAATGCAATCAAAAGCCTTCGAACCGACACTACGTAAATAAAGCTCACGAGACCGACGCAAGGCAAACGAGTGTTACGGTCTTAAAGGTAGGGAATCCCATTTGCACGCCTTAAATGAAGAGTTGTATAAATACAGTGGTATGTTGAAGAGAATATCATTTTAGAAACTTCCATAAAGTATTGAAAGTGGAAGGTAACATTTAGTACATTTTTTTTTTGACGGTTAGATTTTGAATTGAATTGTTTTCGGGGCTCACCGTAAATTCCAGTACATTACTAGGCTACCTTTGGAGACCCATGTACTGCATGTGTGTCCATCATGTATATTTTGTGAAGAAAGTTCATCAACACTTACAAACATTTCTATATACATTCTTACCACACACTCTATATGCTATTACATCAGCTCTTGTACTTTTAGATTTGTGTTTATAGGTCACAAATACAGAAGAATGCAACAAAAAGGCTTAAGTGTGGCTGACACACAGAACTACTGAGTAGTTGAGTTTTGTGCATTATTCAAATTTTAGATAACTGTTGACTCCAAATTTCTAAGCAGTGGCCTAAGCAAGTCCCCTGAGGTTCATATTCAATGTTTTGCTGCATTTTGGGAGGTCTGTAAAAGGTATCCCCTACCTTTAAAGTGTAACTCGGTCTTAAAGTGTAACTCGATGCCTAGGCTTCTGAAATGTGTCTCGCGCGTATGGAGCCTCACCTGTGGTTTTGGATACGTTTATGGGCCAGTTTTTTTTTTATATTTGCCATGGTTTTAAACTAGAACAATTAACATTCATTCTGTATGCTTATATTTCAAAATGTCATAAATGAATATCATTATTTTCTTCCTTAAACCTTTGTCATTATGTATGAAATGTGCTTATTTTTTAAGAGGCATTATAGATGAAGAGGTGAACGACAGATGGGGAGATGAGGGAGTAAATGACACTGAAATGGGGATGGAATGACACGTATGTGTTAAAAACATCAAAACTCCATCATATTGAAACCTACATTTAAGAAGTGAAAATTGCCATCCTTTCATAATTTGGTTTTGTACCAAATCTATATGTATACCTTGATGTATGTGAGTATTAGTGTGTTGTTGATGTGTGATTTGCGAGTGTCTTGTATGACTTTATGCAGCATTATGATACTAGTACATGTACAAACCTCTAAAATAGTTTTTAGTAAACCAAATTTTCCTTCTCACAGTGAGTTGTAAAATGTTTTCACACTTAATCATCACAATAAGCATGAACATTTCTGTATGCAGGATATTTTATGGGTTGCATGGTTTCGAGAACAATCATTCGCAATAAACAAGACATTACGTGGAGTAGAAAAATTACCTTCAGTAATTATGCACGTCACGAGCGCAAAGCTGCAGATGCTTTCAGGGTCCGATATGAGCTATTCATTTCATTCATTTATTGCTGTTTCTGTATGGTACAATATAAATCACTTTCGAAAACATACTTATTGATTCATCATTAATTATATGGCTAACTTTGCACATGAGGGATAAGGAAATTATCATGAAAGAAAACAGAGATAAAATAAAAAGAAAAGTGGAAACATGAGGAATGAAGTTTGGATTTCCTGATGAAATTGTGAATTTTATCATATATACACCGATCAGAAAAAATAAAACAAAAAACAGGAAATCACTTTCCTACGCTGCATCATTGGTCACCATATAGGATTTCGAAGTGAAAACCATTGAGGACCTTTCTGATCTTGGATTGTAAACCAACCAGGAAATGTGTTATAGGCAAAAATTGTGAAAATTAAAGCCCATAAGGGCGTCATTGATTGTTTACACACCAGCAAAACCGTTACAGTGTTTTTTCAACAATATGTTAGATGTTGAAATACTCTGGGGATGCTACCTGTCTTGTAAAGTAAACAGTTAAGAATTTTTTCTAGAAGATGTTAAAAATATGAACAATACGCCTCCTCTCCCCCCCCCCCCCCCATCTTCGGCTCCCCTCACCAGTCATATCAAATTTAAAAAATACATTCATACATTCACTTTCTGATATAGCATTGCATAAGCTCTGTTACTTATGGTTCTGAAGAAGATTTGCATGTATTTTGTTCAAACAGTACCTTATGTTGAGGCCTTTCGAACTGGTTCCCCTTCAAACAAAGTGGGATTCTATTACCCAAGGGATGCTTCACATTTGGTGAAAATGTACATGTTATTGTCATAATCAAATTTTTCAAGAAGATGCTGAAAATTTGAAAATTCCACCTCCCCCTACCAGGACATGGATGCTGCCATGATCTAACATGAAACTTCCAACTTAACCTTGTCTTCATGACATGTATTTTGTTCAAATAGTCCCTTATGTTGAGGCCTTTCGAATTGGTTCCCCTTCAAACAAAGTGGGATTCTATTACCCAAGGGATGCTACACATTATTTGTGAAAGTGTACATGTTATTGTAATAATCAAGTATTTCAAGATGATGCTGAAAATTTGAAAATTCCGCCTCCCCCTACCAAGACATGGATGCCGCCATGATCTAACATGAAACTTCCAACTTAACCTTGTCTTCATATTTGCCTAGCTCTATTATTTTTGGTTCTTATACATTATGTCCCAAAAGAAATTACAATCAGATTTTCGCATTGATATCACTGAATGCGATTAAATCGTCTAAATGCTACTTCAGGGTCTTAAAATATAACATCTGAGCTCTATCCTGCAGAAAACCCCATTCAATTTGGTTAAGTGGTCACAGAGAAATGTGGATTGTTGTACAGCATGCCATGAGTCTGATTCATCAAAGTTTAGCATTTTGATGCTCTTGTGTGTGAACACAATAGACAAAACTTGGAGGGAAGAGATTCCTGACATGCTCTACAAAATTCCTCATTTCTCTTTGACCACTGAAGCAAATCGAATGGGGTTTTCTGTAAGATGTGGGGAGTGAGTTATAATTTCGTATCCTGAAATTGTATTTTGATCGATACGCCATCTTTCAAGCTATCATTGCGGAGGGTCCCGTTGTATTTTTTTTTTGACATATACGGTATAATGAAGAACGTATAGAAAAAAAAAAACAAATCCATGATTTCGAAGATAATTATCCGCACATTTGATAATGCAATATATTTTGGTACGAAAATTAATGTACACATTTATTTTTCCCTTGACGTTATGTACATTGTAATATGATATATTCATAGATTTTGCTGAAAATCATATTGATTCATATTGATGTATATATGATAATGTTGAAGGAAATAAATCTTACACACAAAGTAAAAAATACCATATGAAAAATCGTAATTTTTCTTTTCATTGTTGATTTTTTCTCTTGCTCTTGATCTTGTTTTTAATGTATTGAACCTATAACTCATGTATGTCTGCATCCCCTTCTCCTGAAGTAGGCATCTTGTCGTAGTATTGTCCGTGCTCGTGTGTCTATGCGGTGTGCTGCGTTGTGTAGTAATTGTTTTCAATCCTTAGTTCTTTGTGCAAAATAACAATCTTGAATTTTGTTTTCTCTCTCTTCCTTTCTCCAGTTGCCCTTCCTATCTGAAGTAGGCATCTTGTCGTAGTGTCTTGTTTATTTTCTTTTTGAATGTTACACTCTGAGGAGTACACATCAAGCTATTGCATTCTAGTGAACCCTTACGTTCTTCAATACATTGCATACATGCATGTAATTAATAACATGAATAATTAAGTTCCTTTTCCTTTATGTAGTTTATATTCGTTAAAGATTTCATTTATATCACGTTGAAGAACAAATGTATTTGTTTGCGGGCACAAACTCTTGTTGGTCGTAGAGGAGTCTGCGCTAAGACTACTACAAGCACCACTGGCACTGAGCCTCTCTCCCATGGGAGATGGGCACAACCTTGAGTGCGCGACCGCATCCGCAACGCTCTGACCAGGGAGCCTCTCGGTCTCATCTCCCTGCTCTGACACATTTTCAGAAGCCTAGGCATCGAGTTACAATTTAAGACCAGGTTACACTTTAAGACCGTAACAAACGAGGCTACGAGACCAACACAAAGAAGGCCAACGAGACCGACAGGGTGAACAGCGCCACCAATAGACCAATTGTGACTGTGCACCTCAAAACGAACATAAAGTCGCACACACTGATTTTGCGTGAAGAGTGAAAATAAGTGAAATGGGTCAACCTAGCCGAACTTGACTTTTTCATATTTTCTGAAAGAGCGGGACTTCTTGTACATTATGCTAAAATTTGGTATCATAAAACGGGCAGGAAAGTGTGTTTTTTTAGCAGTTTATCTCGAACATTTTTGGTAGAATAGTGTGATTACGTGTGTCTTTAGAATCCCTTTTTCATTTCTGAAAAACCTTGTCCACACTCTTCTCTTTCAACTCTAATAACTTTTGAAAGGATGGTGCTACTGCTTTGAAAGTCGGCATTAATTATAGACAGAATGTGTTAATGAGGCATGCTTAATATCAGTTTAATCTGATAATCTCTTCATTGTTGTTACTCTGGTGGTGTACTTCCTGTTTTTTGTCCCATTCATCGCACAGCCAGCACGGTTTGGTAAAGATTAAGCGCTTGAATAGACACTGTACTTTAGAGCCTCTTTTCTCAGTTCACATTTTTCCTGAGTTTGTGCTTTCTTTCCAATATTTAGATAGGTTAGGAGAGTCCAATTGATTTGAGTTATATATCATTTTAAAGCTTAAAGTCTGTTCTTTCAGAACATGGTCTTAACTAAAAATTCATGTCTGGCGACTTTTTGTTTGTTTTGAGGTGCAGAGTCACAATTAATTGTATAGCGTGTCCATATAATGGCGTAAGGAAGTTATGATATGGAAAAGGAAAGTTGCTATGGTGTTACCCCCTGCAGTTGCCTTCCCTCACCCCGTTGAACTGTTCAAGATCTTTAATTGTGTTTGCTTGCAATGTATGAGTTTTCTTGAAAAAATAAACACGATTTAGTAAAATGTGCATAAGATATTTCCGCATAAACTTCGAAAATGTCCAAACACCCTCATTCCCCATTCAGCAAAACATAAATCGGTTTTCATTTCATTTCATTCATTTATTTATGCACGGCACATACTTCAGCCCGAAGGCTGTTCTTCCGCAGGTCCGTGCGGATAGAAAATACAACATAGATATACATTTTATACAGAAATGAACAAAGAAACCAAACAAACAAAAACAAAACTCATACATAAAAAAACATATAGAAAAAACACAATAACATGTTGATGAAACTGCGGCACACATTTCGACAGAAACAAACATGATCAATCAAAGATAACCATGTACAATTATACAAATACATCGCCGTAGTTTAAAATGAAAGAGACGAAAAAAAAAATGAGAGTTCAGGAGGGAGAGAGAATGAGGGAGACAGACAGAAAGAGAAACAGAGAGAGAGAGAGAGAGAGAGAGAGAGGAAAGATAGGGAGAGAGAAGCCCATACAAAGGGGGGGGGGGAAACTGAAAAAGTTGTCAATTAACAGTTTCGGTCAAGTGCGTTTTTAAAGCTTACAAACGTTGGTTTTTGTTTCAATTCCAATGGTAACTTATTCCAATGCATTGATCCAGAATATGTCAAACTTTTATGTTTGAAACAAGTCTTAATCAACGGTAACACAAAATTTAACGATGAATTCCTTACGTTATAGCTGAAAACTTTAAATTGAAACATATCAAGCAAATATTTCGGACAAAACTTGTGTGCAATTCTATACATAATTTGTAGAGTATGTTAATGTCGCCTCTTATCCAGTTTATTGATGGGTAATGCTGTGTATAATAAGTCAGTTGGGAACCTAGCTTGTACGTTCAGTACTGCACGAAGTGATCTATTTTGAAGAATTTGGAGTCTTTGAATATGAGATTTCTTTATGTTCCTCCACACAACATCACAATAATCTAATTTACTTTGAATAATTGATTTATAAAACAAAAGGGCAATATCATCAGAAATGAAAGACCGAATTCGTTTCAACAAGTACAAATTTTTCACTGTACTTTTACACAAATAATCAATATGTTCATTCCAGTCAAGTAATTGGTCAACATAAACACCAAGATATTTACAACAAGAAACCTGTTTAATGGTTGTGTTGTTAATTACTATATTGATATGTTGCTTTTTAACTCGCTTATGTGAACCAATTATCATAGCTTCACATTTATTGGAATCTAGAACTAAGTGATTACACTTCAGCCATTTAGATACATATTCTAAATCGGTATTAAGTTTGGCTTCAATCTGACTGATTCTCTCTCCAGAAAAATAAATACATGTGTCATCCGCGTACAACGCAACAGATGAATGCTGCAAACAATTGGGTAGGTCGTTATTGTAGATCATAAACAAAAGAGGACCGAGATTGGACCCCTGTGGTACGCCACACCTTACATTCAAAGGCTGGGATCTAACTGCATTTACTTCATTGTACTGAAAGCGACCACTCAAATAATCCCCAAACCATTCACAGGCGAGAGGACCCATACCAATCAAGCGCAGTTTGTCAAGAAGTACAGAGTGATCGACTGTATCAAACGCTTTTCGCAGGTCAATAGTAACCATGCCAACGAGTTTCCCTGTGTCCATAGAACTTAACCAGTCCTCCGTTACTTTTAGGAGGGTGGTCTGAGTGGAGTGTAGAGAACGAAAACCAGACTGGTTTACATTGATAATATCAGCAGCTTTCAAATAAACATGAACTTGATTGTACACAATTTTCTCTAATATCTTAGCGCAAAGAGGTAATATAGATATCGGTCTATAGTTATTCATATCAGTCTCTTTACCACTCTTCAAAACGGGTGTAATTCTGGAACATTTCAGTTTCATTGGCACCTTCCCTGTTCGAACGGACGGATTGAACATTTGGGTCAAAGGAATCGCAATATATTTAGAAATAGGTTTCAACAAGAACAATGGTAAATTATCACTTCCACAAGACTTTTTTATCTGGTAATACGTCTATTACGTCGATTACATCTCTTTCCGAGATCGAGTGAAATTCAAACGTATTGTCACGTGCTCTTATGAACTGTTTTTTGTATGGACTCACCAATTTCAGTAAAGAATGAATTAAAGCAGTCTGCTATTTCTCGTTTGTCACTTATAATTCCATTCTCTTTTTCTATAGACATATTTTCTTTCCGACTTTTGGATGGCATGAGACGTTTCAACGATTTCCAAATTGCACTGGAATTACTAATATTCGATTTTACGGTATTACTAACAAATTCAGTTTTGGCCTTTCTCACTTCCTTTGTGACGAGATTCCTTAGTTTCCGATATTCAAACCAATCACATTCTTGCTTAGATTTTATTGCTTTTTTCTTTTGTACATGTCTTGTGTGAATTAATTCCAGTATATTGACAGTCATCCATGGCGAGTTTTTCTTTTTAACTCTTTGTTTCTTTAATGGTGCATCTTTATCAATGTCTTTCATTAAACTGTCCTCAAACGAGCGAAATGCATCATCAACATTTGTCATAGTTGTGATATCACTCCAAATTATTTAACTCACATCATCGACAAATTCTGTCATATTTACTTTATTAACATTACGCATTTCTCTGTACCTGTGACAATTTCCTTGTAATCCAGGCGATTTATTTCCCCATGTACAGTATATCAAAAAATGATCTCTCAGAGAAATGGGCAAAACACCAGACTGAACAATTTTTTCAGACTTATTGGTGATAACCAAATCTACAATCGAAGAAGTTGTTTGTGTGACTCTGGTCGGACTATCAATAACTTGTGTTAACCCGTTCCATACTGAATTCTGAAACCCCAATAGACTTAATGCACAGGCCACCAGGTTCCCGTATGGAACGGGTTAAGTTATAACTTTCAAACAATTGTAAGAGTCGCTTAGTCTGCCATAAATTCACACCAGACGGCTTCATCATATTACAATTGATGTCACCGAGAATAACAAAATCAGTGTTTAAGTCATCGATATTTTGCAAAAACGATTGAAAATGTTCAAATACTTCATGATTGGCGCTAGGTGGCCTATACCACACAACTACCATCAAGTTCTTTCTATTTGTGAACTTCAATTCAATAGGCAACAACTCCAGACTGTCTTCGACTAAATCTGTACGTATTTCATACATCATATTTGATTTGACATAGGCGGCGACACCACCTCCATAGCGGTCCTTATCCCTGCGTATGATATCATATCCATCAATACTTAATTCGGAATCAGAAATTAAATCATTTATATGTGTTTCAGTCAAAAAAAAAACATCAGCTGAAAGTTTATGTTGAAGTGATCCTTTACACTTAGAAATTCTCTGAACATTTACTTCAAAATCTTCAACGTTGGGTTCACATCTGTCTGTACTTATACACTCATCGGATGGCCCACTTAACTCGGGGTTGAGTGAATATGGATAGAATGGCAATTCTTTGGATAAACAAACATCACATATCCAATCATTTTCTGATTCGAATGTTTTTCTGTCAACTGACGTGCATTTGAGATGGCACCATAATGAACATTTAACACACATCATAGCATTTTGATTATTTTTTACTGCTTTACAGCATATGATACATGGGTATAGTGTTGGCATATTGCTAAATCATCGTTACGTTACTCTATTACCATCATAGCTGAGACGTTCGATGTCGGCCTTTGTCCGGATGACGATTTTCCTCCTGTCAGCACCAGTTCCAGTTGTCAAGGCGTAGATCTTTCCATCTTGCGACCATGTCCAGACGATGGCATCACTGGTCCTCGCAGCGTACATCAAGCTCTGGCGATGGCTGGTAAGATCCTCGTTGATGAAGACAGAATGTCCCTTTCAACTTCGACCTTGCAGCGTAGACCTTTTGTCGCACATTGTAGCTGGCGAACTTGACTATGATGCTTTTCCCCCTCTCTGGCCCTGTCCTGGTGCTGCTTCTCGGGGTGATTCTATGGCTGAGATCAATGTCGGATGCTGCCAGGTGAATGTTCATGTGGTCTCTCACAATGTCGGTGATGAGTGTATCGGTACTTTCGCCCGGCTTTTCCTTGACACCGTAGAATCACAGACAGTTGCGGCGACTATACTGCCCTTGTTCCTCGAGCGCTGAGTTCATGGCGGAGAGTTTTCCTTCCAGCTCCTTCACTTTCTTTTCCAAGCTGTTCACATGAACTTGGTGTTGGTCGGCGTCCATTTTGAGAGCCTCATACACCTGCTGTGTAACTTGTTCAAGAACAGCTTCTTTCACGGCGCACACGAGAGCTTTCAACACATCATCAGAACAAAGAGCTTCCTTTATTTTCACTTCAATGGCGAGATCGAGAGTGGTATTACCCTCGATTGTCCCTGCCTCGGTTTGATGACCAGCGGTCAGTTCCTCGGTCATCGGTGCTTGAATCAGCCCCCTGGTCCGGGCGCGGGTTTTCGGAGCTTCGTGTTCAGCAGATCGCCCGTTGCTCGACATTTTGACCGTCAAATTACACCAAAATCAAGCGACGAAACAGTATCTTTTTGACGTTCAAGTTGTCATATCCTCACGTCTATGTCACAGTAACAAAGCATAACACCAGTATGTGCAAAGGAATGTGTAGATATCGAAAAATATCCACAACTCCAGGAGCAGTTATGATAGACTTCTCCTCTCCTACTAATAACAAAATATATTGTCACGGATGATATACACCTACTTAAAAGAAATAAAATGTGAACGTTCAGATCAACAACCTACAAAAACACCAATCTGTGAAATTAAGTTTGCAAGAAAATAATTCAGAAAATGGTCAATGTCCCAGTGCACGCCTGCTTTACATGATATGGAGGGGGATTGCTATCTGCAAAGGTGTTGAAATAGTATAAATTCAGAGAAAATAATGAAATCGTCTGTAACAAGATAGGATTCGGAAAAAGAAGATGCATCAGTGAAAACAGGTATTTTTTAATGAAAAATGTACCGTTTTGAGGAGAATAATCTTACCAACACAAGCTACAAGGTGAACTGCTGCGATATAAAACGTTTTCATCCGTTGAATCTCACACATTATAGTTACAGAGAAAATTACAAATTGAACAGTAGGCGGGCGGGTATAAGCAGACGGATAAGATATCTAATAAGGCGTACTTTGGCCTAACTAGTTAGATGTATCGATGGTTTTCATTTATCTTCTGCTACGCTCTTTTTTTATCCTATTTGGCGAAGACTCCAATCTTTCTTTTCTTTTTTCCAGGAGACCCCAACATTCTTTTACAAACGATAAAAGGAGAGTTGACAAAAGGATACTGGCAAATTATCCCTCAATTTGAAGGAAAAAAAATAAGTTTATGCCTTCAAGTTAGTCATTTGAAACGCTTCCAGGCAATGTTATGTTAGATGGCACCCCCTGGGAGAGGTTTAGTCCACTGAATTCTTTGGTGTGTATGTTGACAGTATATTTCTCTTGAAAATATCATGTTAATCATTGTTGTATGATCGTATCCTCGAATATGAGTATAATCTATAAGTTGAGGGTTTTCTTTCCCATTCATACTTTACTTAATTTATATCGCAGTCTTAAATTTCCTCATCTGAACGAAATTCTTTTACGAACTATCAAAGGAAAGTTGACAAACGGAAACGAGCAAATTATTTCTGAATTTGCAAAAGATTAAGTTTATGCCTTTTAGTAATTCACTGGAAACCCTTCCAGGCAATGTTATGTTAGATGGCACCCCTTAGGAGTGGTTTTATCCATTGAATACTTTGTTGTTTATGTTGACAGTAAATTATCTTGAAAATATCATGTTAATTATTGTTGTAGGATCATATCCTGCAATATTGGTATATCAATATAAAAGTTGAAGTATTTTTTCTCCACTCACACTTTACTTAATCTTTATCACACTCTTAAGTTTCCTTATCTTGCTTGGGCAAATACTCATCAGCATTTGATTGAAAAATCGCATTTGTTACAAAAATTAGGTTTTGAGAATTAACATACCACTTACAACCATGTGGACACATTAGCGAATAGTTTTCGAATGGTTATGTTTTAAAAGTTAAAAATTTAAATTTGTATCAATTACGACAATTTATGTTTCATTTTAGAAAAAAAAACGAAGCTTAAATAACATATGATGATGTGTTTTTCTTGAAAATGCCAATTATCATAATGTTTCCAACAATTAAGGAAATTTGATTAATTTAATTTACCTTTTATTATTCTGGTAAGTTGGCACAGTCGGTAGTGCGTCTGCCCTACGATCCTAAGTACCCTGGACTTAGCAATGCTGTGTGATAATACGTCTACTCTAGCAAGAGACAAACACTCTGTCCCTCGGATAGGACATAGAATGGAGGTCCTGTGTATGAGAGAGTCACAACTCATACACGTAAAAGATCCCGCTTCATTCATTCATCGCAAAGAGCAGGGTGTTTAACCCGGTGAAGTGGTCCCACCTCACATTCAACTGGACCCCGCAGAAGACCAGCTTAGCGTTGATGAATATTGGCTATCCAGCCATCTTCTCAGTTTTGATTTACACAGGACAAAGCTTTTGTGCCCAACTTGGTGATTTAAAAACCGTAAAAAGTCTTGCTGTATTCAAGAGAAAATTAAGGACAGTTTTGTTTGGTTCTTAAATAACACTTGAAGAAGGCCTACACATTGTTCATCTCATTTGCATAATTATTTTGATGTTTATTACATAGTGTCTGGCAATAGCCCTACTTGCATTGAGGACCCCTGCTACCCATAAAGTAGTCCTTCTTTTCTTCCTTCCTTCATCGTTTTCCCGTCCTTTATTACTCTAACCTCCCTTCCCATTTCTCTTGTTTTTTTTGTCCTTTCTCCTTGTTAACAGTGAGCGCTTTGAGCCTGTATAGTGTTTTTGCCCTTTTGTCTGCATTACAAGTTCTATCTTTGAGTGACCTATACTTTTACAAACTTGTCTTTCACGTGGGCCTCTCTTTTCTAACGACACAATCATTTGGAACATTAGGTCCATATATTGTTGTGATACATTGAACTTTTTTTTCCTTCAACTTATATCAACAAAAATGTGCCTTTGGAAGTACAATCTAATTTGAATCGAGTTGAATTGAATAGATAAAATCTGCCCCAACACAACACAAATAGATACGCAAAATTTTGCAAATAGGCGTGACTGCTATGTATCAAGTGCAGCATCATTGAAAAAAAAATATAAATATTTTTCGTGTCATGATGACAATATTTCAAACACTTTCAAAATGACGTTCATTCGTTTTATTCTGCATACCGTTCGCAAGTTAATGAAGCTGTTTCTAATATTAAGTAGCAAGTCTTGTGAAGTGTGAATATCGAAATTTATTCAGTGTGTTACGTCTTCCATTTAACTATTCATTGTTTCAACTCCAAAGCAGCTGTATGTCATCTTTTGCAAAAATGTTTGCATCATAACCAATTTTTATTTTGCAACAATTTCTATTCATTCCCATCAGCGATCACTGTCCATTCAAGACATGACCTGTGGAAGAACTACATCGCATGAATTGGCGGAGAGTATCTGTTCAAGCCGTGTGTTGAAGAAACTCACGATAAACCACTCACAATTTCACATGGATTTCTTCAAAATCCTCGGCGCAAGTGATTCAAATTGCAATGTAAGACCTTTATGCAATATCTTCATTTGTAAAGGTATTCTATGCAGCTGAAGTTCAAGTGTTATAATTATGATATTTGTAAATAATAATTCTAGGGTCTTGTTTTTGAACATAATTCCATAGTGAATAAAATAACTCAAACTTGTTGCTATATGAGCCCCTGCATTACAAAAGCAAAAAAAAAACAAACAAACAAACAAACAAACAAAAACAATTGTCCAATATAGATTTTTAGTTAAGGGCAGCTGCTAAATATGCTGAAAGAGCAGGCTGTAAGCTTTAAAATGATATATAACTAAATTCAGATTGACTCAACTAACACATCTGAATGTTTTGAAGAAAGCACACACTCTGTAAAGTGTGAACCGAGAAACAGGCTTTGAAGGACAGGGTATATTCAAGCGCTTAATCTTTTAATACCGAACAGTGGTGGCCGTGCGATGAAGGGGTGACAAGAAAAAAAAAAACAGATCGTAAACCACCGGAGCAACAACAATGGGGAGATTATCGGATTAAGCTGAAGTTGAGCATGATCTATTAACACATTCTACCCATGATGCCTACTTTCAGTACCAACTCAATACCATCATCCTTCAAAAGTCATTAGAGGTGAAAATGAAGAGTGTGCAAAGGATTTTAAATCATACCTGATTTCAGGGTATACTCTACAAAAAAAAATAATGTAGAAAAACCGCTGGAAATCACCTTTCCCGTTCATTCTGTGAGAAGGGCAGGGGCGTCGATCCGTTTCACGATTGGGGAGGAAGACTTGAGTTGGAATAACTGTGCGAAGGAGTGTGGGGGTGGGGGTCTGGAAGAGGAGGATCCCCCTCTCACACAAGGAAGATTTTGCAAATTTGAGACCTGAATGGCGCACCTCTTTGGCGAATTGTTTTTTTTTTATCAAAAAGAGTCACAAAAGAGATAATCACAGACAACTGAAAGACGAAACTGTGGTTCGTGTCCAGCGTGAGCGACATCCAATGTGTAGTCCTACTTAGGAAGTTGTCAGGTTGAAATGGAGGGTGTGGGAGGGGGTAGCCACCTTCTCCACAAATACTATTTTGCATTTTTGGGATTAACATAAAACAATCAGATGTACACTGTTGTGAATGTTCGGAAAAATAATCTCCAGAGTGTGAAGAGTCAAAATCAAAGGATAAGAACCCAATGGGGGAAAGTAAATTGAAAGAGGATGGGGAAATTTAGAATTTATTAGAGTTAAAGTCACAGATATGGTGCACAGTTTTTGATGGATTACGTCGGTATGTGTGGATAGTATAGAAGAGGAGATGCAAGAAAACAAGGAACAAGACAATAAGGTAATGGCTATTATTTAGATCATCATCATAAATGATGAATATGATTTCCGAGTGCTGAAGAATAACAAGCAAAGGTGGATGATGTAAGCTCAAACGGAGCCGCTGTATGTTGAAGATCCCGACAACAGTAAATCATTCCATTCCAGACAATTCAAAGCAAAGAATGGTTTGCATGGGAAACGTTAGAGATTCAATACGCAGGTACGTGCATGCGTCACGATCACCAATGAACTCGCTGAAATGACGAAAAAGATTAGGAATTCTTTTATAATGAAATTGCAACTTTACTCGATTTTCTGATGTGGGAGCCTTAGGGAAGTTGATTGGTTTGGAGGGAGACTGGAAGAGTTCATTTGCTGTAGGGTAGTTTTCCCGCTACCACGTAAAATGGGTGCACATCACGAGACCGATACCCAAGAGTCAAACAGCCCACAAGTCATACAGCCCACTAGTTGTACAGCCCACGAGTTGGGCACTAAGCAAAAATGCCCACGATTTCGACATCAAGTGAAAAAAAAAATACCCACGATTTGCACAGCCCATGTAGTGGGGTAGCTTAGTGAAATTATCGTGACACGGCGGACAAAAGCGTGATTTTTTCACCAAAGGTACTTCATGATGTACCTTCTCAAAAAATAGGGTGCTCCAAAAAAATTGATGCTGGGAAGGAGGTCAGAGGTCAAAGGTCAATGACCTTTATTTTTGTGGCGCTCCGACAAAATGAGTCATAAGTCGCACGGGGAGTTTTCCCGTAATGAGCCGAAAATGAAGGAGAAGCACTGCTCGGGTCGAAATTTTTTATGACGGATTTTGATTCCTTGATGTTTTATCTGTTTGTACAGAAAATTTCAGCGTGTAAAAATGGGTACAAGTGTCCCAAATCACAGTTTTTCTTTTTTTCGGTTACATTTTTTTCGCACGCTCGCCTTTGCGTTGCGTTTCGCACCTTTTGTTCTTGCCCGATCGAGACTCCGCCTCCGTTGCTAGGGTGTATGCTAATGAGGCATTGCTCTTGACCCCATTAAAGACAAAACAAAGCATGGTGCGCGCTGCGGCGTCGGCGGCCAAGCGGCGAGGGCTTTAGAATTACGCAATAATAGTGAGGTGACCAAGGCTATCGATTGCATGACCAGCGAGTTTCGTTTGATACATGCACTCCATTTCATGAAGTGGTGACTGATGTGAAGCGCTGAAAAAAAAAAATAATTCCAACGAACGATCACGCAAAATGTATGATACTTTATCTATGAGCTAATACAATGATCACATATCGAACTTGAAACCTCTTTATGCGTGTGTGTACTTTTACAACGGTCATTAATTGGCCTCATTAATTAATTCATTCAAATAATCATAACTTTCTTTCCCTGGTATGTGACTTGCTGTTTAAAGTTCACCTCTGGAGATGTAGTAAGGCCTAAGTTGTCAATCATTCTCGTTTTTATAAAGTCGACAATGCGTGTGATAATTCGCCAAATGTATGTAATGCGTACTATTATTTCCCTGGTTAATAAAACTTATTGCCCTATTTCTTATGATGGTTTGGGCCGTGACGGCATGGAGAGAAATCGGAAGACAAACATTATTAATGCCCAAATAGCTCGTGTTCCCTTAGGGCGGACGTCCACTTGGGCGTGGACAAGCCCCGGAAGGGTTGCGGAAGCAAATTTTGTTATTTCGGCATCCTGTCCGCGACAGACGCGGAATAACTTTGTGAATCAGCTTGTCCTGGGACATTCCTAGGACTGTCCGCGGACTGACTGCGGACATTCCTAGGAATCACTCCGGAAGAGCGCGAAATACCTCGGAATATGTTAATCGTAGCCGGGCAGCGCGGAAACATCTAGGATTACACCAGGAATGAACGCGGACAGTCAGGATGCCTTCCGGACAACACAAGTTAGGCATGCGGACAAACTGCGGACAATACCAGGAAAATGGAAAGGTATAGATTTGGCGCTGACTTTGACTTTTCCTCATTTGACTGCTAGCCGTCATTGATGCTCCTTGTTGTGCTTCGATCCGCAGTAGCGGCTGATATTATATTAATATGATTGGTCAATATTATTTGATGAATGTGACCACCAAAAGTCGAAGAATAGGATTGTCTGCATGTCGGCTGACGACTCATTTTTTTTTTTTTTTGATTTGTCTCATCTGGGAGAACAATTTTTTCTCTGCCTACAGTCACATTGATGATATTCGCAAACTTTTTGAACCATATATATATATATATATATATATATATATAATATACATAAAAATGTAAATGTATATATATATATATATATATATATATATATATATGTATAATCATGTTAATAAGGTAGTCCACGTGTGGGCAAGATAAAAAGATAAGTAACAAAACTGCAACAAAGTTCATGCTGTATTCACCAACGGTTTATTTCTTCACAAGAAGCATGAACTTTGTTGCAGTTTTGTTTCTTATAAATATGTATTTTTTTTTAGACCTGTGCTTTATCCATCGTGTAGTATATACATGTTTTGTCTGATACTTCTGTAGAGCATGCCAAAATGATCCCAATCATTAAATTTGTTTTTCTTTCTCTGATTTTTACCCTTGTGCATCTCTAACCCTCTCTTATTTTGATCACTTTTGAACATTTTCAAGTCCGAGAATTTTTTTTTTCATGCTTAGAGCTTACTCGCCTATTGTCAATGAAGTGTAAAAATGGGGAAATATTTGTAACCTACTTTAATTTACTTTTTTTTTGGGGGGGGGGGTTCAGCTGGGCTGTCAAATTGGACAATCGAGTTTATTTGCAACTAAAACAAAAAGAGAAGAAGAAAAATATTAGGTAATAACAACTTCGAAAATCATTCAGGTAAAGAATATTTCTGAAATGATTTGTGATGCTTATAATGTGTACTTAAAGATATACACTCAGCAAAAAACAAAACAAAAGAAAGACAGAAATTCAACACTTTTTCGAGTTCATGATTTATTGCTTTTTCTCTCATTTCACTTGAATTTTGAAGTGACAGAAAATTCTTCATTTTCCTCTATCATCTTTAGCTTTCATTGTTATTTTGGGCTTTAAAGATATTACATTGTAATGAGACCACAGGTATATCTTTGCAATTGAATTCATGCTTTTTAGTGTGATGAATTTGTCTTTTGTTCTAATATGTTGTACCATTAGAAATCATTTACGTATGAATGACAACTTTTTCATGTTTATATAATACATTAACATTTAGCCAAAAATTCTATGTTTTTTTTTCTGAGTGTCCTTCCACCTACTTTTGTGATTTTTCAGCTATGCTGTCACATGGGACAACCTAGTTTGTTTGCAAATAAAATACGAAAACAACATAAAGGAAAATGTACTATAGTAAGTGATAGGAACCAGGAAAGTCACTCAGATGAAAAATAATTTCTGAAAAGATCAAATCAAAACAAACTTACTAGGAAGTTAGGGGGCTGATTTCACTTCTTTCTGGTTGCTTTTGGCACAGTCTCTACTACCTTCTTCTTTGCCTTCTGGGACCTGAAATTCCTTAGATTTACCTGTTCTTCATCACTAGACGAAAGGTGTGCCTGTGATGGGGATATTTGCATGGGGGCCTCGCCTCCCTTCTTGCTCATTTTGGGTTTTATTGGCATGACGCTCGCGGAAAGTGACGAAATTTTCGTGTCTGGATCACAAAATTTCCGCATCGGTTCCGGACACTTGCATATATAGATCCGCATCGGCTCCGCGCTGTCCTAAAACATTCCTGGTGTCTTCCGCTTTCATTCGGGAAGCTTCCCCACACCGCGGGATTCTTTCCGGAGCGTGTGCGGAAGAAGCGGAAGGGTTCCGGACAAGCGGGATATCCTCAGGACATCGTCAGGACAAGTCGCCGAAGGTGTCAGGAAGTGCATTTCCGCGTCCAAATTTTGGTCTCGATCAAAATTTGGACGCGGAAATTTTTCTCTCTGCCGAAGGTGCGGAAACGCCCGGACATGTTTAGGACAGTGAGCGGACACGTTCAGGAACGTGCGGACAGGTTCCCGAAGGAGTGCGGAATACCAAATTTCGGGGCTTGTCCGCGTCTTGTCCGCGCCCTAGTGGACGCCTGGTCTTAGGAGGATATTTTGACTCTTGTCATATGTGTATTTTTTAGAAGTATACATAGGACCTATTTGAGAAAGGGACAGCAAGCTGTGTCGCTACTCAAAAGTGTGCTTCTTCATTTTGTTTTGCTTTTTATCAGAATTTTTGTAATGATAGCTGTTTGTCGTGTATTGCGTGTAGCTGACATGTGAGAGGTCAAGTCTGCAAAGAATTTGGCTAACAGCTTTGCGAAGTAGCAGCGCTAATTGCCCATTGAATTTCGTATTCTGAGGAATTTCGAATGAAAGAACTTGGACGACACTGTTCACGCTTTGTATCCGAGTAAACCCCGCATCAACGAAGCCTTAAACAATGAAAGGTAAACTTCCTGCTATCAAGGGGTGGATAATCACGCAACCAGTATTCTTTCTTCGCCATTGATAGCAGAATCAGTGACGGAATGGAGCAACAATGTTAGAGGATCGGCATTATGTCTGCTAATTTGTTAAAGAATTTTTCAGTCCCCTTTTGTGTTCAGAACCACGGTCAGGGACGCTAACTTACTCTATCTCCTACAAGCTATCGTTACTATCTTAAAACGTGAATTTTATGAAAGGTTAAAAGTGATCATGGAATCAGTTCTTCTGCGTGACACATGCAGGCTTTTATAAAAGGTTACCAAGCTTGCCTGTATAGAAAGGGCGGGGATACACACTTATCGTAATCATCCGGATTTGAGAGTGATACACTCTACTACTTTTCTTCATTTTTCCCCCGACAAAGACCATGGTAATTCAAAACAAACAAACAAACAAACAAACAAACAGTTGCATTATATCAGAACGTACAGAATTTTTGTTTCATGTATGTATAGGTCATCTCTTGATGTATAGTAGGCATTTGTTGTCGTTTTTACAGCGTTTCCTAATAAATGCCTATAGCGAAAACCCAATACAACTTTTATCAAGGAGGGAAGGGAACTTAAATCTAAATATAACATAATTTACAGAAATCAGACATGTAAATAAGGCAATCATATACATCCGAACGGCCGATTGTAATCTCTTACTTTGATTATCAAACATGATCTTCTGCATTTACGTGCTTTTTTCTAATTTCTTGAACTTTGCCTCATTTACTCTTTTTTTAAAAAAACAATTGCTCGAACATTTAAAAATCGTAACACAGTCTGCTATCCCACAACATAATATTCCATTTGATTTGTCACTTATTGTTGGTCAGGTGACGCCAAATGTTGGAATCTCGAGCGATGATACACGGCATTTTGTTTGTTGGTTTTCGTCTCATTGCTCAAAAGAATTTTGACTACGATTACAGAGGTATCATCTGCAAGACATAACTGATGGTTTACAGAAGAGATCATCAATTCAGTAAGGATTAGTCAAGTCATGAATTCACTTTACTCATCATGTCTAATCGTACTACGACATTGTTTGGGTAACCGCGCCTTTTTATTCTCATAGTTCAAACTGAGTCTTGACATAATCAAAAACAAATAATTCTTTATGTAATTTCTCAAAATACTCAAATGATGGCCTAAGTCAAAACTTTCTACAAAGATTGCATACGGCAATCTTTACTAGCCTAAACAAGTTTTATAGAGCTATCAGTTCCCCATATGACGATGACTTCGATTGCGTTTTGAACTTGTATCGAACTACTTTCAAAACAGCTATATACCTTTATAGTTCGATTGATAAACCAGTCTTTTGAATTCATGACCAACATTCGTAATCGTAACCATACAGTAACATAATAATGCATGTCAATAAAAGTTGGAAAATGTAAATGCTATAATAGTAGCGCAAAATAAATGAGTAACGATTACCTTCATACATTCTAATTCCTAAGTGATGTCGCTACGAAAATGACACATGGTTTGACGACTGCTTCAAGCAAATAAAAGTAAAAAAAGAATGGGATATGCTTCTAATGATAGTACCAAGCCGTACGATGCATTTCACTGTATTTGGTAACGTTTGGTTACGTTTCTGTGCGCTTTACGTACGGAAAATGAAAGGCAGGTTGATGCTATTAACATGTAACACACAACGCATTCAAAATCTTTTTTGAAATACACCGTGTACAATATAATGTTTTAGTATACACTTTTTGAAACTTTGAATTTGCGAGTCCTTTATAAAGTTATAAGCAGGGTTATCATATTATCAAGCAAAAATTAAAGTATCTAGGGATTCGGATTTGCGCAGAAGACTAACAGTGCTATATATGGCGATCGTTCGCAACAGAGACAATCCTCTTGTATGCAATGTAATCTGTTTTCATGAATTGAAAGAGAAACGGAAGGAAGTCAACTTTTTAACTTCATTTAGCTTTCTCACCAATTGAACTTGATTTGACCTGCCATGCATGATATCGCTGTGTGTTCTATTACTTCTATCAAATTATATCGGCGCGCTTGTTGTTTAATGCAGAATATCACAAGTAAGTTTAATTCATTGAAGTTCATAATGTTCGTACATATGGCGTGTTCGTTGTTTTGTATTTTCATTTTTGTAATATATCATGACTGTGTCCATTATCTGATTCTGACCACGAAAATATGGCGACTGTTTAAATGCGGAGCATGTACTGGAAAAATGTAATGTCTCCTGCCAGTATAGACAAACTAATTTCTAGTCTCTCTCCGCTTGAAATGGAAATGAAAAAAACAAACAAAAAACAAAAACGAAGTTCGACTTTCAGTAGATTTCAACCGTTTTGTATAGTGCCTGATTCGTGTAATGGACACAATTCTTTTGCACATAAGCAATCACACAACTTTCGGGAATATGTCTTAATGATTATATCTCGTGGAAGAAAACTCGTCTCCTTGCCTGAAATTTAGCTTCTTCTTGTTCAAGCTTGCGTGAAAGAAATAGTTAAACATCAATCGCAATCATTAAGAGAGGCACATCCTTAAAAATAAGCACAGGAGTACTGAGATCGGGCCTTTTATCACTATTGACAACGCATGACATTGAAATGCTTTTTTTTTCCTTGGGGGAGGGGGGGGGGGGGGGGTAATACAATTGATTATTCTGAAGGATTCGTTAATCACACAATGTAATATGGTTCGCTATTAGCTTAGGTTCGTTAACAAGAAAATTAAGTGCGGTTCCTTTCCGGTTGTTCCTTTACCCGAAAGTAATCAAGCAATCATTTTTTTCTAATAAGGTTTGTGAATACAAAACGAAGTGAAGAAGGCCTAAGTATTAATTCTGAATATTTGTCGGTATTATCATCTATACTCCACTTCTCAAATGCAGAAAGATTGTAACTGCAAATGTGATGTAAAAAACAAATCTGCTTAAACTACAAGTTAATGTTTTTTTTATATGCTATGGTATTACAAAAGTGACAGAGAATAAGAAGTATATTTATGATACAATCACTGTAAACCCAACGTGAAGCTGTCAAGCCTACATCAACCTTTGCTTCAGATACGTATAATATGTCCAGCATTGGCAAGCGTGATAAGCGATAATTACTGGGCACGCAACGCCTATAAAGGAAATGTGCCTAATATGGCGGGAATTCAGAATGTTACGGCTGTATACAGATGCAGCAGAACAGATGCGAAAGCAGTCTTTGATGCTCTGCAACATTACAACCATGTGCGTAATTTGAGGGTTTTTAGTACACGCAAAGAACACGATCTCAAAAAGACGACTATCGTTAATTCATTGACTTTTTCTACCGATGCTGTCTTTTGAACCCCCGCCTACAATAGGTTCTTAGGTTCGATTTAGGTATTGGTACTTGCTAAACGCATCCTCTTTAGTTTCCATTGACAACAACATTGGAGGAGAATGGAAGCGATAACGCCCTCGCTAAAAGACGCTTCTCGTAAGACGCATTGCGTGCCCGCCTATGACAATAGGTTCTCAGGTTCTATTTAGATATTGGTACTTGCTAAACGCATCCTCTTTAGGTTCCATTGACAACAACATGGGAGGAGAATGGAAGCGATGAACGCCCTCGCTAAAAAACGCTTCTCGTAAGACGCATTGCGTGCCTTTTTTTTTCTATTGTTTCCTATTGTTTGTGAATTAAAAACTTGCTGCAAACCACAACGCAGCCGACACACAACGCGTACCGACTCATTCATGCGACGGCAGCGGCACGGACACAAACGCGCCGAAGTTTACATTCGGGCTGCCGTATTGGTCAGAATCGTTAAAGACAGACCTGTCCTGCGATTGGTTAATTATCTCACATACCGAAGCTATCGCCTTATACGGTAGTGCGTGCGATGGAGCGTAAACGCCGTCGCTAAGCAGGACTGTTGTATTGTTTCGTCCCGTGAAAGAAACAGGTTGTGAGCTTGAACATAGCCTGAACTTTGAGAGCGATTTTCTCGGTTATTTAGAAAATGGACTGACATCATAAACGTGGTTAATATTCGTTTTTATGATCTATAGGGATGTCGAAATGAGTTGTATTGCATATCAGTGTAAAGCTTAGAGTCTGTAGAATTCAGATATAGGCATAACTACGATTTCATTTTTTTTGCGACTTTTGACTCATTCCGACGGAGCGCATCACATTTGTGAAATAGGTTTTTTTTTTTGGCTATTTCTCACGTCAGGAATATCCAATCTGGATAAAACTTGGCAGGAAGAATATTGAGAACAAGTGAAATATTTTGATTGAATTTGAAGTGAATTTTCCAAAGGTCAAAGGTCAAAGGTCAATGAACTTTTTTCTAAAAATCATGTTTTTGTTTATTTCTCCAGGTAGGAAGATTCAGTTTTCACAAAATTTGATATGAACGTTATATAGAAGGTACCAAGAGTATAAAGCAGGGGTCAAATATAATTGTTGATTTGTACGTTGCCATGGCAACCCAAAACTAGGATTTTTAGTTGAAGTTAGTTACAGGAGGCTATTTTTCAGTTTGGAAGAGATTCCATTTGAATAGGTACAACTGATCGACGGGATGTATAGAGGTTTGAAATACTTTTGATTAGCGTTAAGTGGTACGTTGCCATGGCAACTACATATATAGATTTTGGTTAAACTTAAAGGAGACTTTAGAACGTCCATGAATTTGAAGAGATTTCCATCAGGGTTGGTATAATTGATCAACAAAAAGTCGCCAGACAAAGATTTTTCACCTTCATAGCATGTGGGTTGAGTGAATGCAGCAACAATAGTCTAACACATCAGTGAGAGTTTTGAGGAAAATTGGACAATCCGTTCTAAAGTTATGAATATTTGAAGTTTCTGCTCAGTCGAGGCTGGATGAGAAGACTACTGTACCTTGTAACGTCACATGTGCACGACGATATAAAGGATGAATAAAGAAAATTCAACATGTTTTCACTTACAAAAGGATACTCGACTTCTCTTTCAGAAGGCAGGGGGAATAATTATTACCCTTAACATACGTCAGTAGCAAGTCAAAGAAATGTGAACTTTACTCAAAAAGTGTGGTTTTGTGAAATTCTCTTTTTATTTTCCTTACAATGTGCGCATGTGACATCATACACTGTGGTAGTCTTTTCATCCAGCCGCGACTGTGCAGACATTTTAAAAAATCATAACTTTTGAACGTACTGTATGATTTTTTTTCCAAGCTTTCTGTGATGTGTCCTACTAATATTGTTGTATGTATTCACTCAATCCACGTGCGCATGAAGGTGGACTTATCCTTGAAGGACAGCTTCTGAAAGAGCAGACTCTAAGTTATAAAATGATGTATCACTCAATTCAAATGGATTCCCCTAACCTATCTGAATAATAATACCGGTACTGGAAAGAAAGTACACACTCTGGATAAGTATGAACTGAGAAAAGAGGCTGCACTGTCTATTTTTGCGTTTAATCTTTATCAAGCTGTCTCATGTCATTATGTTCGTCTTTTCTTCCCCCCTCAAATTTTCATTTGAGTTTGTCAGCATCAATTTTTGATGATAAGAACGATGCCACAAGACATTGTTTCGTAAAAATGCTTCAACTGCTCCTTCAGGTCCAAAATCTACATCAATATGTATAATTTTCCTGATCTCCTCAACATTTGTCCAAAAATAAGGCATACACCTTTTATGCATTGAGTCCTCCTTTTTGTGGACAATTAAAGGCAAAAAAAAAACAGAATTAGTGCTTGAAAATGATATTATTCTTAAGTGTGAGTTACGGATCTAGAAAGAACCTCTGTTTAAAAAAAAATGAATCTGTATTTATACATCAATGTTCAGTATTGTTAATAACACAAAATGTGAACAATATTTTCATAATAAAATGTTTCCAGACTAAACCGTCCGAAATTTATACATTAATGAGAAAAATATTGATATCTCCTTATGTGTTTGCTTTGATTGCAAAAACTGGGAGGATGTCTTGTGATAAAACAGGGGGGGGGGGCATTTCATGAAGCAGTTTGGTCAAATATTTTTCTGACAAACTGTTACAAGCTACAGAAATCCTTGCATCTGATTGACAGAGAGCAAATTTGTCTGGCAACTTGTCGGACAAAATGCTTCATGAAATGCCCCCAGACCTACACATATTATGCATGAAATGTGATATCCTGAATTTTTTTTTTCAAGTCACTCTCCCAAAAGTATACATAGGACCTTTAAGTTTTTCTTGTGTTTGTTCCTGGCAGAGTACTAGTACACAAACTCTCCAATCCATGGTGACCTAACGGGAATTAAGGAAATTAAAATGAATATACTGAAAACCAAAACTACGGATACCGATAACTTACTTCATTCTTCTCTCCCCATCCCATCCCACCCCTTCTTTTTGGTTTCTTGATATACTAGTAGATCTAGCTGACTTTGATAATTGTCATTATGTAACATCATCTTCAATTGACAAGGCGATAAAACTTAACAATCATATGCTGCTGGACTATTAGGGGTTAGTTGAACTATTGATGTTTTTAATGTACCATACTTTTTCCTCCTATCAATCACATGTATTTTGGGTGGAATGTACTTTGACATAAAGCATCATAGAATCAACCACCTTTGGGGTCGGGAATTTTGTCATATTATACATGTATTGTGATTCAGATTCTGCTCTATGCCGATTTTGTTTTATTTTTATCAACTTTGTAAACTTCCTCATAGACTTTGTTCACAAGTCAACTACATCCCACCCCCTTTGGATAATGTGAACCAATAAAACATTGCTTTTACTTTTGAATAACATGTCTATACATAGCTATCAGACCAAAAACATTCAAACCGCTTTAAGTCTTTATGAGTGAAATTACAAATATAAATATATATTTAAAAATATTCAAATTGTCTAAATTCATCTTCATCTGTGAAAACAAACTTTTACCCTTTTTGAACATTTGAATAACCCCCATAAGAAATAAGAAACATATAGAGAGGGGAAGTGCGGACTATAAAAATTGCTTGCGGGAACCGGGTAATCCCTGCGCTAATATGGAATTCACACAATCTTGGAGGAAACGGGTTAAATTTGTTTGGAATTATGTAGGGCAATACCCAAAACCTTCAGTTCTCAATGGAATATGCAGCTCTTCTACTGGTAAACTAGTGGTACTAGGAGAAAAAATGAGCTGTGACATACGTCCTACACCTGATTCAGTCATTGCCCAAGATTTAAAGTATCTGAGCCAGAGTCACACTTCACTCTTCGCCATTTCTCTACAGGAGGTAAACAGTACTAAACAAATCCTTTACCAGAAATAATATAAAATCATTTAATGAAAAGGTGCTTAAGAAAACTGGACTGTTCCAACACACCTCCCTCAGGTCTGCAACACAGACTAAACCACCTGTTACTATAGGAAAACCAGTAAAAACGGTGTATTATTGTAAACATGCACATAATATGTCGTATTGAGGGTGTGAATTTTAAGACTAGCAACCATGTACATTGCATTGCATTGTACAGAAACCTGGCGAATGCCCTGTGTATAGTCTTTGAATTCAGACATTATTGTTATGTACAAATTAAGGGTATTTTCTCATTTTTTCTGTTGGCGGATTTCTTGGAGCACCCCCTAACTTTAATCCTCATATATATACAAGTGTCTGAGGAAAAAATGACACTTTTGTCCGGCGTGTCACGATTATCAGTATATTTGTCACTAAGCCACCCCACTAATGAGTTCGACACTACGCACAAAAATGTCACGATCCGACACTACGCAAACAAATTCAACAATCCCGGCACTACTCTTAAAAGGCTCACGAGACCGACACTAGGCAAAGAAGGCCCAAGTCCACCTTTAGACCAATTAATTGTGTTGGTTGTCCATATAATGGACAAGGAAAGACATGAGAGATGGAAAAGGAGAGTTGCTAGGATATTACCCCGTCAGTTGCCCTCCCTCACCCCTGAACTATTCAGGATCTTTAATTGCATTTGCATGTGTATTTGTGAAAAATAAACAAATTTCAGATAAAGTGTGCATGATATCCTTCTTCATTAATCTCAAAAATGTCAAATCAGCCTTGTTTTCATTTACACAAAACATTAAACGGTATACACCTATACTAAGAAAACGAAATAACAAAGGAGTGGACATTTAGATCAACCAACTAGAAAAAAATATCCAGCTGTAAAATACATTGACAGGAAAATATTCCACAAAATGGTAAATGTTGCAGCACAAACCGCTTTACATCGCATTTTGTTTGAATTGATTGTGAATTTTTGGGAGGGGGCTGCAAAAAAAAAATACACTTGTTTCGCACCAAACGTTTGCACCAGATCGCTGATTTTCAAGTCTTAAAATAAAAAAAAAAATCATCTTCGTTTGGGAAGAGAAATGCCCCTTATGTACACCCTCGTGTGCACGTTTTTTTTTTCTTTTTGATTGCTCAACAGACAGCGTTCATAATATTCAGCCATTTACATCATCAAAATGCAAAAGTTTTCACTGTGAGAAGGAAACGGCCCCCTCCCACACCCTAAACCCTCGTTCGCTCCGCTTGCTTGGCTCGGTCGCGTTCATGACAACACTGTAAGAACTAATACAAGAAGTTTAAATCTAAATGATACCATTCTATAGGCAAATTGTTCATTAACAATCTACATCAAAAATACTGCTACCATAAACAAGGGGGACTGTCTCAAGTCGATAAAACAGGCAAAAACTTGCATCATATTGCACCATGCCCTGCTCGGTCGCGTTCATGACATCTCAGTGTAAGAATTGATATAGGAATTTTATTTAAATGATACCATTCTATAGGCAAATTGTTTATTAACAATTTACATCCAAATGTACTGCTACCTTAAACAAGTGAGACTGCTACAAGCCGATAAAACACGCAAAAACCTGCATCAAATTGCAACATTTACAACATTAAAATGAAAAAAAAAACACGTTCTCATCGTGGGAACCCACTCCCATCTCTCCCTCGCTCACTCCGCTCGCTCTTGCTTGGTTGCGTTCATGATTTTCAGTGTAAATATCAAAACATGAAGTTTATTTTGATAATACTATTTTATAGGTAAATTGTTCAATGATAATCGACATCAAAATATACTGCTATAAAGCCCTGGTCACAACTAGCCGTGCGTGCTTTTCGTCCGTACGTTTTTGGCGGAGGCCACGGCATTCACGTTTTTTTTTTTTTTTTTTTTTTTTTTTCTGAAAACGTGGGGAGGGAGTGACTAGAGCTAGTCCATGGGTCAGGCCAGATATTGGTACCATCTGAGGTCGCAATACCTTTTTGGTGTCATTTTGTTTGTCGGGCATAGATATGCTTATCAAACTATGATAGCATTTCCAAATGAGTAGCTTAGTCATAGTAAATGAATTTTAAACCAATTTGGCCTCGTTGTTATATCCTTGTACCTCTGAATCGAGACCAACCGCTATACAAATAAGAGCACTGTCTTCTGTATGTTCACAGGTGTTCTGTTGTAAACGCGGTGCGCTTAGTCTTTATTCAAGGCAGCTAAGGGAAATCCAAGGGTTATGACGTCCACAGCGCTTAGTCTAATATTCAAGACGGCGAAGGAGATATCCAAAGCTTATAATACAGTGTATATCCCTTTATCTAAAAACAACAACAACAACAAAGCAATTTCTCGTGAATTTTAGCGTATTTTTCAATTATTTATCATTTTCCGGTGAAAACGCTACGTTGAAAACGCTAATACCACGCCAATGTCGCTTTATTCCCATCCAACAATAAAAGATTATGCAAAAACAATGTATCGGTACACTACAATACATTATAAATAATAATGTTGTAAATGAACAGAGTGATTCTTTTTTTTTTTTTTTAACTGATGTATTTGTTGAGAGGGTGGTATAAAAACAGTATAGATAATTCCTTTTATTAGGAACTTTAGATATGATAACGGTACATTGTTATAGATAAAGACTAGGCGCACCGCGTGACAGCTGTGGACATCATAGCCCTTTGGATATTCCCTTCGCTGCCTTGAATAAAGACTATTAAGCGCACCGCGTTTACAACAGAACACCTGTGGGACAAACAGAAGGCAGTGCTCGTATTTGTATAGCGGTTAGTTTCGATTCAGAAGTATAGGGACATAAAAACGAGACCAAATTGATTAAAAATTCATTTATTACGACTAAGCTACTCATTTGGAAATGCTTTCATAGCTTGATAAGCGTATCTATGTATGACAAACAAAATGACACCAAAAAGGTTTTGCCACCTCGGGTGATACTAACAACCCATTTTCGGCTCTTGGCCAATGGACTAAGCAGGGAGGAAGTACGTCTACGCACGACACTCGCACGGTTGCGCAGGGTGTAAGTACGTGGCCCGCACGCCACGCCTGGCCGTGAGGGGTTACGTGCATCGTACATTGTGCACGTGGTAAGTGAGTTGTACGTGCTTACAACGTACAGGGCTCTCTGGAAGAGCAGGACCTGCTGGTCTTGATGAGACTACCCTGTGGAAATAAAACTGAAATAAATAAATACAATCTCCGTGCGATTGCCACGTTATCTTGCGGAGACTGTAATTACACGTGCTACTCACGAACAGTATCACTACTCTCTCGCATGTTGTAAGTGCGTGCAAGTGCGATGTTTTTTTTTTTCCGTCAGATGTTGGGGGTAGGCTTATATGACCATACGTCTTCTCCGTACGTGTACATGGCATTTTAACCTTCTGTGTACCATATTTATTTCATGTCCAGTGGTTTATATGTGAAATGTGTGAATATATGACTCACTGACAGAGAAAGGGTTAATACATTTGGGCCCTATGTTCATAAAAAGTCGATATGATAGCAACTCTTGCTGGAATTGCAATTGTCATAGTAACGACAAGAATCCAGCTTCCTGATTGGCTGTTGCCATATTGGAAGTTGTCATTCCAGCAAGAGTAGCCATCCAAACTTATCTTATGAAATGGGGCCCAGGTACACGTATAAACCTATTATCGTGTACACAATGATATTGTAAAACATTATTTTGGTTTAAATAGCCTAACACATTGGCACTGGAGATGAGCTGAGAATATACGTTTGTTATTTCAGATGCATTATGATTGTTATGAAGTCCGCCATCTTTACACGCAGTTTCAGAGTTAGGCAGTGGTTCATTTCAGCCATCCAGCATAATCATTTTGAGCAAGATTAATAGCATATTGCTGGAACGATGAATGTAGGCCTATGTTGTTGTTGTTTTTTTCATTTTCTCTGAGTCTGAAGGCGTCACGTTTGCAATTTATTCAAGGTAATACTGCCATCATAGTAATTTCTTCCTTGCTTAATTTCAAAATGTACACATTCTATTTTAGCTTAACTGAAATTGTACTGAATTTATCCCTGCTCTACAAAAACAATGATGACCAATGCCTTTTAACCAAGCTTGTGCAACTCTTGAATGTAACAATTTTTCAGAACTCCAAAAAGCTGGTCACTTCATGCATTGACCACTCAAAATTCAGGATTTCTCTTCTTCAAGCAGTTTTTGACTGTCTCTTATGTTCTGCAAAATATAATATAAGGTTTATTATAACATATTTTTAATAACCATAATCGTTACTCATCGCCTGCCGGGCAGAAAGGTGGATTTTGGTTCGTGATGACAATTCGACAGAGTTTTGAAAGCTTTTTCATGTAATATAACAATCATCTTTCTGTGTATGCGATTTTTTTTTTTCAAGGCAACAATCCTTTTAGGTAATTTCTGCCCCCTAGGTGAAGGAGAACAGTACGAATACCTAATTGCCAACATTTTGGAGAGGAAAATTAATGACACTCGTCCGTCGGCTGGGCTTGCGTGCCTTGCAGAAATCAGTGCGCACAACTTGCGTTGTAAGCGCGGAGCAGGTGCTTATTCAGTACGATCTGCGTGCCCTGTTGAAGAGTTGAACTCACGAAGTGCCGAATAAGCACGGACTACGCACTTATCACGTGCTCAACACGCAAATGCTACGTGCGCTGTCCGTCGAGCAAGTGACGGCAGGAAGACGCATGGAGTCAGTGCGTTGTACGCACGTTTACTGTAGAGGGCACGTACGCTGCCCGTACTTAGGGTAAATCCGTAGCCCGAACGCAGTGAAAGTTCCTCGTGACATAAACGTGCTACGGCGTGTCTGCGTGCTTCAAAATCCGTACTGAGGCGGTACTTACTACGTACGGATCCCAAAGTTTTGTTCACGTTTTTGCAAGTAGACAGCATGCACTTGCAAGTACGGCGAGTTGTGACCACGGCTCTTCCGTCTTTCGTAAGATGGCCGTAAGTCTGACGAAAGAATAAAGCTACGGTCACAAAGCTTTGTGCGAACGATGCGAATGTTAAGGCCGTGTCACACCGTCCAGCCTTGCGTGCGACTTCCGAAGAACATTTTTGCTATCCGGAGGTCCCCGCAGATGACCCACACATGACAGTACCTAGCATGTATCTCAAAAGTAGTTACCCGGTGGTGCGCACGCTGGCTCTATTTACCTGCTGCCAAAAAAGGTTCTGTCACACCAGCTAAGCGGGCTTATTGCGTATGGGGATTTTTCAGCACGCAGAATAATTTCTGCGGCCGGACAAGGTTTAGGGCGAGTTTGACGTGGGTATTACATGATAAACGCGTGATACCTAAGTCCTTCTTGCGTGTATTCCGTTGAACTGCATGTTAGGCGCGTGGGTGTCACGTGATAGCTTCGTGATAGCTTCTTTTATGTCAGTTACGGGCGACATACGGGCTCTGCGAAGTACCTGCGCTACAACTGCGTGTTCTCTGCGTACTAGTCGCCTGCGAGGTGAGAGCTAGCCTGAACAATAGGCTGGTTCGAGTGGATGGGCAAACAATCATTTGTCAACTAGCTTTCAAGAAGTGAAGATGCCCCGTAGACGGAAAGTGCACAAGGGCAGAGAACGTCCAGTGGATGGACAGCCACAAAGCCCGGAAGATTCAAAGCAAATGCATCAAATTGCTGTTGAAGTCCATTCGGCGGATGAAGTCCTGTCCGAAAGGGACCAGGTAGTCTTCGACGCCACAGAGGACAGAGGACAAAGAAGAGAATGAGCCCACAAATGGCACGCACTCCCTTCACATAGGCATAGATCAGCGGGCAACTTACCTACTTCAAGTGGGTCAAATGCCTGTGAATTGCGGCGGCTACGGCCCTCCTACCGGTGTTTTGCGTGGAACTCTTCGGGCAATCCTCGCGACTCATCCGGAAATAATTTTGGTCATGCTCAAAACTTTGCTGCGGGAAAATTGGACTAGCGTGCGCACCTTCGGGCAACTAAGGACGAGATAAGTGCTAGGTACTGTCAAGTTCGGGCCAACTGCGGAGAGCTCCGGGTAGCAAATTTGTTTCCCCGCAAGTCAAGCCGCAAAACTTCCCCAGATACGGTATGACAAGGCCTTGAGCATGCTCAAAACTTGTTCCGGAAGAGTCACGGGAGTTGCCCGTAGAGGTACGCGCAGAACACAAGTAGGAAACCCTTACCGGTAGCACCTCACATGCAACTCCAAAGCAGGTACTTCGCAATCCCCGTAAGTCGCTCGTAACAGAAAATGGATCGGTTTCAAAGCTCTCACGCGAGTCATACGGAACGCACGCAAGTAGAAGCTAAGTAGCACGCGTCTAGTAAGTAAGAAACTAGTGCGAGAATTGCAAACATTCTTGTCCGCCCGCGGAAAATCTTCTACGTGCTTTAAACTACCTCCTCGCCACAAGCCCGTGTAGCTTGCCCGGACAGGTGTGACACCGCCTTTACTGTTCGTACGAATTCTGGAATTCGTACAGATTCGTAGATCGGACACAGATTCTTACGGTCTTCTTACGAATTTCGTACGAACGCTGTTTAATTCGCAAGAACAACTTTAATACCTTTAAGGGCCGTTCACACTGGAGCGGTTTTGCGGCAGCGGCAGTGGCAGCGGTGTGCCGCAAAAATCCCTCGCGTGTTGTTCATGTACAACCGTTCACACTGGAGCGGTATCGGCGACTTTTCAGAGCGGCATCGGCGACTTTTCAGAGCGGCAACCGCAAGCGGTTTTCTCGAATCGCTCCGCTGAGGCGAGGTTGCTGTTTACCAATCATAATAGAGCATAATTTGTGACGTTATAATGTAGGTGGTAAACTTTAGCTTGAAAAGAGTCTCGCGAAGGTACAACACGTCGATCGTAGAGCTGATTGAAGAGGTCTGGAAAAGACAACGTTTGTACAATAAACGTGATTATGCTCACAAAAACACTAGTGAGGAAAATACCGAGTTAGAGACCGTTGGTGATAAAATCGGGCTAACGTGAAGTGGTAAGTTACTCGTTTGGTTATCTCGAGATTTTGCATAAATTTGTTTCGACGCATGACAGCAGTCGCTCTCTGTCAGAGACTACATTGCAGATTGTAATTTTCCACGTATTTTGCCATAGACGCAGACTCGCCAGCGAAAGAAAGCAGTCAATCAATATCACAGTCCCATATACGCCTATCTATGTCTGATTTGCTATGGTATTCTGCCAACATGATACTGAAGACTTGAAGTCTAGAGTAGATCTAGAACTACTAGGTCCATTGATAGGAGCACTCCTACTGTCCTACTAGTCCCACACCTACTAATGTATGGGGTCCATAGATGGGAAGGGCTTCCCATAAATGGACCACATATCTCTGTACGGTCGACTGTATACCGGTCTAGATCTAGACCTTCTATTCATATTAAAAGAAAAGTTACCATGGTCAACCTATCTATAATGATAAGGCTTTAGTAGACTAGACATTCTACCGTTACTGGTTAGATATATTTGGTATCATACAATATTTCTTTCAATTATTTCTGATAAAATGAAAATGATGCAGGGAAAATTTTGGAATTGAAGTAATTCATAAGTAAAGATTTGGCATAAATATTCTCAGGGCTTAGGCCCCGTAATAGCGGTAGGGGAATGATAAATGACAAATACATTCAAATAATAATAATAACAGCAACAACAACAGCTACTGTAAGGTGAGGCCTGATTATGTGATAGTACTGTTAACATTAGACGTAGATCTGGACTCTAGTCTAGAGTTTCTAGGCCCTAATAGGTATTATGTTCTAGGTATTGACTGTGCCTCTATAGATAGGTCTAGACGTAGGTGTTTTTGTATTGCCATACTGCCACCGCACAGTGGTATAAATGCATGTACACACGACCACGACTATGTCCGTTGGCATGACAATGATCGACTAAATTTACTTAAAATTACTCGCGCTCAGTCATGCATCATCAGACAGGCAGGGAAGTAGGACTGATTTATCTTGTGAGAAAGCAAATTAAATCCCCTCATACAGAGTCTGATCAAGTAACAGGTAATGTTTTAAAATCACTTTAACTGTAACTGTAGCTGGTAAGCATGTGCATTATCTTGTCTTGCCTTTCCAAAGATGCCAAAATTTCCTACAATCAATAGACTTGGAGAGTTCCTTCTTAAGGGGAAAAAATGCCTAGTGATGCAGTGGTTGGTCAGTTGCTGACCCTTGACATAATGTATATCAAGGGTTGAAGCAGCCACTACTTCTTCTGGAAGGCTGTGCCAGTCCTTTGTGTTCTTCAGTAGGAAAGATTAACCTCTGTATTGTGTTCTGCAGGTAATTCAGTGCATTAAATCATGTTGGTAGCAATACCTAATGTGTATTTTCATTAATATTTTCATTGAGATAAGCACTGGCATATTAGTGGCACTTACATTATACTGCAAAATGAGCAATTTAAGAGCAAAAATCAGATACCAAAAGTTCAGGCAATTTATTCCTGGAGATGGCGATTGCTATGGGAGTGAAGGACTAAGGTCCGTTTTAAAAGAGACCTGTATATACTACATTTTCTTTGTGCTGAGTAAAAATTCTCCCTAATCATGTAAGGAAATAACGTTATAATGCATTGTATAACACATCACTTTTATAACACATCACTTGTATAAATATTATTTACCCTCAGGTAAACATTGATTGAATCTGCTGCCCTCCTATTCAGCGGATGCGGAAAGACCATGCAAAGGAGGGTGCATCCCTGACCAGGCTTTGACATGCGAGCTCACTCATTGACTGGAAAGCTGTGAGTTTCAGCTTTTTTCTAACTGAAAGTGCATTGTTCAAAAGATTGACATTCTAGGTACATGTATTCCATAACCATTGTTCAGAACTTGACATTACTCCTGTGGGAGGAAAAAAAACCCAACCCTTTATTTGGGAAGTGATGGTACATGTACTGTACCTGATAATTCCAATTACAACACAGGTACATATTTTGTGTGTCACCTAGAACTAAAGGGTGGGATTTCACGGAGCACGCGAACGATTTGCGAAGGACGCGAATGACAAAATCCAACATTCGGAAAATCATTATTTTAGTGTATATTATAGTGTGCCATAGATGCCTAGGTCAAGTAATTGGCCCATGCCAATATAATCAGTTTCGGAGGACATGAAAAATGCAAGTCATATGTAACTTTGAATGTAAAGTTGCCTGTCACTTTATTTATTATTTTTTTTTTGGGGGGGGGGGGAGGGGAGTGGTCCCAAAAGATCTGACTTTAGACAAAGTTACACTTCTTTGCAAAAATAGTTCTAGTTTTTAATTAAACTAAACATGAAAAAAAATAGCACCATGACTAAGGCCAGAGGTGTAAATTGTTTTGTTGTGATCTGTAGCTTTCTAACAGGCCTGTACTACCTCCCCTCCCCCTTCTGAAACAATTTTGCCCCCTGTTTCCAGATATCATGTTTGACTCACTCGTGTATGTACATAGAAGATTTTCAGCCTTAAAGCATGACCTTTTAATCTTGGTCACTCTTGCTCCTAGTTTGCTGGAGTTGCTAATGAATATATGATACAAAATTACTGGATATATCATGTGTTTAAAAGCGTAACATAATGCTCATCAATATGTCTTCAAAATGTTTACACTGTTTTCATAATAATGCTTGCTTTTTTCGTTCTTCCAAGTAGGACTGTTTAAACTGCTCATTTGTGGTGGACACAGAACATACGCAGTCAGAGCACTTCATCCTTCTTATTGGAGAAAGCAAATTAAACCCTCTTCTGGTACATGTATCTGCAGTTGTGGAGCACAGGACACAGTCTTGTCAAGGCATTGTGGCTGCAGCTGATCTTGCCTTCAAGTTGATCTTCGTTCTAAATCTCAACTACTGGCCAAATTGCATGGCAGTGAGACCATTTTTTAGAGGGACTCCTGTACAAACAAGGAGGATTTGTAACTTTGGCATCCATCCCTTAGTTTCTAAATTTGCCAAGTCAACCATAATGTAACCATCTATTCGTCTGCACCCTCCCCATATCAAGTCTGAATAAATAAAACAGCAGTTGTTTGAGAAGTATTTACAATGTTATAGGGAAATAGGCACTGACCTTTGATTGTGGTCTCCTCATATAACAGTGACCATGTTCTTTCACAAGTCATTTGCCATTCGGATATTGTTGCATTTTGACTATACACCTGTACCAAGTATGAATGATAAGGTACATCTATATTGATACTGTTAGTGATCAGTGCTTCTTTGAAACATGTATTCACTTTTCAAGGAGTTAGTTTCACTTAAATGATTATGTAGACAAGCACCTATGAATTGATAAGCTGCTAATTCCATTATTACACACCACACCCTCACATAGTGTGTACAAGTTGACAAGGGATGTATAGAGCACCAAACCGTGACATTGCCATAGAAACTAGTTCTAACTGACCTCACCTGGCCCAAATATCTGTCAACACTATTGTTAACCATGCTTGCACCTGTTTCCAACCCAAGTTACAACAAATCTTTTGATTTTTTTAGCAGTCGATCTAGAATTTGGCATATGTCGCAGGTAAATGTGTAATTAATGTGCTGCCATGGTTATGAAACAAATTCTATGGAAAACTCGAAATCTGATTGCATATACAGGCCCACAACACAAGACTTCCTTGCATTGGCAGTAGCAACTAACACACTGTTCAAACATGTGATAAAATTCCACCTTTTTACTGTGCACACTTACCTACATAGTACCTGATACATGTGTGTATTTCACAATGGAATATGGATGCAATATTGTACTATGCTGCAGGGCAATGAGTAAAATAATTGACAGTAGAGCAAGCACTTTAGAGTGTACCTGGTGAATGTCACTACAATTTTTGAAAGCTGCAAGTTTACCTTGAAACCCAAATCTATAAATATTGATATGGCATCGAATATATGTAGGGTGTATTACATTACATGTATTGTATAATTTTGAGCACTCAGTTTGTACTGTGCTTGCATTAAGTTAGTACACAATGTCAGATAACTCATATCAGATCATGGCATTAAATGCATAATACGTTGCTATTCTGTTTGTTACATGATTTTGTTAATCTGACTAGATGTTAAATTGAACCATGTAAGCACTGAGGTGACCATTTTTGTTGTACATATATTCCTTTGCTTATCCTGATTTTCTTGTGTTTGTCTTTGTAACAACAGTATGTGTCCAAATCATTGTAAATCTCAAGTCTCATCCACCTCCAAGTATCCACTCTTTCCTGCTCACTTTATTTCATGAACTCTGTACTGCTCTCTTCTCTCAATCCTATTCTCTCCTTCATTATTCCTGTTCTACAAAAGTGCATGTGGGCCCTAATACTTTTTGAGGTTTGAAAGATGAAATGTAAACAACTGATTTGTCTTATGTTGTGATGTATGCATTTCTGCCAGGAATTTGCACTGAATTGAATTATTTTTCAGTTGTAAGAGATGAGAATATCTATGTTTATAGAAATTAGGTCCAAGATGCAAATTACATTGGTGTTAATTATCATACTTTCATCATTCACAAAATCTATTACCATTACTATATTGTTTTGACATCTCATGCGTATCCATTTAGATTTACATAGTTGCTCATACAGTGTCAGACCATTGTGAATTTTCCTTTTACTTGTCAATGTGCTAGCTGTGTTGAAAAACAGAATAATATTACTTCCCTTCGCAAATGTGAACAGTATGCATATACACTGTATTTTATTTCAGCAACAGGCTGCCATATTAGATCACATCAAATGAGAACGTATATATTCTAACAGTTGTGTGTATGCCTTGGAAATCCACTGTCTGTTAAAATTCTTTCCAGATTTCTGAGAGCCGTCATTTGGTGGTTTAGTACAGATGTGTGAATTTGAAATCCAAACTGTGATTATGAAAGACTGTTTGTTTGTGTGTGTGTGTTTAATGTTTTTTTTTGTTTTTTGTCTAAGGGGACGCAAAACCGCCGTGAATTTCTCCCCCATGCATAACACTAACATTTTGGAGAGTGAAAAATGCTTTCCTGGTTTTCCCATAGCTAGGAGTATGTGGGCGACTTTATTATGGTCCAGTTGTGAACCACATTATACTCTGCACACGTAGGTCTAAAGTACGTTTGAGTAGGAGTGTGAATGGTAGGCATATTACCTAATTCTTATCCGTGGCAGAATATCCTATTGACGGTGACTTCCCCTCACCTTTCCAGAAAGAGTATGAAGTGGGACAGATATCAAATCACACATTTACATTTCATCTGTAGAGTTTATCGGTAAAGATTGGAATGACAAGTAAAGAAGTATGTTGCTGTTTATTGTTGTTGCTTGTTTTGTTTTGTTTTGTTTTTTGGGAGGGGGGTGTTGGTAAAGAGCTCATCTTTCATACAGTTGGCTACTTCGCCGACACCAGGAAAAAAAAAGTAGTAGAAACAGTGTATTCACATCAGCACGAAGTAAGATAAGACATTTCTAGTATTACTTTAGATGCTGAGTAATTAAAAAAAGATAAAAAACAACAACAAAAAAACAAACACACACACATACAAGGTCACCTTCGCAGTTTACATTTGAGATATTGTGGCGTTGGATGCGCACCTTTTATGTATGTGCATTTCACTATACGTGTAAAACAGTCGTCCGACACAATTTCTCAGGGATGCCAAGTTCAAAAAATTGTTATGAGTGAGATTTTCGTGACTCGGCATCTCGGCGAGCGAATGTGCGCGCAAGCGAGGGTGTGGGAGGGGTCCCCTCCCCCGTGGCCTCCTACGGTAGGGAGCTTTTTCATTTTTTACCTCTTAACGTATCGATCAGGTGCATACTTATGTGACTATTTTTTACTTATTTTCGAAGACAAAAGGAAGATATATCTTCAATTGTAACTATCAGTTTAATCCTTTGAGTTATGCTCCTTATTAATGGCCCAAATTGCAAACTTTGCCCGATGCGTGAGCAAAATGGGTGCCATGCGTGAGATCGTGAGACAACCCCTAAATGCTTGAGTCTCACTCAGAATGCGGGACACTTGGCAGCTCTGATTTCTGCGTGCATATCAGTAACAAAAGGAATATTTTGCAGTTTCCTTGAACAGTCTGTGTTGATTTTTTTTTTAAAGCAAAAAGTTGAAAAGCTGAGATTCCGGTACTGATTGTCCAATAGTCTTCTTGCATGAAACGAATCCTTGATATCTTTGATTGTAAGTTTCATTTTGGAAAAGTGATTTTGTTAAGTCTCAGACCCAGGGGAATGTATTCACGATATACATGTGCATATTATGTAATTGATTACTAGTTAACTGCAGGTGTCCAAGGGGACAATTTAATTTGCATATTACGCGCGGCAAACCGCTCTAGTGTAAATAGCGTGCCGCTGCGCCAGAGAGTAGTGGCAAACCGTTGCCGCTGCCGCTGCCGCGAAACCGCTCCAATGTGAACGGCCCTTTATAGAAACGAGATGATTTTCAGTTATATAATGGTCGTAGAATTCGTACGTTTTTCGTAAGAATGCCTTGAGTTATTCTTTCGTCAGACTTACGGGCATCCTACGATTTCTTTTTGTCGTAAATTGGGCGTACCTGCAACTCACGTCCCTCTCAAGTCATTCGTAAGATGATTTCACCATTTTTTGTTTATATTTTGTCGGGTTGTTAAAAAGACGCTGTCGAAGTTGAAAGTTTTATACTTCAAGATGGGAGTAGTGCCAAGAAGAATATAACTGCAAGTGCATCTAGAAATAGAGGAGGAGGAGATTTTTTTCTCCAACCCTCCTCTTCTCGCTCCTTCCCCTCATTTCCCTCCTTTCTTTTCTTCAACTTCCCCTTTTCCCTCTGATTTGCCTTCCCTTTTGGTCCCATATTTAGCAGAGATGCTTTCTGGTCGAACGCCTAGAACAGAGTGAGGATTTGAACTTCGCGCTTTATACCCCCTAAAACTTAACAGTTGTACAAATTATGTATCTACTCCTTACGAGTCCCTTACGAACGCCTTACAAACTCGAAGAGTTGTTCGTAAGTACGCCGTACGAATATCTGTCCGTAAGGCGTTCTTACGAAAGACGTAAGAGCCCTCTTTAAACGACTAAAGCCCCAGTCACATAATGCTCTGCGTCCGACGTTACGTCCAAAAAAAGTCATTTTTTCTGCGGACTGCCGCGGATCCCTTGCCGTCACCAGAAAAATATTACATAACATACGCGAAGAAATGCGGGCGATGCGGACAGATACGACCAGATGTGGATACTTGCGTCCACTTGCGGATGATCTTACGAATTGATACGTAAGTTGATCTTTCGACTTGCGTAAACATCCGAATACTTCCCAACATTTGCGGAGAGTTACGAATATTTGCGGAGAGTTACGAATATTTGCGGATAGTTACGGATAGTTACAAAGTGCAATGACTAATTATTGACAACGTGGTTTTCCCCTGTGATCCCTGTTCAGTCAGTGAATTCTGCTAGTCATGGCACCAAAGTTTCCCGTCAAGAAGCAAGGTAGTAGGGCTAGGGGGCGGCTGAAGTGGACAATGAGGAAACAGTCGTCCAAAGATGAGTCAGGGATGGAGGAGGAAACACCAACAACTGATGGAGGACCAAGCAAAGTATGCAGGCACGGTGGGCGGAAACTCACATGTCACGGTAAGCTCCACGTGCTTTTAACCCCATAAAGCCCAAGGGGATACATTGTGCCCCCCCCCCCCCCACGAGATTTTCATTGGCCACTCCTTCGCCCTTTATCCGATTTCAACCAAATTTGGTGACTTTTCATAAAATCTTATTGCAAACATTTGATATATAATTTAGCTATATTTGATGTTGCTGGTTGCCATGGCAACCATAAACTGACAACCATGTCAGTCAGATTTTGCATCTTTTTTTTCTGTTCCCATTTTATTTAACAGCATTACAGTGGATAAAATGGGTGCTTCTTGGCTGAAATTTGTTGAAGGAGCAAAATTTGAAGTAATGATGGTCCCGGAAAGTATTTCTTATTATTTCTTGTGTTTTTATGTGACAAAGGCATACAACAATAGATGTAATAGAGAAAATTGAAAGCGATAATACTTTCGAAAGATTGCCCTTCTATTTTGTGTTATTTTTATTTCCTTACCCAAGTTATGCCTCTAATATCATTATTTTATCATATTATCAATTTGCAATGTTGAAATTCCACTATTATGCAAATATGAAATGTCATAATAATACATCAGGTCACCTCAGGTGTCATAATGTATTATTATGTTGACATGAATAGCGCCTCCATGTGGTGACCTTGAGAAATTTCAGCCATAACAAATAATAGGATTCCACTTGGTTATAATCTGTGACAAATGTGAAAATGATTGGTCTACAATAAGACATATAAAATGGGGATAAAGAAATTATGTTTCTTACATTTTTCCTATGTATTCCTTTATATTTTATTGGGCTTAGTAGGGTTAATGTAGCTTTATACTGCAAGATTTCTTCGTGATTTTTACTTCAATTTTAAATTTCATGCCCAGTTTCGTTCACTTTTTTTTCATATTCATCTCACTAATCTTGTTTATTCTCTTCATTTCACAGACGAGACAAATGACCAAGCGATCATGAAGGCCCAAAGGTTGACCAAAGATGAGGCCAACGAGGCAGAGAGCGTATCACACGAGGCCCACGATGAGGCGTACGAGGAGACGCACGAGGAGACACATGAGGAGGCCCACGAGGAGGCCCACGAGGAGGCCTACGAGGAGACGCACGAGGAGACACACGAGGCACACGAGGAGGCGAGCGAGGAGGCCATGAAGTTGGCGCAAGAAGCGGCCCACGAGGAAGTGAGTAATATGGCAAGAGAGGAGGCTCAGCAGATGATCGTAGAAAATGAGGCGCAGAACGTGACCCAGGAGGAGGCTGATAAGAAGGAGTTCCCTGTACAAATTCAGAGAAGGAAGAAACCGAAAGAGCCATCCTGCCATCTCAGTAATGAACAACTAGATGATCTCCAGGACTGGCTCACCAGGAAGCCAGAACTCTATGATCTCAAGGTATAATCTCTTCCATTTCTTTCATGCTGCCATTGTAGAATAGACTGTTTACATACGTGTTAGTAGAACAAATGAAGAGTTTGTTCACAAAAAAGTCAATTTTTGAAGATTTTGAAGTACGGTGTCTGTCATAAAGTTCAAAGTAATACCTTTTAAATGATATATTGTTCACTATTATAAAGGTGCATTTTTGAAGTTATAGTCAAAAGAAGCAAAACTTTTCTTATTATTCTCTGTATTTTTCTTGACCTTTAATCGCAAATATCTCCATTTGGCAAGTATGGACTTATCGGTTTTTGCAAACAAACTCTTCAAATATCTATTCATTTATTTGTTTGTTTGTTTGTTTGTTTGTTTGTTTTGACAGAAATTCAGAAACAGAAATAAATCCAATGAAGTGCCTTTTGTTTCTCCTTTATTTTCAGCACCCCGATCACATGAGACCCCCGATCCAGACGCCAGATGGTGATGGCGAAGAAAAAGAAGAAGAGGAGGAGGAAGCAGAGGAGGAGGAGGAGGAAGAAGGAGAAGGACAGGAGGCCCATTCATCGAAAGCATCTGTCACCCTGTAGGTTCTAGTATACTTTGTTTTTTCTCTCGTTCTTTCCTTCCTTCATTTCTTACTCGTGTTATCTTCGGCTTGACGCAGCTGTGTCACATTCGTGTGTGCATTCTAGTGGCCACATACCTTGACGGATTTTTTTTTTTATTATTCATGTTTTTATGGAGGTTTATTTTGGTAATATCTCCACACCTATAACTTTGGGTGATGCTCCTCCCAATGTTCTGTCTTTAATAGGGTGAAATGTTATATTTTTGTGGGTAGTTTGTGTGCGTTCTAGAGTCACATTTGTTATCGGATTTTGTTCAAATTCGGTATGGGGTTTACTTTGATAATCTACAATAATTTAGATTTTGGATGTGCTGACCCCGGTGTTCCTTCTTTCATAGGGTCAAAGTTCATGTTGTTGGTAAGATTTTTTGTGATAAAACTGACCTACACATATGCATCAAATGTGATATCTCGAACATTGTTAAATCACTGCTCCCAATGGTACACAGTACCTTTAACCATTTTGCTTGCTTATCATTTGTCATCGTTTGTATTTTTGCAGTGCTCCAATCAAAAAGAAGACGCAAAAGAAGACGAAAAAGAGCAAGAAGGATGAAGAGCAGTCGGAAATATTGCGGGAGATGAAAGCGACTATGCAGCAAGGTTCTACAATAAATTCAGGCGATGCTGGATGTTGGAAGGGGTCAACACGGTCAAAGCTCTCCGAGATCAAGAGAGAAGAGCTCATTTGGACAGTATCTTTATTTCGTATTGCCTACCATCCACGACTCTCTGTGGCTTGACTGCCGGTTTGAAATCAATAAGGTCCTGGACAAGTACCAGCGTAAATCCAGAGATTTAGAACGCGTCCAAGCAACCATACCTCAACACACAGCTCGGACACAGCAGAGTACCTCCCTGGGCCAACAGGTTGTAGCACATCAGCTTCAGCAGGCGTTCGAGAAATCTTGTACGCCTGTTAGTATACATTACACTGTCCTCTTTTAATGAATTACGGACACTCGCACACACAAACGCACACACAAATACAGACACACACAAACACACAAAGACACATTATGCAAACATATTATGTGACTGACACTGACTTGCCTGACACCATTACTCACGTGATTATGAAGCCTTTTTCACAACATATATATGTTTATATGTTAGTGCTGTCATTATGTGTTTTTTCCTTTTCTGTCTATTTATGGGCTTCCATTTCTATTTCTATGTTGTCAATGTTTCTAAACATTTGTTCTATCTCTATTTTTTTCTTTTGTGCTGTTACAATTATTTTCGCTGTTGTTGCTTCAGACATTTTCAGTTGCTGTTCTGATGCCGATTGTTACCAATATTTTCACTGATTCTTTCTGTCCCGAGGGGCCCACACTCTACAAGTTTCGTCTGTTCAGTGGGTCCCTCCGTTTTTTCGCCTTGTGTACGTTGATATTCCACTTTAACTCAATTTACTTCAGGCATTGTAATGTGTCTTTACTGTAAGTATACAAGTACTGTTTTACTCTGTTAAACTCACTTTGTTTGTTTGTTTTTATACGATTTCTTTCACTGAAGAAAGAGTGATGTATGTTATGTTATTTTTTATTGTCGAAAAACGGAATAAACTTGAACATTTAATTTTCTTTTTTTTTTCCCAGTCTCCGATGCGTATGGGCTTAGCACAGTGGCAGTACGAGTATCAGCGGCCAGAGCAGACATACTTATTTCCGGAGGGCCAGACTACTTTCACCCCGCAACAGATGGCACTGTTTGATCAACCCAGGGCCACAGCTCCAGCTGCTCTGGGAGTTCCACCAGTGCACACCAGGATGGTGCGGGTTGTCAAACCCCCACTTGTACAGACCATCATTGGACCATCAGCAGCTGCAACAAGCACAGTCACCACGCCTGCCACATTTGTTATCCCTCAAGTGCCCACGAGTTCTCCAGAGGTCTCCAGATGCCATTCAGCATCCACTACTTTCACAGGCTCGGAGGATTTCTTAGCATTCAATAGTGCCCTCGGCAGCGGATCTGGACACGTCGCAGCAGGGCGGAGATGCGCAAGTCAGGTCTGTCGCCTCAGACAGTTCATTCAGCAATCTTCTAGGGGGTGGCATGAACATCAGTGCCACCGAATTACAGGACATTGGCAACAACGTAAAATCTGGTGTGTAGAAGCAAGGATAACGAGAGTGTTTAATAAGGATCAAGGAAAATACCGATCAGATTTTTTTTTAAGGATCTACTGTATGAATGGTCAGGCTCTTTCATGATAGTATCCAAGTATGTCATATATAAGACTTCTAGACGAGGAGCAAGAATAAAGCAGATCAAAGCTTAGTTGACGTTGAGCATTTAAAATGAATGCTTTCACATTCTTTTGCAGGTGTTTGGTGCTACTTTCTTTTCTGGTACATTTTCTTAGTCAAATTTGTAAGGTAAGGGTAGGGGCTAGCAATAGGATCATTTGGGCAAGGATACAGGACAAAGATTTGGGGTATAATTAGGATATAGGATTAGGGTAATGATAATCTTAACTCTAATCCTGGTCCCATAACCTCAGCCCTTCAGAAGAAATTTAGCTTCAAACAATACCTTTCTTTTGTCAAGTTTTACGAAGAAGGAGTATCTTATAATGGTATAAGTAATGTTTTTTTTTTTTTTTTTTTCATGCCGGAGAGTCGGCGGTTACATATGTGCAAAAGATCATTTCATTCGCTGGGACAGAACATTATATCCAACTAGGTGACATGCATAGAATATTGCAAATATTGATCCCCTCCTCGAAAAAAGTGGGGTTTCATGATAAACGGATTGGATTTTTGTCCCTCAAACCCAAAAATATTTTTTGAAAAAAAATGAAAGAAATATGTGTTATAAACAGCAAACTTATCACATATTGAACTGTCTTATATTGTAAACTGGAAAACCTGTACATGTATTTATGTCACGTACAAGACTTTCCGTATTCCTTCGATTTGTTTTACAGCAATAAAAGAAAGTGAAAATTTGAATTTGGAAGTTTGATTTTTATTTGTGCGACTCAAATGTGAATATACATCATTAAGGCGCAGAATACATGACATAATTATACCACAAACAAAATACAATATAGATCGATAAGTTAAACAATAGAGTAAGACAATAATGATTTACAGACATGGAATACACAAACTACGTTTTCGGTAAGAATGTTCATGATTTACTGGGTTGTGTTAAGGAGACTGTTATACATGTAGTTCAGTAATACTTAATGAATTTCCAGATTTAACAGAAACCAAAAACAGTTGGACTTTAAGAACACCACCATCCCCCAACGAGATACAATGATTATAAGAAATTTAAAACGCATTCCATGGAGTTTGAAGTTTTTAGGACTTTAGAGAAATACTAAATTCGTTCTCATTTCATATATCGCTGTCCCACACCCTCCCCAATCAGAAAAGTAAATAAAACGCTGTCACCCTACCCCTACAAAAAATATTGACGTCTTTTGAGTGACATACGTTCAAAGAGTGCAGAAGAAATATCAAGTTCAGCGCAAAGAGTCAACCGGTGTCGTCTGTAGGTGCAACCTAAAGTGACCAATGTGGGAGAAACTTCATAACTCCACCATGCGGTTCTGCCACCCCACAGCTCCGACTGTGTTGTAGTATTCCTTCAGGTACATGCGCTGCATCTTGGCAACACGGGTAGTGTGGTTTCCCACGAGTCTCTGTTCCATGTCTTGCATGTTGGTGTCCTGTCGCCACTCCCCTGGGATGATGTTGCGCTGAGCGTCCTCACGGTCAAACAACTGGTTCTGTTCCCCGGGAATGCGCTGCCTCAAGATGTTCTGCAAAATAACGCATGCCATCACAATATTAGTGACTGTTTCCGGCCTCTGGAGCATCTGTGTCAGCATGCAGCGGAAACGGCTCGCCAATATGCCAAAAGCATTTTCAACCACGCTGGACAATCTGTAATTGAAAATCCTTTCTTCATGACTGAGCTCTCTAGCACAGAACGGCTTCATGAGGGTGGTCTTCAGAGCAAAGGCACTGTCTGCAATGATGAAGCAAGGGACCGGCCTGTCAGTTCCTGGCAGGGGTTGTGGTTTTGGTAGACCAAGGTTTTCATCAACAGCTTCCTTGAGGGTGGACCGGTTCCAAATCTGGGCATCGGAGGCGGCACCAGGGGCACCAATGTCCACCCATCGGAACCTGGATAATTCGAAAATAAAGTGGACATAACATCCAATATTCAATTTCAAAATTTTCAAATCAAGCTGGTATCATTTTTATGGGACAAAGCTTTATGGAAAAATCCTCATTTGTAATATGTATTTATATGTAATGAAAGTGATAATATGGGGGATTGTTTTATAAGATTTAATGACAAGTTGTTGCTAGTTTTGATAATCAAAGCAAAAATGACACGGTGAATCACTACGAGTCTTTGATTTCATTAGATTAATCGGTTAAAATAACTTTTTGTGCAACAAAGACATATATTAGCAATGCTAATTAACATTTTGTTAATCACATACTATTAGTTTATAATAAAAAAATAGAAGATGCTCGTATGTTCAAGCACAACGCTCCAATTTCATTCTCATGTCTATGAACATTGCTATAATTATCAAAGTAACAGCAGCTTTAAAATTAGAACTTTCTCCACTAATCTGGTCAATCTGTATACATGCACATATTAAAGCAACATACAATGCATTATGATATCTCTACCACTAAGTAGATTCGTAACAATGGTGTTAGGATGATGTCATGGTGTTAACGGGTAATAATCTATAGCCCACCTGTAGTCAGCGTCGACTAAAGCCAGTAAAGCTACAGAGAAAAATCCCTTATAGTTGAAATATTCTGAGCCGCTGTTTGGGGGGCACCTGATGCGGATGTGCTTGCCATCAAGAGCACCGATGGTGTTGTGGAAATTCCACCGGGCACCGAAGCGGTTGGCTATCTCCTCCCACTCCTCTGGGGTTGTGAGGTTCGAGATGGTTTCATCACCATACTCTTCACATATGGCTGTACACACTTCTCGAACAATGATAGAGATACTGTTGTGCGGAACGTAGAACATGTACATGAGAGAATGGTAGGAGTCCCCAGTGGCTACATAGCGCAAGGTGATGGCAAGCTTGAGTCCAACCTCTAAGGACTTCCGCCACCAGGTGTCATACTTGCGCAGACGCGGAGTGAGACGGTCCCGCATCTCAGCGAAGAGTTCTGGACTCAGGCGAAGAAAGTTCTTAAAGGACACGACATCCTCAAGCCTCAACATATCCAGCAATTGACTGTAGGCACCATGCTCCGGTCGTAGAGTGAGCCAATTCCAAACCCACACTGTGCGAGGTTTCCGATGGTTGGTGACGTCCAGGTACCGTGCCACCAGGTAGGCCGTCCTCAATTCAACGTCTTCAAGGGTCTGCAGTGCCAAGTAGATCTTCGCCAATTCACGTCTGTCCATGGCGATAGTCAGAAGGGAGCACGTGGAATATTGAGGGAGCCTGTTGAATGTATAGTGGCCCATCAAGCTAGTTGAAAGGCAGGGCACTTGGTGTTGGGAGTGAAAAATGGAAAACGTCATAGGACGCAATTGTCCGTAGCATCCGTAAATGCCCGTAAATGCCCGTAAATGTCCGTAAGCGGACGTACGTGTGGTGATGCGTTAACTTGCGGTCAATTTTGGATACTTGCGGAGGACGTAAGCGAACGCAAACGGACGGGAGGTAAATTTGTTTGCGGATGGTCTGCGTCCTAGCTACGTATAGTTACGTTCAGTTACGGATAGATACGTTTGGTTACGGTTACTTGCGTAAGTCTGCATCCGTGGAGTTCCTCTGCAAAATTTTGAACATTTCAAAATTTCGCAGGCTTGGCGCCGTCATTTTGCGATTCTTTACGGATGAGTTACGGACAATTACGTCTACATACGTCCCTGCGGATGCCTGCGTCCACGCTGCGTCCCTCTGCGTCCACTCATTCGTATCTATCCGCGGCGGACGTAATCCATCGTAAAGCACTGTGTGACTGGGGCATTAAGGCGTTCTTACAATCATCGTAAGAATTCAAGGCTTCTTGAATTGTCTCTCGACCCTACAAAATCTTGCGTTGTTCTTACAATGTTCGTACCACGTTCATACGGTCGTCTTACGAAGAGAGGATTTCGTACGAAGTTTTAAAAAAAAAATCTTGGACAAGACCATCGACCAGGCTACGAATTTACGAACGGTCTAAGAACGGTCTACGAACTCTTGATTCTTACAGCCTTAAGAAGATCTTACGAAATTGTCTAAAAAATCGTTCGTACGGCGTTCGTAGCAGTTCGTAAAGGCATTTGTGACCGAGCCTTTACCCAAAGCATTCTTATGAAAAACGTACGAATTCTACGGTCATTGTATCAATGAAAATCATTTTGTTTCTCTAAAAGGTTTTTAGTTGTTCTTGCGAATTAAAGAGAGTTCGTACGAAATTAGTAAGAAGGCCGTAAGAATCTGTGCCCCATCTACGAATCTCTACGAACTCCAGAATTCGTATGAACAGTGACATTCGTACCAAGCTTTGTGACCGTAGCTTTAGGCTACCTGATTGAGCGCGCGGGAATTTGAACACTTCGTCGAGGCGGCCATATCGGATTTCAAAATGGCGGCCATTCGATGTTTGTCAGACACATCAAATTAAAAAAAAAAACGCTCTTGTGTACCAAATCTTGGTGCTACAGGTTATTCAGAACTGAAGATAGGGCTCTTTAAAGGACAAGTTCACCTTCATAGACATGTGGGCTGAGTGAATGCAGCAATATAGTAGAACACATCAGTGAGATTTTGAGCAAAATCGGACAATCCGTTCAAAAGTTATGAATTTTTGAAGTTTCTGCTCTGTCACGGCTGGATGAAAAGACTACTAAAGCTTGTGATGTCACATGAGTACAACGATATAAAGAAAGAATAAAGAAAATTCAACATATTTCCATTTTTCTCGCATAACAAAAGAACACTCTACTTCTCTCTTTCAGAAGGCAGGGGGAATAATACTACCCTCAACATACATCAGTAGCAAGTCGAAGAAATGTGCACTTTATTCAAAAAGTAAAGTTTTGTGAAATTCTCTTTTTATTTTCCTTATATAGTGACATCATACACTGTAGTAGTCTTCTCTTCCAGCAGTGACTGCGCAGATAATTGAAATATTTGCAACTTTTGAACGGATTGTCCAATTTTCCTCAAACTTTCACTGATGTGTTCTACTAATATTGCTGCATTCTCTCAATCCTTATGTATATGTGACTCTGCACCTCAAAACAAACAAAATGTCGCCAGACATGAATTTTTAGTTAAGACCATATTCTGAAAGAGCAGATTTTAAGCTTTAAAATGACGTATAACTCAAATCAAATGGACTCCCCTAACCTATCTAAATATTGGAAAGAATGCACAAACTCAGGAAAAGTGTCAACTGAGAAAAGAGGCTCTGAAGTACAGTGTCTATTCAAGCGCTTAATCTTTACCAAACCTTGCTGGCTGTGCGATGAATGGGACAAAAAACAGGAAGTAAACCACCAGAGTAACAACAATTAAGAAAGTATCAGATTAAACTGAAATTAAGCATGCCTCATTAACACAGTCTGTCCATAATTGATAACCATAACTTTCAAAGCAGTAGCACTATCCTTTCAAAAGTTATTAGAGTTGGAAGTGAAGAGTGTGGACAAGGTTTTTCAAAAATGAAAAAGGGATTCTAAAAACACACCTAATCACACTATTCTACCAACAATGTTCGAGATAAACTGCTAAAAGAACACACTTTCCTGCCCGTTTTATGATACCAAATTTTAGCATGATGTAAAAGAAGACCCGCTCTTTCAGAAAATATCAAGTTCGGCTGGGTTGACCCATTTCACTTATTTTCAGTCCTCACGCAAAATCAGCGTGTGCGACTTTATGTTCGTTTTGAGGTGCACGGTCACATATGAAGGTGGACTTTTTCTTTAAATCTATTTTATGATGGTCAGATCTCTTGGACCCGGCATTTTTTTTTTTTTTAATCAGCGCCCCAAAATACCCTTATATGCAAATTTACATACTTTCCGCCGGATGTGAGCATCCCGACCAATTTTTGTTACATATCTGCCCAAATAGTTCGTTTATATGTTTATTCCTTTTTATAGATTCAGAATCTGAAGCTGTCAATTGAAGATGCTCAGTGGCAATCCTCAATGGAAGGAGACGTGACCAAATGGATTTCAAGTATGCCACGTCTTACAAGCTTTCGGGTGAAATGCTGCTACTTTGAGCTCCAGGGTGGAAAGACCGCTACCATGGTACCAAACTGTCAGATATCTGTTGCTTTTGTTTCGATAAAAGTTACATCTGGTATTGATATCATAATGTTATGTGTATCATTATGTGGTCATTTCGGCAAAAGGAAAAAGTACGGACAACCCAAAACTAAACCACTTTCAATAAGGCTGTTTTTCCTATTACTTTTTTTTTATTTCACATAATATTATAATATGTATGTTCTTTGTAGTAAGGGATGGTCGGAGCTAACATAATGATCATAGAAACCTTTAAAATTATTTGTAATTACATAATAATAGGGATTTAAAAAGAGCAATCACCAATAACATTGTTGGATTGACTTGAGAGTGTTTCGCTACTAGTTCTAAAATCATTTCTACGGAAACCTATCATTTGATACACGTTGGCTACATTAAGTCTGTACATAGGGTAAAATTTCAGAAAATTCACGTTAGTGGGCTTTGGGCTTTGTTCTTGCTTATTGTCATAAATTTTGGATAATATTCCACTATTTAGATTGTTGTCAAACCTCTACCGGTATGCCTTTCAGGTAAGGTTTACTCAACGTACGATTACGAACCCCCCCCCCCCCCCCAAGTAAATAAATAAATAACAAATTAATAAAAAATAAAAAACACTTTTTCTCTCTCTCTCCCTCTCTGTCTTTCCAAAGAAAAAGAAAATAATTATGGACGAAAGAACGACGATAGCTTTAATCTCATATGTTATATTTGTATTCTGTTATTCAATGTGATATTGTTTTCTTAATGTCATGTTTTACTTCATTTCTCTGCGTTTCTACAGACTGACGATCTGAAGTTGCATTTTCAAAGCAGTGACAGAGATTTTAAATACCACTCCTCTATGGGAGGAGAATTGGCCCGATGGGTGTGTACATTGCCAAGTCTTTCGAGCTTTACTCTGACATGCGACTTCTGGCCTGAAAATTTCTTCTCAACAGCCGTTGGCTCAGCATCATCATGTGAGGTAACATCATCAGGAAGAAGAGCCTGTACATAATTTATATTTTCTACATGTGATGCCTTTTCGGTGTCCGGGATTTTTTTTCCCATTTATTGGGAAAACCTCTGATAGTAGAATGAGAATTCTTGAAATCATAATAATCTCTGGGAAAACATATGTCAGACCAAAAATGAAACCGAATAGAAAAATGAAAAAAAAATGACTGTAAAAGGGGTATTAGGGTGAGAATGACGTCATCATGTGAGGTGACATCAGGAAGAAGAGCCTATACATAATTTATATTTTCTACATGTGATGCCCTTTCGGTGTGCGGGATTTTTTCCCCAATTATTGGGAAAACCTCTGATAGTAGAATGAGAATTCTTGAAATCATAATAATCTCTAGGATAACGTAGGTCTGACTAAAAATGAAACCGAACAGAAAAGTGAAAAAATGCCTGTAAAAGGGGTATTAGGGTGAGAATGACGTCATCATGTGAGGTGATATCATCAGGAAGAAGAGCCTATACATAATATATATTTTCTACATGTAATGCCTTTTCGGTGTCCGGGATTTTTCCCCCAAAGTATTGGGAAAACTTCTGATAGAAGAAATAGCATTCCTGAAATTATAGTAATCCCTGGGATAAAATAGGTCAGACCAAAAATGAAACCGAACAGAAAAGTGACCACCCCTCAAAAAAAAAAAAAAAAATGATTGTAAAAGGGGTATTAGGTTGAGAATGATGTGGTGTTGACGATGGCAGAGTTATCTTATTCGATGTTTTTCGTATAGTGCATGCTCTTTGTCCTCCTCTATTCTTTCTAAAGTTTTAGATTTTATATTCTATTGAGAAATTCTGTAGTCATCCGTTTTGAATTTCGAACGAAAAAATTTTAACCCATAAATAACGAAAATACAGGAATAAGGAGAGCATTGTAGAAGTTTGTCGACACATACACGCACCATGGAGCTACATAGCCCATGCCAAAACCAAAACAATCTCCTCCTCTCGCGGGTGCCCCCCCCCCCCCCTGTGGCGGTGACTGATGCTTAGATTAGGCCAGGGTCAAGAAACAGGTGTTTTATATCTTTGGTTTTTAAGTCCTTGATTGCCAAGATATACACTGGCATTGTCTACAGGGGTGTAGCTTCTTCAAACGAGAGATGTGCCTCATAATTGCACTGTCAAAGAGAAGGACGGGAGACAGCAGACGATAGAGAACGGGAATCAAGGAAAATTTTATTCGAAATGCCGAACTTTAACGAGCTGACTCATTAAACACTGGGTTCTGATCTTTCGTATTTTGCAGTTAAATTCAAACTCCTTTCTTGTATTCTTTCACTAATGACTGGTCACATACTTCAACACAAATTTGACGAAAAGACATGTTAGAATAGTTGGGAAAAGAGCGTGGAAAAATTGACAACCGCACTGTAGTGCTTTGAACCATTACAATAATCGATATGAACGTCATGATATCTTCACAACATGGCTATCTTTTTCTTTTGTAATGCATAGACACCTTGGAAGATGATTATTATATTTGGATTTATTGATTTTCTCTTTTTTTGTAGAAATGAGTTAGCATATCTGTGACAAGAAAAAAGCGTGAAGACATTTTTCAACATGTTTTTCAATCTTCGGTTATTACAATCTCGATTGTGAAGACTGTATTGTGACGAATATTTATTTTGTCTTCACAAAAAGATCCTGAATTCGTGATGACAGTATATCTAATCTGTATTTTCCCTCAGTGTGTCACTTTATTATCATTTTTTGCTAGATTCAGAATCTGAACTTGTCAATTGAAGATTCCCAGTGTCATTCCTCAATGGAAGGAGACTAGACCAAATGGATTTCCACTATGCCACTTCTTTCAAGCTTTCGGGTGAAATGCTGCTACTTTGAGTTCCAGGGTGGAAAGACCGATAGTATGGTACCAACCTGTCAGATATCTGTAGCTTTCGTTTCTATATAAGTTACCTCTGGTATTAGTATCATAAATATAATGTGTATGGTCATTTCGGCAAATGGAAAACGTATGGACAACCCAAAACTGCACCGCTTTCAATATGCTTCTTTTTACTATTATTTTTTTTATTTCGCATATCAATATATATGTTCTTTGTAGGTGGCGGTCGGAGCTCACCGAAGCATTTGTAATAACATTATAATAGGGGTTGAAAACACCAATCATTAATAACATTGTTGGATTGACTTGAGAGTGACAGAGATATGCTGTTTTCCTAGACGTTATAAAAACATTTCTACGTAAACCTATTATTTGTTACAAGTTGTCTACATTAAGTCTGTACGCAGGGAAAGATTTCAGAAAATTCACACTAAAGGGCGTTTCGTTATGTTCTTGCTTATCACCATACAATTTGGATAATATTCCACTATTTAGATTTCTGTCAAACCTCTGCCAGCATGCCTTTCAGGTAAGGGTTACTCAACGTACGACTACACCCCCCCCCCCACCCCCCCCCAAAAAAAAAAGGCAAAAGCAAAAAAAACAACAAACGGAAAACAAAAACAAAAAATATGAAATGAAAACTTTTTCTCTCTCCCTCTCTCTCTCTAAAAAAAAGTATGGACGAAAGAATGACGATAGCAATCATCTCATATGTTGAATTTGTATTATTCTGTTATTCTCTGTGATATAATTTTTTAATGCCATGTTTTATTTCCTTTCTCTGCGTTTCTACAGACTGACGATCTAAAATTGCATTTTCAAAGCAGTGACAGAGATTTTAAATACCACTCCTCAATGGGAGGAGAATTGGCCCGATGGGTGTGTACATTGCCAAGTCTATCTAGCTTTACTCTGACATGCGACTTCTGGCCTGAAAAGTTCTTCTCAACAGCCGTTGACTCAGCATCATCATGTGAGGTAACATCATCAGAAAGAAGAGCCTATACATAATTTATATTTTCTACGTGTGATGTATTTTCGGTGTCCGGGATGTTTTCCCATTATTAATATTGGGAAAGCCTCTGATAGTAGAACAATCATACTTGAAATCATGATAATCCCTGGGAAAACATAGGTCAGACCAAAAATGAAACCGAACAGAAAATTGGGGAAAAATGACTATTAAAGGGGTATTAGGGTGAGAATGACGTCATCATGTGACGTGACATCATCAGGAAGAAGAGCCTATACATAATTTATATTTTCTACAAGTGATGCCTTTTTGGTGTCCGGGATTTTTTCCCCATTTGTTGGGAAAACCTCTGATAGAAGAATTAGCATTCTTGAAATCATGATAATCCCTTGGATAACATAGGTCAGACAAAAAATGAAACCGAACAGAAAAGTGAAAAAAAAATGACTGTTAAAAGGGTATTAGGGTGAGAATGACGTCGTCATGTGAGGTGACATCATCAGGAAGAAGAGCCTATACATAATTTATATTTTCTACATGTGATGCCTTTTCGGTGTCCGGGATTTTTTTCCCATTTATTGGGAAAACCTCTGATAGTAAAATGAGAGTTCTTGAAATCATGATAATCCCTGGGATAACATAGGTCAGACCAAAAATGAAACCGAACAGAAAAGTGAAAAAAGTGACTGTTAAAGGGGTATTAGGGTGTGAATGACGTCATCATGTGAGGTGACATCATCAGGAAGAAGAGCCTATACATAATTTATTTTTCTACATGTGATGCCTTTTTGGTCTCCGGGATTTTTTCCCATTTATTGGGAAAACCTCTGTTAGAAGAATTAGCATTCTTGAAATCATGATGATCCCTGGGATAACATAGGTCAAACCAATAAATGAAACCGAACAGAAAAGTGAAAAAAAAAATATCTGTAAAAGGGGTATTAGGGTGAGAATGACGTGGTGTTGACGATGGACGTATATTCTCAAATGTTTACCAGAAATTATACAGTCCATGATTATCCAACTCGTCAACGTTACGCATGTCGTCTTCCACGTACCCGAACAATTTTCGCGAAAAAAAAAACCATTATGTTCACTGGGCCCAAATATTGGAACGAACTCCCGACGGAACTTGTAAGTTGTACCACTTTAACCTCATTCGAACGAAAACTGAAGCAATATCTTCTTAGCAGCTACGGCATGCATAGTGTATAGTTCTTGTTGCTCTTTCTGTTACCCCTTGTCTATCCCTTATTAGCAGTCCGGCGAGATCCTAACCATGAACACTATTTTTGATCAGTCTGCCTATTGCGCTCTTCATGCACCTATTGTTCCACTCGGTTATCGAAATTCTCGCGCGTGACAGCTGTCGGTTACTATGGCAGAGACTCCAACTCTCCCGTTTTCGACGGGAGATCTCCCGCCGAAAGCCCATATTTGCAAAATCTCCCGTTCTCCCGTTTGAGATTTGATTTCTCCCGCCCTGGCTCTGTGTCTCCCGGTGGAAAGGATTTCTTACTTATTGCTATCGTATGTTGAAAAAATAAGCCTTAGATAGCACCAGAGAACACCTAGAACCCTAGGAACTTCGCGCTTCGCACACATCAAGTTGGAGTCTCCCGTTTGCTAGGGGTTTCGGGAGGGAGAATCTCCAGATCAGAAGGTGCTTGGGGTTGGAGTCTCTGCTATGGTCACACGGAATGCTTGGTTTTACGACCCATACTGAATGTTACTCCTGAGCTTTATTTCCCTAGTACACGGTATTGTTTACATTCACGACAAATCTCATTATCATTCCACCTTCTACTTATGTATTTATGTCATACAGTAACGCCATTTTCTATACTCTGCAACACACCCCTTGAATATCTGCAACCCCAGTTGTTGTTCTACCAATATCCTAGTAGTAGGTTATACTGCTGCAACATGTGACCTTTCTGTATTTTTATTTAGTGACATATATTTGATTTGGATTTTTTTGTTTTGTTTGTTTTAATCGGTTTCCTCACTCCAGTTATAGTTTGTCTTAAAAACATCCGCATTTTAAACTTCCCCTAATCTCATTACTCACGGGACCTGCGGCTGTACAAGCTAATGCTTTTACGCAGGCCCCATCATATTTTTTTTTCGCATCATGACCACAGTTTAATTCGCATGCATACAGACCTTGTGTTTATACCAAATCAAACTTCTGTACATTCCGATGAAGTCTCATCTAAATTATGTTTTGTATAATTTTCGTATTTATATACTTTATTGTGATATATGTGAGAAATATGAAAATAAATTGAAATAAAAATGAAATGAAATGGTAGAGTTATCTTATTCGATGTTGTGCGGATACTGCATGCTCTTTGTCCTCCTCGTACTTAACGATACCATCTATGTTAATGTTCTATCTATCCAATTGTTTCTGAAATTATATGTAAAAGTTTGCTGTGTTCCTTACCCTAACTCTCACAAGAAGAATATTGCACTGTCAAAGAGACGGACGGGAGACAGCAGCAGACGATAGAGAACGGGAATCGAGAAAAATGTTATTCGAAATGCCGAACTTAACGAGCTGACTCATCAACCACTGGGTTCTGATCTCTCGTATTTTGCAGTTAAATTCAAACTACTTTCCTGTATTCTTTCACTAGTGACTGGTCACATACTTTAACACAAGTTTGACGAATAGATATGTTAGAATACTTGGGAAAAGAGCGTGGCAAAATCAATGAACCACACTATAGTGATTTGAAACATTACAATAGTCGATATGAACCTCATGATTTCTTCAGAACATGGCTATCGTTTTCTTTTGTAATGCATAGACACCCTGGAAGCTAGTTATTATATTTGGATTTATTGATTTTTTTTTAGAAATGAGTTAGCATATCTGTGACAAGAAAAAAGCGTGGAGATATATTTCAGCATTAATTTCAATCTTCGGTTATTACATCTCGATTGTGAAGACTGTATCGTGACGAATATTTATTTTCTTTCACAAAAAAAAGATCGTGAATTCGTGATGGCAGTATCTAATCTGTATTTTCCCTCAATATGTCACTTATTATTATTATTTTTCTTTAATAGATTCAGACCTGAACTTGTCATTGAAGATTCTCAGTGTCATTCCTCAATGGAAGGAGACTTGATCAAATGGATTTCCAGTATGCACTTCTTTCAAGCTTCAGGGTGAAATGCTGCTACTTTGAGTTCCAGGGTGGAAAGACTGACTCTGTGGTACCAAGCAGTGAGGTATCTGTTGCTTTTGTTTCTATAATTGATGTGACCGTGCACCGACGAACATAAAGTCGCACACACTGATTTTGCGTGAGGACTGAAAATAAGTGAAATGGGTTAACCTAGCCGAACTTGACTTTTCTGGGCGTCACCAGGGGGGGTGCGTTGGGTGCGAACGCACCCCCCTTCAGATCCTTAAAAAAAAAAAAAAAAAAAAAAATCAGTCTGCGAGCGACCTCAATGCCGGACGCTAAATAATTACTCTTTTCTATTTTTTTTTCATATTTTGCACCAGGGAAACACACACAACACACACACACACACAAAAAAAAAATCAATTCGCACCCCTGGTTCTGGCAGCACTGATTTTATACATATCTATTAGTATTCTACAGTGTTTACTATTTATCGACCGTACTGTACATCCCTACGATACCGAGCACTTATACCCCCCCCCCCTCCATAATTCCCAGAGACGAGAAGATTTTCTTATCTTTTATTTTGGACCGAAAACAAAAAGTTACCCCCATAAAATTTTGGAGGGGCAAGCATATTTTAATTTTGCCCCCCCCCCATAATTAATAATTCCCGAAATGAGAAATTTTCTTGCTTTTGAAATAAAACAAAAATGTTGCCTCCATAAAAATATTGGAAGGCAAGCGCACCATTTGCCCCACCCCACATGATCATAATTCCCGCGATGAAAAGATTGTCTTGCTTTTTTGTTAGAATTCAAGAAATCTGTCCAATTATTTCACCCAAAAGCAGTGGCGTAACTACGGGGGTGGGGGGGGGGTGCGTGCGCCCCCTCATAATCCGCTGGTAAAAAAAAAAAGACTTACGAAATAGAATTCAAGTGTTAGTAAACTGCTTTTGAATGAAATGGTGATCAAGAAATAAGATATTTTTCTATGATTTCTTTTAACCATAATTCAGATAGTTATATAGTGTGAAACATTGTTACAAAAAGCCCGGACCCGACAAAAGATTGTGATTCAGCGAGATTCCTGGTTGGCATTCTGCATATAAGCAGGATGTGCGCAGTGTACTCAGTACAATCCGAACGAAGAGTCGCTACAATGGTTCGCAATGTGATGTAGAATGTACAGCACCTATGTACCTACGCTTCGTTGTATCAAAGCTAGATCATTGCTTTTGCAGTGTTGCTTTACATATTAGTCTATGTAAAAATGTCTTGCATTGCCAATAAAAAGACTTGACCTGGGCTAATTCCTAACTTTTCCATGTACATATAATACACACACACAAACAAACACGCACAATTAGTTTAGGGGATGCTCTAAAGTGCAGATTTTGGACATCCTTTCCCCGCTTGGTCACTTCGACGCCACCTCGCTGGTCATACCTCCCCCAGTCATGAACATAAACCCACACCCTTGACTACCAGTGGCGGATCCAGGGGGAGGGGCGCACCGCGGGCGCGCCGGGCGCACCGGGCGTCCGCCCCCCCCCCCCCCCTTTAATTTCCAAAGCGAAAAAAAAATAATATAGCTTCAAACGGCAGTTTTTGGACAGTAAAATGTCAACATTTTCAAGCTCGCTCGCTCCTCTCGCTCGCATTTAGTCGTAATGCCATTCTCCTGAAGTTGCTGCCAGTAATTGCCGGCAGTTGCGCCTGGTGCGCCCCCCCCCCTTAATTTCCAAAGCGAAAAATTATAGCTACAAACGGCAATTTGGGGACTGTAAAAATGTCAAAATTTTCAAGCTCCCTCGCTCCGTTCGCTCGCATTTAATCGTTATGCCATTCTTCTGATGTTGCTAGATACCAGTAATTGCCTGCAGTTGCGCCCGGTGCGCCCCCTTAATTTCCAAAGCGAAAAAATATGGCTAAGAACGGCAGTTTTTGGACTGTAAAATGTAAAATTTTCAAGCTCGCTCTCTTCGCTCGCTCGCATTTAATCGTTATGCAATTCACCTGATGTTGCTGCCAGTAATTGCCAGCAGTTCCGCCCGGGGCCCTTACCCCTTAATTTCCAAAGCGAAAAAATATGGCTAAGAAAAGAACGGCGGTTTTTGGACTGTAAAATGTAAAATTTTCAAGCTCGTTCGTTCTGCTCGCTCGAATGTAATCATTATGCTCTCCTGATATTACTGCCAGTATTTGCCAGCAGTTGCGCCCGATGGGCCCCCTTAAATATAGAAATATACCTACAAACGGCAGTTTGTTTTTTACTGTAAAATGTCAAATTTTCAAGCTCGCTCGCTCGCATTTAATTGTTACCCAATTCTCCTGATGTTGCTGCCAGTAATTGCCGGCAGTTGCGCCCGGTGAACCCCCCCCCCCCACCTCCTTTATTTCCAATGCGAAAAAATATGCCTCCAAATGGCAGTTTTGGGACTGTAAAATGTCAAAATTTTCAAGCTCGCTCTCTTCGCTCGCTCGCATTTAATTGTTATGCCACTCACCAGATGTTGCTGCCAGTAAATGCCAGCAGTTGCGCCTGGTGCGCCCCTTGATTTCCAAAGCAAAAAAATACGGCTACAAACGGCAGTTTTGGGACTGTAAAATGTGAAATTTTTTTAGCTCGCTCGCTCGCTCGCTCGCTCGTATTTAGTTGTTATGCAGTTCTCCTGATGTTGCTGCCAGTAATTACCGGCAGTTGCGCCCGTTGCACCCCCACCCCTCCTTTATTTCCAAAGCGAAAAAATATGGCTCCAAATGGCAGTTTTGGGACTGTAAAATGTCAAAATTTCCAAGCTCGCTCTCTTTGCTCGCTCGCATTTAATCATTATGCCATTCACCTAATATTGCTGCCAGTAATTGCCAGCAGTTGCGCTCGGTGCGACCCCCCTTAATTTACAAAGCAAAAAATTATGGCTACAAACGGCAGTTTTTGGACTGTAAAATGTCAAATTTTTCAAGCTCGCTCGCTCGCTCGCTCGTATGTAGTCGTTATGCCATTCTGATGTTGCTGCCAGTAATTACCGGCAGTTGCGCCCGTTACGCCCCACCCCTCCTTTATTTCCAAAGCGAAAAAATATGGCTCCAAATGGCAGTTTTGGGACTGTAAAATGTCAAAATTTCCAAGCTCGCTCTCTTTGCTCGCTCGCATTTAATTATCATGCCATTCACCTGATATTGCTGCCAGTAATTGCCAGCAGTTGCGCTCGGTGCGCCCCCCTTAATTTACAAAGCAAAAAAATATGGCTACAAACGGGAGTTTTTTGGACTGTCAAATGTCAAAATTTCCAAGCTCGCTCGCTCCGCTCGCTCGTATGTAGTCGTTATGCCATTCCCTGATATCGCTGCCAGTAATTTGTCGTTTCACACCGTCATTCCATAATTCATTTATAAGGGATGCAACCCTCTCCGGCACTTCCACACCCTCCCCCCCCCCCCCCCCTCCCGATGAAATCCTAGCTACCGGCGCGCCGTTGCCCTTTCCCCGCTTGGTTTCCCTCAAAAAACAGTAAAAGTCTAGGGATTGAGAGCTTCCTATATTCCAAATGTCTGTCCAAAAAAATCTCGTAAACATTTAGTGTCAAAACGCACCCCCCTTGAAAAAAAACTGGTGACGCCCCTGCTTTTTCATATCTTCTGAAAGAGCGGGTCTTCTTTTACATTATGCTAAAATTTGGTATCATAAAACGGGCAGGAAAGTGTGTTTTTTTAGCAGTTTATCTCGAACATTTTTGGTAGAATAGTGTGATTAGGTGTGTCTTTAGAATCCCTTTTTCATTTCTGAAAAACCTTGTCCACACTCTTCACTTTCAACTCTAATAACTTTTGAAAGGATAGTGTTACTGCTTTGAAGATTGGCATTAATTATAGACAGAATGTGTTAATGAGGCATGCTTAATTTCAATTTAATCTAATAATCCCTTCATTGTTGTTACTCTGGTAGTTAACTTCCTGGTTTTTTTTTGTCCCATTCATCGCACAGCCAGCACGGTTTTAATAGTAAAGATTAAGCGCTTGAATAGACACTACACTTCAGAGCCTCTCTTCTCAGTTCACACTTTTCCTGAGTTTGTGCTTTCTTTCCAATATTTAGATAGGTTAGGAGAGTCCATTTGTTCCAATCCTTGTGGGATTCATGTAAGAGTACATCGTATATCTACTGTTGTGTGAAAATTATTTGCTTCAGAACGGTCTCATATTCAAGTAATGTGCAGATTAATGCCCCGTCACCGACCAGGCACGCTAGCCTGGAAACATTAAACTGCGCATTACTTGAATATGAGACCATTCTGAAGCAAATAATTTTCACACAACAATAGATATATTATGTACTCTTAAAAGAATCCCACAAGGATTGGAACAATCATCCCCCAACATTCCCACTGATTCCCACTGATCAGTTACTAGCCATCCCCTTTAACGAGATTTTGAGAATAATCATGCAGTATTATTGTTGTACAATGTATTTATATTTTCACAGACTTTGTTCGTACCTTCTGCTCTTGCTGATTGGAGAGTAAATAACTATCTAAACTAATTTGAATTCTCTGACAATGCGTTTTAAGTAGCCTTAATTCAAAATATGACTAAGAGACTAAGAAAATTAACAGTCACAAAATTTATAAACTACAAACGGCAGAGAGTTGAAGAGAGTGATTGGTTTATCTCATATGCCGATGGATGGAAGGCGCGTTCTATTTTGTTTCATTTGCATTGCATCCATATGTTGAAATAAAACTTCTTTGTTATTCCTTATTTACATGATATTGTTGTTTCTGATGACATGTTTTGCTTTATTTTTCTGTGTTTCTACAGATTTGGAATCTGACGTTGCGTTTTCAGAGCAGTGACAAGGATTCTGAATATCACTTCTCAATGGGAGGAGACTTGGCCCGATGGATGTGTACATTGCCACGCCTTCGGACATTCAGTCTAACATGCGATTTCTGGCCTGAAAAGTTCTTCTCAACAGCCGCTGACTCAGCACCATCATGTCAGGTATAATCAACAAGAAGTATGCATAATTTATATTTTCCATGCCTATGATCCTTGTTTCATTCATTTTTTTTTCTCGCTACTCTTAAGACTTTCTATCACATTATGTAAAATCAGAATATTATTTGTACGGTCATTCAAGATAGACCTCATGTAAAAGCAAACAGAAAAGCAAAAAAAAATATTCATTAGTTAAATGCTTGTTAGAGTTGGAATAATGTGCGGGAAGAGTGAACATCGCATGTATGCAGTGTTTTCGATGACAGGGTTACTTCATGGTATTTTGACAATACAATTAATATACTTTATACCCATCGTCCTCCATTGACTTAATCTTTCTTTTTATGTAAACGTTCTTGCTCTTGCTGTATACACTGGTATGGATAATATGTCAGAGTTTGCCGACTACCGTAATTCGTCTTAACTCTCAAGAAAAGAAGATGAAACTGTCAAACAGAAGGAAGGGAGACGACAGACGGGGAAAGACGAATAACAAGCGACAATAATCTTGAGAAATGCACAAATTAGATTACAGACTCAATTGACTGGGTTCTGGTCACTCGTAGTCTGCTTTTTTTTTTACACAAATTATGTGTATTCATAAATAAGCGATTGGTCATTTACTTCATCAGAATGTTAACGAATATTCACCGTTTACAAAAAGCACAGAAAAGAATGTGGCTACATTAATCCCCGGACTGTAGTGCCTCGAACGATTCAATAATTCGTCTATTTTTGTCATTGCAAAGTGTACTGAATGCCTGAGAATAAAGCACGCTCGATAGGTATTGAATTGAATCATGACTTGTGCCATTAGACTTGTTGGTGATAGTAATTCATTGACAAATAATCCTCAGCTTACTGCAATCAAACACTGTTATGGTTCTCCTCAAACCATGAGCACAACGCTCTTTGCGTAGAACATTTGTAAATCCCCCACGGTTATTCAAATATTTTGATTTGATTTGATTTATTTCTGCTTAATTCCGTTACATGAAATATGATTTTGTACACGACATTTATGACAAACAATTTATCGACACATAGTTTTCACAATGTAACAACACTATCGGAACTTCACTATTGAAAGCATTACAGGCCTTGACGATCACGGAATCCTTTGAAGATTTAAAATCACACGAGCTGCGGAAAAAAAAGAAGGCCCGCTTGGTTTTTATCCCATATGTATCCAAAAATAGTGACAGCAATTCGTACTACATGATCCCGAGAAAACTTGTTTTTGTTTGTTATTATTATCGTATGTGAAAACAGTATCTGGGCCCTGTTTCATAGAGCTGTTCGTAAAGTTACGAAAAACTTACGAGCGACTGGTGGTATCTTCTGATGTGCTATACCTATCAGAATTTACATAATTCAGCACAAGAACTGATCACCAGTCGCTCGCTAGTCGGTCGTATCTTAACGAACAACTTTATGAAACAACCCCAGGAATTATGGTTCATGTCGATGAGATTCGACAAACCTTTCATTAATGACATTGTGGATTTATGATCTGGGCGCAATTAAAAAGGTTTGAACATTGGGATCATGAAATTTGGTTAAATGAGCAATATTTACCTTCATTAATGCTTAACGAGATTTTGAGAATAATCATGCAGTATTATTGTTGTACAATGTATTTATATTTTCACAGACTTTGTTCGTACCTTCTGCTCTTGTTGATTGGCATATGATGGAGAGTAATTAGCTATCTAACCTAATTTGAATTCTCTGACAATGCGGCTTTTAAGTAGCCTTAATTCAGAATATGACTACGAGACTAACAAAATTAACAGTCATAAAATTTATAAACTACAAACGGCAGAGAGTTGAAGAGAGTGATTGTTTTATCTCATATGTCGATGGATGGAAGGCGCGTTCTATTTTGTTTCATTTGTATTGCATCCATATGTTGAAATAAAACGTCTTTGTATTTCCTTATTTACATGATATTGTTGTTTCTGATGACATGTTTTGCTTTATTTTTCTGTGTTTCTACAGATTCGCTATCTGACGTTGCATTTTCAGAGCAGTGACAAAGATTGTAAATATCACTCCTCGATGGGAGGAGACATGGCCCGATGGGTGTGTACATTGCCAAACCTTTGGACATTCAATCTGACATGCGATTTCTGGCCTGAAAAGTTCTTCTCAACAGCCGCTGACTCAGCATCATCCTGTCAGGTATAATCCACAAGAAGTATGCATAATTTACATTTTCCATGCCTATGATCCGTATTTGATTCATTTTTTTTTCTCGCTACTCTTAAGACTTTCTATCACATTATGTAAAATCTGAATATTATTTGTACGGTCATTCAAGATAGACCTCAAGTAAAAGCAAACAGAAAAGCAAAAACTTTCGATAGGTAAAATACGATGACAGGGTTATATCATGGTGTGTTCATGATTATTATGCTTCGTACCCACCGTCTTCCACTGACTTTACCTTCCTTTTTATGTTTTTTTTTTCTCGCACAAATAATGTGTATTCTTAAATTAATGATTGATCATATACTTCATCAGAATGTTAACAAATTCACTGTTAACTATAAGCACAGAAAAGAATATGGCTACATTAATCACTGGACTGGAGTGCCTCGAACGGTTCAATAATTCGTCTATTTTTGTCATTGGAAAGAGTACTGATTGCCTGAAAACAAAGCACGTTCGATAGGTATTGAATTAACTTGTTAATGATAGTACTGCATTGAAAATTAATCCTCAGCCTACTGCAATCAAACACTGTTGTTGACCCCTCTGAAAACCAGCCTTTTACTGACGAGAGTGTTCCACCCCATGAGTGGAAAATCGAAAATAAAAATTGAATTGAAAATTGAATTGTTATGGGTCCCCCCCCCCCCCTCATGAGCACAACGCTTTTTGCAGAGAACATCTAGAGATAATACCCCACGCTTATTCAAATATTTTCACAATGTAACAACACTTTCAAGACTTCACTATTAAGAGCTTTACAGATATTGATGATCTCGGAATTCTTTGAAGATTTAAAATCACACGAGCTGTAAGAAAGAGAAGGTCCGCTTGGTTTTTATCCAATATGCATCCAAAAAAAGTAACAGCAATCTTGTACTACATGATCCCGAGATAACTTGTTGTTGTTTGTTATCATTATCGTTCGTGAAAACAATACCTGGGACTTGTTTCATAAAGCCGTTCGTAAAGTTACGAACAACTTACGAGACTGGTGATCAGTTCTGATGTGCTATACTTATCAAATATTTTCTTATTTTCAACACAAGAACTGATCACCAGTCGCTCGTAGAAATGAGTTAGAAATGAGTTAGAAATGAGTTAGCATATCTGTGACAAGAAAAAAGCGTGGAGATATATTTCAGCATTAATTTCAATCTTCGGTTATTACATCTCGATTGTGAAGACTGTATCGTGACGAATATTTATTTTCTTTCACAAAAAAAGATCGTGAATTCGTGATAGCAGTATCTAATCTGTATTTTCCCTCAATATGTCACTTTATTATTATTATTTTTCTTTAATAGATTCAGAACCTGAACTTGTCAATTGAAGATTCTCAGTGTCATTCCTCAATGGAAGGAGACTTGATCAAATGGATTTCCAGTATGCCACTTCTTTCAAGCTTCAGGGTGAAATGCTGCTACTTTGAGTTCCAGGGTGGAAAGACTGACTCTGTGGTACCAAGCAGTGAGGTATCTGTTGCTTTTGTTTCTATAATGATGTGACCGTGCACCGACGAACATAAAGTCGCACACACTGATTTTGCGTGAGGACTGAAAATAAGTAAAATGGGTTAACCTAGCCGAACTTGACTTTTTCATATCTTCTGAAAGAGCGGGTCTTCTTTTACATTATGCTAAAATTTGGTATCATAAAACGGGCAGGAAAGTGTGTTTTTTCAGCAGTTTATCTCGAACATTTTTGGTAGAATAGTGTGATTAGGTGTGTCTTTAGAATCCCTTTTTCATTTCTGAAAAACCTTGTCCACACTCTTCACTTTCAACTCTAATAACTTTTGAAAGGATAGTGTTACTGCTTTGAAGATTGGCATTAATTATAGACAGAATGTGTTAATGAGGCATGCTTGATTTCAATTTAATCTAATAATCCCTTCATTGTTGTTACTCTGGTAGTTAACTTCCTGTTTTTTTTGTCCCATTCATCGCACAGCCAGCACGGTTTTAATAGTAAAGATTAAGCGCTTGAATAGACACTACACTTCAGAGCCTCTCTTCTCAGTTCACACTTTTCCTGAGTTTGTGCTTTCTTTCCAATATTTAGATAGGTTAGGAGAGTCCATTTGTTCCAATCCTTGTGGGATTCATGTAAGAGTACATCGTATATCTACTGTTGTGTGAAAATTATTTGCTTCAGAACGGTCTCATATTCAAGTAATGTGCAGATTAATGCCCCGTCACCGACCAGGCACGCTAGCCTGGAAACATTAAACTGCGCATTACTTGAATATGAGACCATTCTGAAGCAAATAATTTTCACACAACAATAGATATATTATGTACTCTTAAAAGAATCCCACAAGGATTGGAACAATCATCCCCCAACATTCCCACTGATTCCCACTGATCAGTTACTAGCCATCCCCTTTAACGAGATTTTGAAAATAATCATGCAGTATTATTGTTGTACAATGTATTTATATTTTCACAGACTTTGTTCGTACCTTCTGCTCTTGCTGATTGGAGAGTAAATAACTATCTAAACTAATTTGAATTCTCTGACAATGCGTTTTAAGTAGCCTTAATTCAAAATATGACTAAGAGACTAAGAAAATTAACAGTCACAAAATTTATAAACTACAAACGGCAGAGAGTTGAAGAGAGTGATTGGTTTATCTCATATGCCGATGGATGGAAGGCGCGTTCTATTTTGTTTCATTTGCATTGCATCCATATGTTGAAATAAAACTTCTTTGTTATTCCTTATTTACATGATATTGTTGTTTCTGATGACATGTTTTGCTTTATTTTTCTGTGTTTCTACAGATTTGGAATCTGACGTTGCGTTCTCAGAGCAGTGACAAGGATTCTGAATATCACTTCTCAATGGGAGGAGACTTGGCCCGATGGATGTGTACATTGCCACGCCTTCGGACATTCAGTCTAACATGCGATTTCTGGCCTGAAAAGTTCTTCTCAACAGCCGCTGACTCAGCACCATCATGTCAGGTATAATCAACAAGAAGTATGCATAATTTATATTTTCCATGCCTATGATCCTTGTTTCATTCATTTTTTTTCTCGCTACTCTTAAGACTTTCTATCACATTATGTAAAATCAGAATATTATTTGTACGGTCATTCAAGATAGACCTCATGTAAAAGCAAACAGAAAAGCAAAAAAAAAATATTCATTAGTTAAATGCTTGTTAGAGTTGGAATAATGTGCGGGAAGAGTGAACATCGCATGTATGCAGTGTTTTCGATGACAGGGTTACTTCATGGTATTTTGACAATACAATTAATATACTTTATACCCATCGTCCTCCATTGACTTAATCTTTCTTTTTATGTAAACGTTCTTGCTCTTGCTGTATACACTGGTATGGATAATATGTCAGAGTTTGCCGACTACCGTAATTCGTCTTAACTCTCAAGAAAAGAAGATGAAACTGTCAAACAGAAGGAAGGGAGACGACAGACGGGGAAAGACGAATAACAAGCGACAATAATCTTGAGAAATGCACAAATTAGATTACAGACTCAATTGACTGGGTTCTGGTCACTCGTAGTCTGCTTTTTTTTTTACACAAATTATGTGTATTCATAAATAAGCGATTGGTCATTTACTTCATCAGAATGTTAACGAATATTCACCGTTTACAAAAAGCACAGAAAAGAATGTGGCTACATTTATCCCCGGACTGTGGTGCCTCGAACGATTCAATAATTCGTCTATTTTTGTCATTGCAAAGTGTACTGAATGCCTGAGAATAAAGCACGCTCGATAGGTATTGAATTGAATCATGACTTGTGCCATTAGACTTGTTGGTGATAGTAATTCATTGACAAATAATCCTCAGCTTACTGCAATCAAACGCTGTTATGGTTCTCCTCAAACCATGAGCACAACGCTCTTTGCGTAGAAAATTTGTAAATCCCCCACGGTTATTCAAATATTTTGATTTGATTTGATTTATTTCTACTTAATTCCGTTACATGAAATATGATTTTGTACACGACATTTATGACAAACAATTTATCGACACATAGTTTTCACAATGTAACAACACTATCAGAACTTCACTATTGAAAGCATTACAGGCCTTGACGATCACGGAATCTTTTGAAGATTTAAAATCACACGAGCTGCGGAAAAAAAAGAAGGCCCGCTTGGTTTTTATCCCATATGTATCAAAAAATAGTGACAGCAATTCGTACTACATGATCCCGAGAAAACTTGTTTTTGTTTGTTATTATTATCGTATGTGAAAACAGTATCTGGGCCCTGTTTCATAGAGCTGTTCGTAAAGTTACGAAAAACTTACGAGCGACTGGTGGTATCTTCTGATGTGCTATACCTATCAGAATTTACATAATTCAGCACAAGAACTGATCACCAGTCGCTCGCTAGTCGGTCGTATCTTAACGAACAACTTTATGAAACAACCCCAGGAATTATGGTTCATGTCGATGAGATTCGACAAACCTTTCATTAATGACATTGTGGATTTATGATCTGGGCGCAATTAAAAAGGTTTGAACATTGGGATCATGAAATTTGGTTAAATGAGCAATATTTACCTTCATTAATGCTTAACGAGATTTTGAGAATAATCATGCAGTATTATTGTTGTACAATGTATTTATATTTTCACAGACTTTGTTCGTACCTTCTGCTCTTGTTGATTGGCATATGATGGAGAGTAATTAGCTATCTAACCTAATTTGAATTCTCTGACAATGCGGCTTTTAAGTAGCCTTAATTCAGAATATGACTACGAGACTAACAAAATTAACAGTCATAAAATTTATAAACTACAAACGGCAGAGAGTTGAAGAGAGTGATTGTTTTATCTCATATGTCGATGGATGGAAGGCGCGTTCTATTTTGTTTCATTTGTATTGCATCCATATGTTGAAATAAAACGTCTTTGTATTTCCTTATTTACATGATATTGTTGTTTCTGATGACATGTTTTGCTTTATTTTTCTGTGTTTCTACAGATTCGCTATCTGACGTTGCATTTTCAGAGCAGTGACAAAGATTGTAAATATCACTCCTCGATGGGAGGAGACATGGCCCGATGGGTGTGTACATTGCCAAACCTTTGGACATTCAATCTGACATGCGATTTCTGGCCTGAAAAGTTCTTCTCAACAGCCGCTGACTCAGCATCATCCTGTCAGGTATAATCCACAAGAAGTATGCATAATTTACATTTTCCATGCCTATGATCCGTATTTGATTCATTTTTTTTTTCTCGCTACTCTTAAGACTTTCTATCACATTATGTAAAATCTGAATATTATTTGTACGGTCATTCAAGATAGACCTCAAGTAAAAGCAAACAGAAAAGCAAAAACTTTCGATAGGTAAATGCTTGTTAGAGTTTGAATAATGAAGCGGAAGAGTGAGCATCGCATATATGCAGTGTTTACGATGACAGGGTTATATCATGGTGTGTTCATGATTATTATGCTTCGTACCCACCGTCTTCCACTGACTTTACCTTCCTTTTTATGTTTTTTTTTTCTCACACAAATAATGTGTATTCTTAAATTAATGATTGATCATATACTTCATCAGAATGTTAACAAATTCACTGTTAACTATAAGCACAGAAAAGAATATGGCTACATTAATCACTGGACTGGAGTGCCTCGAACGGTTCAATAATTCGTCTATTTTTGTCATTGGAAAGAGTACTGATTGCCTGAAAACAAAGCACGTTCGATAGGTATTGAATTAACTTGTTAATGATAGTACTGCATTGAAAATTAATCCTCAGCCTACTGCAATCAAACACTGTTGTTGACCCCTCTGAAAACCAGCCTTTTACTGACGAGAGTGTTCCACCCCATGAGTGGAAAATCGAAAATAAAAATTGAATTGAAAATTGAATTGTTATGGGTCCCCCCCCCCCCCCCATGAGCACAACGCTTTTTGCAGAGAACATCTAGAGATAATACCCCACGCTTATTCAAATATTTTCACAATGTAACAACACTTTCAAGACTTCACTATTAAGAGCTTTACAGATATTGATGATCTCGGAATTCTTTGAAGATTTAAAATCACACGAGCTGTAAGAAAGAGAAGGTCCGCTTGGTTTTTATCCAATATGCATCCAAAAAAAGTAACAGCAATCTTGTACTACATGATCCCGAGATAACTTGTTGTTGTTTGTTATCATTATCGTTCGTGAAAACAATACCTGGGACTTGTTTCATAAAGCCGTTCGTAAAGTTACGAACAACTTACGAGACTGGTGATCAGTTCTGATGTGCTATACTTATCAAATATTTTCTTATTTTCAACACAAGAACTGATCACCAGTCGCTCGTAAGTCGTTCGTAACTTTACGAATAGCTTTATGAAACAACCCCAGGAATCTTGTTTCAGGATGTGGAGAAAACATATTTTGTTATGCAGTAACACACACACACACACACACACACACACACACATATATATATATATATATATATATATATATATATATATATACATGCCTATTCTTTTACATCATTTCGGTTTTTTTTAGAGGGTTCGGACCTGTTATGCTCATAGATCAATTTCGAATTCATCTGCTTATGTGTACAATGGCGTTCGACAAACCTATCATTAATGACGTTGTAGTTTTATGATCTGGGCGTAATCATAAAGGTTTTAAAACTGGGATCATGAACGTTGGTTAAATGAACAATATTTACCTTCATTATCATCCTTTACAAAATTGAAGAAATAATCTTAATAATTTTATTTCTACATGTCTATTCACCATTTCCAGAACGTTGCAGAATGCGTGCGCTCTTTCCAGTATTTAGATAGGTTAGGGGAGTCTATTTGAATGGAGTTATACATCCTTTTAAAGTTTAGAGTCTACTCTTTCAGAATCTGCCCTTACTGAAAATCACTGTCTGGCGACTTTTTGTTGGTTTTGTGGTGCAGGGTCTTTATAAGCTTTATGTTTCATATTGAAAAACATGTCTGTCACAGCAAACCACCTCCCTCTGTTTTCAGAGCGACGAGAATCTGCCATTGCCTCGGTCATGAAACATGACTAATACTAACACCCATCTCGCGAATGAGTTGGCTGCACGAAATCTGTACGTAGGGAGCGTATAAGACATCCCCACAGACTTTCTTCGTACCTTCTGCCTTTGTTCATTTGCATAATTATCGACAATCTTTACTATGTGAAATTATTTCAATTTTCTACAAATACGGCATTTAGGGAGCGTTAATTTAAAGTATGACGACGAACCTAAGAAAGATGAACTCTCACAAAACTTAAGAACTACAGACCTGTACGAACGGCAGAGAGTTGAAGGGTGTGATTGCTTTATCTCATATGCCGATGGCTTTAATTTCGGGAATATATTTGAGGCACGTTCTATTTTCTTCATTTGTATTATTCCCAAATGTTTAAATAAAACTACTTTGTTATCAATTACTTACATGATATTTGTTGTTTTTGATGACATATTTTGCTTTGCGTCTCTGCATATTATGTAGTGTTGATAATGGCAGAGTTATCTCATTCTGTGGTGTGTCGATACTTCCTTCCCGCCGTCCTCCACAGACTCAACTGTACTTTTCCTTAAATGTTCTTGCTGTTGCTGTATACACGAGTATGAATAATATGTCAAAGTTTGCCGACTAGCGTAATTCGTCTTAACTCTCAAGAAAAGAAGATGAAACTGTCAAACAGAAGGAAGGGAGACGACAGACGGGGAAAGACGAATAACGATCGACAATAATCTATAGAAATGCACAAATTAGATTCCTGACTCAATTGACTGGGTTCTGGTCACTCGTAGTCTGCTTTTTTTAAACACAAATTATGTGTATTCATAAAATAAGTGATTGGTCATTTACTTCATCAGAATGTTAACGAGTATTCAGCGTTTACAAAAAGCACAGAAAATAATGTGGCTACATTAATCACCGGACTGCAGTGCCTCGAACGATTCAATAATTCGTCTATTTTTGTCATTGCAAAGTGTACTGACTGCCTGAGAATAAAGCACGCTCGATAGGTATTGAATTGAATCATGACTTGTGCCACTAGACTTGTTGGTGATAGTAATTCATTGACAAATAATCCGCAGCTTACTGCAATCAAACACTGTTATGGTTCCCCTCACCCCATGAGCACAACGCTCTTTGCGTAGAAAATGTGTTAATCCTCCACGGTTATTCAAATATTTTGATTTGATTTGATTTATTTCTGCTTAATTCCGTTACATGAAATATGATTTTGTACACGACATTTATGACAAACAGTTTATCGACCCATAGTTTTCACAATGTAACAACACTATCAGAACTTCACTATTGAAAGCATTACAGGCCTTGACGATCACGGAATCCTTTGAAGATTTAAAATCACACGAGCTGTCATTAATGACATTGTGGATTTATGATCTGGGCGCAATTAAAAAGGTTTGAACATTGAGATCATGAAATTTGGTTAAATGAGCAATATTTACCTTCATTAATGCTTAACGAGATTTTGAGAATAATCATGCAGTATTATTGTTGTACAATGTATTTATATTTTCACAAACTTTGTTCGTACCTTCTGCTCTTGTTGATTGGCATAATCATGATGGAGAGTAATTAACTATCTAAACTAATTTGAATTCTCTGACAATGCGGCTTTTAAGTAGCCTTAATTCAAAATATGACTAAGAGACTAACAAAATTAACAGTCACAAAATTTATAAACTACAAACGGCAGAGAGTTGAAGAGAGTGATTGTTTTATCTCATATGCCGATGGATGGAAGGCGCGTTCTATTTTCTTTCATTTGTATTGCATCCATATGTTGAAATAAAACTTCTTTGTTATTCCTTATTTACATGATATTGTTGATTCTGATGACATGTTTTGCTTTATTTTTCTGTATTTCGACAGATTTGCTATCTGACGTTGCATTTTCAGAGCAGTGACAAAGATTGTAAATATCACTCCTCGATGGGAGGAGACTTTGCCAAATGGGTGTGTACATTGCCACGCCTTTGGACATTCAATCTGACATGCGATTTCTGGCCTGAAAAGTTGTTCTCAACAGCCGCTTACTTAGCATCATCATGTCAGGTATGATCCACAAGAAGTATGCATAATTTAAATTTTCCATGCCTATGATCCGTATTTGATTTTTTTTTTCTCGCTACTCTTAAGACTTTTTATCACATTATGTAAAATCTGAATATTATTTGTACGGTCATTCAAGATAGACCTCAAGTAAAACAAACAGAAAAGCAAAAATTTTCGATAGGTAAATGCTTGTTAGAGTTTGAATAATGAAGCGGAAGAGTGAGCATCGCATAAATGCAGTGTTTACGATGACAGGGTTATATCATGGTGTGTTGGTGATTATTATACTTCATACCCACCGTCTTCCACTGACTTTACCTTCCTTTTTATGTTTTTTTTTCTCACACAAGTAATGTGTATTCTTAAATTAATGATTGATCATATACTTCATCAGAATGTTAACAAATTCACTGTTAACTATAAGCACAGAAAAGAATATGGCTACATTAATCACTGGACTGGAGTGCCTCGAAGGGTTCAATAATTCGTCTATTTTTGTCATTGAAAAGTGTACTGATTGCCTGAAAATAAAGCACGTTCGATAGGTATTGAATTATCTTGTTAATGATAGTAATGCATTTAAAAATAATCCTCTGCCTACTGCAATCAAACACTGTTGTTGACCCCTCTGAAAACCAGCCTTTTCCTGACGAGAGTGTTCCACCCCATGAGTGGAAAATAAAAATTGAATTGAAAATTGAATTGTTACGGGTCTCCGCCCCCCCCCCCCCATGAGCACAACGCTTTTTGCAGAGAACATCTACAGATAGTATCCCGCGCTTATTCAAATATTTTCACAATGAAACAACACTTTCAAGACTTCACTATAAAGAGCTTTACAGATATTGATGATCTCGGAATGCTTTGAAGATTTAAAATCACACGAGCTGTAAGAAAGAGAAGGTCCGCCTGGTTTTTATCCCATATGCATCCAAAAATAGTAGCAGTAATCTTGTACTACATGATCCCGAGATAACTTGTTGTTGTTTGTTATCATTATTGTTCGTGAAAACAATACCTGGGCCCTGTTTCATAAAGCCGTTTGTAAAGTTACGAACAACTTACGAGACTGGTGATCAGTTCTGATGTGCTAGTTACTTATCAAAAATATTCTTATTCATCACAAGAACTGATCACCAGTCGCTGGTAAGTCGTTCGTAACTTTACGAATAGCTTTATGAAACAACCCTAGGAATCTTGTTTCAGGATGTGGAGAAAACATATTGTTTGTTATGCAGTAATGTATATATATATATATATATATATATATATATATATACATGCCTATTCTTTTACATCATTTTTTTTTTTTAGAGGGTTCGGACCTGTTATGCTCATAGATCAATTTCGAATTCATCTGCTTATGTGTACAATGGCGTTCGACAAACCTATCATTGATGACGTTGTGGATTTATGATCTGGGCGTGATTATAAAGGCTTTAAAACTGGGATCATGAACGTTAGTTAGATGAACAATATTTACCTTCATTATAATCCTTCACAAAATTTAAGAAATAATCTTACCGCATTATAATTCTATTTCTACATCTCTATTCACCATTTCCAGAACGTTGCAGAATGCGTGCGCTCTTTCCAGTATTTAGATAGGTTAGGGGAGTCTATTTGAATGGAGTTATACATCCTTTTAAAGTTTAGAGTCTACTCTTTTAGAATCTGCCCTTACTGAAAATCACTGTCTGGCGACTTTTTGTTGGTTTTGTGGTGCAAGGTCATATATAGGCTTTATGTTATTGAAAAACATGTCTGTCACAGCAAACCACCTCCCTCTGTTTTCAGAGCGACGAGAATCTGCCATTGCCTCGGTCATGAAACATGACTAATACTAACACCCATCTCGCGAATGAGTTGGCTGTACTAAATCTGTACGTAGGGAGCGTTTAAGACATCCCCACAGACTTTCTTCGTACCTTCTGCCTTTGTTCATTTGCATAATTATCGACAATCTTTACTATGTGAAATTATTTCAATTTTCTACCAATACGGCATTTAGGAAGCGTTAATTTAAAATATGACGACGAACCTAATAAAGAGGAACTCTCACAAAACTTAAGAACTACAGACCTGTACGAACGGCAGAGAGTTGAAGGGTGTGATTGCTTTATCTCATATGCCGATGGCTTTAATTTCGCGAATATATTTGAGGCACGTTCTATTTTCTTTATTTGTATTATTCCCATATGTTTAAATAAAACTACTTTGTTATCAATTACTTACATGATGTTTGTTGTTTTTGATGACATATTTTGCTTTGCGTCTCTGCATATTATGTAGTGTTGATGATGACAGAGTTATCTCATTCTGTGGTGTGTCGATAATTCATACCCGCCGTCCTACACAGACTCAACTGTATCTTTTATTAATGTTCTTGCTCATGCTGTATGCACTGGTATAGATGATACGTATGTCAAAGTTTGCCGAGTACCGTAATTCGTCCTAACTCTCAAGAAAAGAAGATGAAACTGCCAAACAGACGGAAGGGAGACGACAGACGGGAAAGACGAATAAAAAGCGACAATAATCTTTTGAAATGCCAAAAAAAAAAAATACTGACTCAATTGACTGGGTTCTGGTTTCTCGCAGTCTGTTTTAACACAACCCAGTTTTTGTATTCCCATATTAGTGGTTGTTCATATATTCCTCTAGAAAGTTAACGAATTCACTGTTTACCTCAAGGGCAGAAAAGAATGTGTCAAAATTAGTCACCACACTGCAGTGCCTTGAAAAAATCACAATTGTTCACATAGTGTCGTAATTGCCCCCACAATATCCGTTTGTTATAAGTTCTGCAATGAAATTTTGATGTGGCATATATCTCTTATCCTGGCATGTCATTAAATATGGCATCATGAGAAGGCCTGATGAATTATCGTTAAAATTACACCTAACTTGCTATGATTGGGACCGGTGTTCTTGGAATGTGCAAAAAAGCTAAGTATGGAGAAAAATCAAAAGTAGAAAGTCGCAACAATTCTACTATTGTTTGGTTAAAAAACGCCACTGGAATAAGCAATGCTGAAATGAGAGCACTTTAAAAAACTCCCATTTCCTACACTTTATAAAGATGACTGCTTGGTCAACCTTTGTTCTGTCTACAGATACTACTGCAGTTTCCAATTCATGGATGAGGCCTGGAATCTCGTGATAATCTCACAATGCATTATTTTCAAGAACAGTCCTTCCCTGAAGCGGCAAAGCAAATGGGAATTATACTGTTTGGCATAACACGTTTGCTCTTTTTTTGCAATATTTAACATTTGACCTTTCCTCATACTCAGTCGTACTGTGCATCCATGAATACATAATGTAAACAAGCGAGTTGACGTTGCAAAGAAAATTAACCAGCGTTAATTTAAAGTATGACGACGAACCTAAGAAAGATGAACTCTCACAAAACTTAAGAACTACAGACCTGTACGAACGGCAGAGAGTTGAAGGGTGTGATTGCTTTATCTCATATGCCGATGGCTTTAATTTCGGGAATATATTTGAGGCACGTTCTATTTTCTTCATTTGTATTATTCCCAAATGTTTAAATAAAACTACTTTGTTATCAATTACTTACATGATATTTGTTGTTTTTGATGACATATTTTGCTTTGCGTCTCTGCATATTATGTAGTGTTGATAATGGCAGAGTTATCTCATTCTGTGGTGTGTCGATACTTCCTTCCCGTCGTCCTCCACAGACTCAACTGTACTTTTTCTTAAATGTTCTTGCTGTTGCTGTATACACGAGTATGAATAATATGTCAAAGTTGCCGACTAGCGTAATTCGTCTTAACTCTCAAGAAAAGAAGATGAAACTGTCAAACAGAAGGAAGGGAGACGACAGACGGGGAAAGACGAATAACGATCGACAATAATCTATAGAAATGCACAAATTAGATTCCTGACTCAATTGACTGGGTTCTGGTCACTCGTAGTCTGCTTTTTTTGTAACACAAATTATGTGTATTTATAAAATAAGTGATTGGTCATTTACTTCATCAGAATGTTAACGAGTATTCAGCGTTTACAAAAAGCACAGAAAATAATGTGGCTACATTAATCACCGGACTGCAGTGCCTCGAACGATTCAATAATTCGTCTATTTTTGTCATTGCAAAGTGTACTGACTGCCTGAGAATAAAGCACGCTCGATAGGTATTGAATTGAATCATGACTTGTGCCATTAGACTTGTTGGTGATAGTAATTCATTGACAAAAAATCCGCAGCTTACTGCAATCAAACACTGTTATGGTTCCCCTCACCCCATGAGCACAACGCTCTTTGCGTAGAAAATGTGTTAATCCTCCACGGTTATTCAAATATTTTGATTTGATTTGATTTATTTCTGCTTAATTCCGTTACATGAAATATGATTTTGTACACGACATTTATGACAAACAGTTTATCGACCCATAGTTTTCACAATGTAACAACACTATCAGAACTTCACTATTGAAAGCATTACAGGCCTTGACGATCACGGAATCCTTTGAAGATTTAAAATCACACGAGCTGTCATTAATGACATTGTGGATTTATGATCTGGGCGCAATTAAAAAGGTTTGAACATTGAGATCATGAAATTTGGTTAAATGAGCAATATTTACCTTCATTAATGCTTAACGAGATTTTGAGAATAATCATGCAGTATTATTGTTGTACAATGTATTTATATTTTCACAAACTTTGTTCGTACCTTCTGCTCTTGTTGATTGGCATAATCATGATGGAGAGTAATTAACTATCTAAACTAATTTGAATTCTCTGACAATGCGGCTTTTAAGTAGCCTTAATTCAAAATATGACTAAGAGACTAACAAAATTAACAGTCACAAAATTTATAAACTACAAACGGCAGAGAGTTGAAGAGAGTGATTGTTTTATCTCATATGCCGATGGATGGAAGGCGCGTTCTATTTTCTTTCATTTGTATTGCATCCATATGTTGAAATAAAACTTCTTTGTTATTCCTTATTTACATGATATTGTTGATTCTGATGACATGTTTTGCTTTATTTTTCTGTATTTCGACAGATTTGCTATCTGACGTTGCATTTTCAGAGCAGTGACAAAGATTGTAAATATCACTCCTCGATGGGAGGAGACTTGGCCAAATGGGTGTGTACATTGCCACGCCTTTGGACATTCAATCTGACATGCGATTTCTGGCCTGAAAAGTTTTTCTCAACAGCCGCTTACTTAGCATCATCATGTCAGGTATGATCCACAAGAAGTATGCATAATTTAAATTTTCCATGCCTATGATCCGTATTTGATTTTTTTTTCTCGCTACTCTTAAGACTTTTTATCACATTATGTAAAATCTGAATATGTATGGTCAATCAAGATAGACCTCAAGTAAAACAAACATTGTCATTGAAAAGTGTACTGATTGCCTGAAAATAAAGCACGTTCGATAGGTATTGAATTATCTTGTTAATGATAGTAATGCATTTAAAAATAATCCTCAGCCTACTGCAATCAAACACTGTTGTTGACCCCTCTGAAAACCAGCCTTTTACTGACGAGAGTGTTCCACCCCATGAGTGGAAAATAAAAATTGAATTGAAAATTGAATTGTTACGGGTCTCCGCCCCCCTCCCCCTCCCCCCCCCCCCCATGAGCACAACGCTTTTTGCAGAGAACATCTACAAATAGTACCCCGCGCTTATTCAAATATTTTCACAATGTAACAACACTTTCAAGACTTCACTATAAAGAGCTTTACAGATATTGATGATCTCGGAATGCTTTGAAGATTTAAAATCACACGAGCTGTAAGAAAGAGAAGGTCCGCCTGGTTTTTATCCCATATGCATCCAAAAATAGTAGCAGTAATCTTGTACTACATGATCCCGAGATAACTTGTTGTTGTTTGTTATCATTATTGTTCGTGAAAACAATACCTGGGCCCTGTTTCATAAAGCCGTTTGTAAAGTTACGAACAACTTACGAGACTGGTGATCAGTTCTGATATGCTAGTTACTTATCAAAAATATTCTTATTCATCACAAGAACTGATCACCAGTCGCTGGTAAGTCGTTCGTAACTTTACGAATAGCTTTATGAAACAACCCTAGGAATCTTGTTTCAGGATGTGGAGAAAACATATTGTTTGTTATGCAGTAATGTATATATATATATATATATATATATATATATATAAATATATATATATATATATATATATATATATATATATATATATATATAGTTAACGAATCAGTAGAAGAAGAACGCCGTAAAAAAAAATATAAATAAATCCTAGATCTTGAAGATCTTAAAAACGGAGCATAGCTCTCAAATACTGAAAGGCAAGGTCACACTCTTCATCAGTGCCCATGGTGTGACAAAAGATCTTAATCAAACCCGTTTCTGAAACAGACATGAAAACACGTCTGATCATGGGCAGACGGATTTTGAAACTCACCTTTCAAAGAAGTCACCGCGCTAAACAGATGGAGGTAGCGCACAGTGTCCATAGTGACGCATCCAATGACGCGTAGTCATGACTGCAAGATGACATGGCAAATCTCCGGCTCCAAAACAGTGAATCTGAAAAGGGCCTCATCGCCAACAGTCGGAAGAGTAGCAGAAAATGTACACAATACAGAAACGTAATAAGAAAATTGGTCTGCTCGGCATCTTGATGATAATAAGTTAACGAATCAGTAGAAGAAGAACGCCGTAAATAAAAAAATATAAATAAATCCTAGATCTTGAAGATCTTAAAAACGGAGCATAGCTCTCAAATACTGAAAGGCAAGGTCACACTCTTCATCAGTGCCCATGGTGTGACAAAAGATCTTAATCAAACCCGTTTCTGAAACAGACATGAAAACACGTCTGATCATGGGCAGACGGATTTTGAAACTCACCTTTCAAAGAAGTCACCGCGCTAAACAGATGGAGGTAGCGCACAGTGTCCATAGTGACGCATCCAATGACGCGTAGTCATGACTGCAAGATGACATGGCAAATCTCCGGCTCCAAAACAGTGAATCTGAAAAGGGCCTCATCGCCAACAGTCGGAAGAGTAGCAGAAAATGTACACAGTACAGAAACGTAATAAGAAAATTGGTCTGCTCGGCATCTTGATGATAATAAGTTAACGAATCAGTAGAAGAAGAACGCCGTAAAAAAAAATATAAATAAATCCTAGATCTTGAAGATCTTAAAAACGGAGCATAGCTCTCAAATACTGAAAGGCAAGGTCCCACTCTTCATCAGTGCCCATGGTGTGACAAAAGATTTTAATCAAACCCGTTTCTGAAACAGACATGAAAACAAGTCTGATCATGGGCAGACGGATTTTGAAACTCACCTTTCAAAGAAGTCACCGCGCTAAACAGATGGAGGTAGCGCACAGTGTCCATAGTGACGCATCCAATGACGCGTAGTCATGACTGCAAGATGACATGGCAAATCTCCGGCTCCAAAACAGTGAATCTGAAAAGGGCCTCATCGCCAACAGTCGGAAGAGTAGCAGAAATGTACACAGTACAGAAACGTAATAAGAAAATTGGTCTGCTCGGCATCTTGATGATAATAAGTTAACGAATCAGTAGAAGAAGAACGCCGTAAAAAAAAAAATATAAATAAATCCTAGATCTTGAAGATCTTAAAAACGGAGCATAGCTCTCAAATACTGAAAGGCAAGGTCACACTCTTCATCAGTGCCCATGGTGTGACAAAAGATCTTAATCAAACCCGTTTCTGAAACAGACATGAAAACACGTCTGATCATGGGCAGACGGATTTTGAAACTCACCTTTCAAAGAAGTCACCGCGCTAAACAGATGGAGGTAGCGCACAGTGTCCATAGTGACGCATCCAATGACGCGTAGTCATGACTGCAAGATGACATGGCAAATCTCCGGCTCCAAAACAGTGAATCTGAAAAGGGCCTCATCGCCAACAGTCGGAAGAGTAGCAGAAAATGTACACAGTACTTGATTAAGATCTTTTGTCACACCATGGGCACTGATGAAGAGTATGACCTTGCCTTTCAGTATTTGAGAGCTATGCTCCGTTTTTAAGATCTTCAAGATCTAGGATTTATTTATATTTTTTTTACGGCGTTCTTCTTCTACTGATTCGTTAACTTATTATCATCAAGATGCCGAGCAGACCAATTTTCTTATTACGTTTCTGTACTGTGTACATTTTCTGCTACTCTTCCGACTGTTGGCGATGAGGCCCTTTTCAGATTCACTGTTTTGGAGCCGGAGATTTGCCATGTCATCTTGCAGTCATGACTACGCGTCATTGGATGCGTCAATATGGACACTGTGCGCTACCTCCATCTGTTTAGCGCGGTGACTTCTTTGAAAGGTGAGTTTCAAAATCCGTCTGCCCATGATCAGACGTGTTTTCATGTCTGTTTCACAAGAAACGGGTTTGATTAAGATCTTTTGTCACACCATGGGCACTGATGAAGAGTGTGACCTTGCCTTTCAGTATTTGAGAGCTATGCTCCGTTTTTAAGATCTTCAAGATCTAGGATTTATTTATATTTTTTTTACGGCGTTCTTCTTCTACTGATTCGTTAACTTATTATCATCAAGATGCCGAGCAGACCAATTTTCTTATTACGTTTATATATATATATATATATATATATATATATATACATGCCTATTCTTTTACATCATTTTTTTTTTTTTTTTTTAGAGGGTTCGGACCTGTTATGCTCATAGATCAATTTCGAATTCATCTGCTTATGTGTACAATGGCGTTCGACAAACCTATCATTAATGACGTTGTGGATTTATGATCTGGGCGTGATTATAAAGGCTTTAAAACTGGGATCATGAACGTTAATTAGATGAACAATATTTACCTTCATTATAATCCTTCACAAAATTTAAGAAACAATCTTACCGCATTATAATTCTATTTCTACATCTCTATTCACCATTTCCAGAACGTTGCAGAATGCGTGCGCTCTTTCCAGTATTTAGATAGGTTAGGGGAGTCTATTTGAATGGAGTTATACATCCTTTTAAAGTTTAGAGTCTACTCTTTTAGAATCTGCCCTTACTGAAAATCACTGTCTGGCGACTTTTTGTTGGTTTTGTGGTGCAAGGTCATATATAGGCTTTATGTTATTGAAAAACATGTCTGTCACAGCAAACCACCTCCCTCTGTTTTCAGAGCGACGAGAATCTGCCATTGCCTCGGTCATGAAACATGACTAATACTAACACCCATCTCGCGAATGAGTTGGCTGTACTAAATCTGTACGTAGGGAGCGTATAAGACATCCCCACAGACTTTCTTCGTACCTTCTGCCTTTGTTCATTTGCATAATTATCGACAATCTTTACTATGTGAAATTATTTCAATTTTCTACCAATACGGCATTTAGGAAGCGTTAATTTAAAATATGACGACGAACCTAATAAAGAGGAACTCTCACAAAACTTAAGAACTACAGACCTGTACGAACGGCAGAGAGTTGAAGGGTGTGATTGCTTTATCTCATATGCCGATGGCTTTAATTTCGCGAATATATTTGAGGCACGTTCTATTTTCTTTATTTGTATTATTCCCATATGTTTAAATAAAACTACTTTGTTATCAATTACTTACATGATATTTGTTGTTTTTGATGACATATTTTGCTTTGCGTCTCTGCATATTATGTAGTGTTGATGATGACAGAGTTATCTTATTCTGTGGTGTGTCGATAATTCATACCCGCCGTCCTACACAGACTCAACTGTATCTTTTATTAATGTTCTTGCTCATGCTGTATGCACTGGTATAGATGATATGTCAAAGTTTGCCGAGTACCGTAATTCGCCCTAACTCTCAAGAAAAGGAGATGAAACTGCCAAACAGACGGAAGGGAGACGACAGACGGGAAAGACGAATAACAAGCGACAATAATCTTTTGAAATGCCAAAAAAAAAAAATACTTACACAATTGACTGGGTTCTGGTTTCTCGCAGTCTGTTTTAACACAACCCAGTTTTTGTATTCCCATATTAGTGGTTGTTCATATATTCCTCTAGAAAGTTAACGAATTCACTGTTTACCTCAAGGGCAGAAAAGAATGTGTCAAAATTAGTCACCACACTGCAGTGCCTTGAAAAAATCACAATTGTTCACATAGTGTCGTAATTGCCCCCACAATATCCGTTTGTTATAAGTTCTGCAATGAAATTTTGATGTGGCATATATCTCTTATCCTGGCATGTCATTAAATATGGCATCATGAGAAGGCCTGATGAATTATCGTTAAAATTACACCTAACTTGCTATGATTGGGACCGGTGTTCTTGGAATGTGCAAAAAAGCTAAGTATGGAGAAAAATCAAAAGTAGAAAGTCGCAACAATTCTACTATTGTTTGGTTAAAAAACGCCACTGGAATAAGCAATGCTGAAATGAGAGCACTTTAAAAAACTCCCATTTCCTACACTTTATAAAGATGACTGCTTGGTCAACCTTTGTTCTGTCTACAGATACTACTGCAGTTTCCAATTCATGGATGAGGCCTGGAATCTCGTGATAATCTCACAATGCATTATTTTCAAGAACAATCCTTCCCTGAAGCGGCAAAGCAAATGGGAATTATACTGTTTGGCATAACACGTTTGCTCTTTTTTGCAATATTTAACATTTGACCTTTCCTCATACTCAGTCGTACTGTGCATCCATGAATACATAATGTAAACAAGCGAGTTGACGTTGCAAAGAAAATTAATCAGGCTTTCTTATGTCGAATTTGAATGAAATAATGTAGTTGTAAGAGAAACATGATCTATCAAATTAGAAATACAAGACTTTTTTAGGAATTTAGTAATTTGTAGAGGAAGACATATTGAAAAAAAAAGTCACACCTGAACTTCACCCCTCTAAATAATTATATTTCTTTCATTTAAAAAGTCTTGTCCGCATTATATTTTTTAAAGAGGTATTGCAAATTTACTTGCAATTTCAAACTGTTTCAATTTTTCGAAGGATAAACTCCCAAGATCTGGTATGAAACATTCGTCTTTCACCAAACATAAATTTATGTAATCATAAAAGATTACATGACAAACATAACAGTTTCAGAGAGTGCTTCCTTGCCAAAATCGGAAAACGGATTCCGATCTGATTTCATGCAGAGATGCCATTAGTAGGAAACAACACTGCTGGCACGCATCGACCGAGCTAAAATGTGTAGGCCTATAAACTCTCCATGCGACATCGCACATGAAAGATGTTACTTTGAGGATTATTGTTTTGCAAATTAATCCAGTTTTCGTGTGATATGTTCCAATTTCTATAATAGCTTTAGGGAATTACAGTTTTCGAAGGTACCACCATGCCTGTTTCATAATATGTTAAACCACGAACAAGGAAGACAAATTTAGACAAATTGTCACCCCGGCACAAATTGTCACCCCCTGAAACAGGCGTCAAATTGTGCATGGAGCTAACGGCACAGATTGTCGCCCAAGCATAAATGGTTCTATGGCGACAATTTGTGCTCAGGGCTGACGGTACAAATTGTCGCCCGCCCTCGAAGCATATTTTTTGGGGTAATCATGTTTTATATAGTCATTGAAATTCCGACGCAAAACTTGTAAACATGGTACATCCATGAAAACAAGCCGTGTTAAAAGTCACGGTGAGGTTTTAAGAATGGGTGTATGTGCCACTGCGCCTACATCCTGAGGCAGGATTCTTACGGCACATTTTGGTAAATTGCACATTTTGGTAAAAGGAATTTGTTACCAAAATGTGAACTGAACATCCATGGATTGGCTTGAGAGTTGATTCGGTCAAGGAAGTAATGTGATACGTTCCTGCAGTAAAGGTAGACAATACACTTTTTAGCTTACATTTTGATCACTTTTTGTTTTTTAGGGGCGATCATCTGTAGGAGGATGGGTAATAAGGTTGTTCCTGTTGGGCATATTGCCCCCATGGGGACCCCCCTTCACCCACCCCCCCCCCCCCCCCCCCCCCGCTCGGAAATACGTAGAAATTTGTGTTCCATACGTAAGGTATGTTGTACGTGGATATCTTTACAGCTGAAGAATTATTTGTTTATGGGAATACCCACGGTATCAACCTTGGAGACCGGGAAGGGGGGGGGGGGGGTGAATAAATTTTCATCTTCTTCAGAACCAGTGGGCGGATTTCAGACAATCAGACTTGGTGGAGATCACTCTTAGAGGGTAGGGTCCCAAAGTTGTATTGTATGTCAAGTGCATTGGTAGGAGATTTAGCATTCCGAGTAAGAATTCATTTAAAGTGATCAATAATTGTTCAATGCAGCACAAGTGTTCAGTGTAGTAATTTTGTGGGGAAGGGGGGGGGGGGGAGCATTTTCCTGGCATAGATATGTCAATATATTGAGACCCTGTGCTGCCATGGCACTTTCATAGTACTGGGTCATAGGTTGCAATACAGTTTTAATTTGTTTTTGTGATGATTGTGGAGCAGCAGAAAGTTACCAAAATGTGCCGTCAATGTCCTGCACATTTTCGTAAATTTGCCAAAATGTGCAGTTACCAAAATGTGTCGGAACATGTCACGGCACATTTTTGTAACTGCACATTTACCAAAATGTGCCGTAACAAGGACGTTACTCACAGCGACGTTCATTTCAGCTGCTAGTTGCGCGCCGTGCAATGGGGACGCTTACGCATAGCTGATAGCATCAACACTACGTTCACAGCCAGGTTCACAGCAGCCCCTGAATGGAAGTGCGCTGTGTTTTTGAAAGCTTAGAGACTTGTGCATGAGAAAGTTATTTCTTTTCCGGATTAATTCGTTAAAGCGGTAAGCCAACCATTATTCAGGAATAGATTAGGCCAAGATCTCCCACTAGAGCTAATTCACTAGCAATCAATGCTCTTTTCAGGGTGTTTTTAGCTGAAAAATTACGGACCGTCGTGATACGTAGTGAATCATAGAATTGTAGTGCTCGTAGTGTATTGTTTCGATTGCTAAATACCTTTTTTTTTTTTTTTTGTTATACCACAATGATTTTATTCGCTGAATGAATTGAAATCCTCCATAATGTTAAAAAGCCTTGAGAACCTATGAAGTGCAGCCAGTTCATGCTTCTTTTTAGGGTTTCTCTTATTTCAAATGTGTAGTTCAAATCTATCATTGCTAAAAATATGGAGTGACCATGACTAATTCCATATATGTTTGTGAAAAAACATTTTTCATTAGACTGGAAAATTTCGCGAACTCAGTTATAAATAAACACTAAACAAAAACCATTACAGTTGAAGGAAAGAAAGATATCATTCACAGGGGTGAAGGTTCAGATGGGAGTTTCTTCACTTTGTCTCCCTTTACAAATTAAATTCGTTATGATTGCAACTGCTGATCTGTAAATTAACAAACATGTCAAAAAAAAGGAACCAGTGGGACTCGAACCTGTCATCTACTGCTTTCCGGGCAGCGACACTACCACCAGGCTGTCCCTAGTTGCTTGCAGTGACACGATGATTATGGAACAAATACCCAAGCTCCGAAATTCCGACATTGTTATTGTAACATTGTAACAATGTCGGAAGTTGCGATCTTAACAAATTTAATTTGTAGAGGGAGACAAAGTGAAGAGACTCGCATCCAAAAAGTAAGTTCCCCCTAAAACAAACCTCTGTCATTTATAAATCAGGAAACTTTCAGGAAATCTGAATACAGGACCATGTAGCTGTATTTCTCGGCTACCTTTCATGTGAAATTAAGTGGATATCACCTGTTCACACTTGAGTGAGCAAGACTTAAAGTCAAAATGGTCACATTTTGAAGTTAACAAGCTCAATTTTGCAACTGTGATTTGTTGATGTTGGAAAAAATTTCAATTTTCCAAGATTGAAAGGCATGCAACGTATAATTTATATGCTTCTTATCGTACCATGCGACTTGTGCACAAAATTTCATGGTTGAGTGAACACGGGGTGAAAATTACCAAAATTGCAGATTTGACTTGTTTCTCGTGATAATATCTATTAATTGAGATTGAATTCGTGTGTTGAACAGTTTTTATACAGAATTCAACAGTTATTTCACGGTTGAATGAGCAGATTAAAAACAAAGAAAAATTGAATTTAAATTCTGCAGCAGAAAATCCGATAACTTTGCGCACTGTCATCAACTGAAATGAAAGGTAGCCGAGAATTACAGCTACATGATCCTGTACTCAGATTTCCTGAAAGGTTCCTGATTCATACATTACAAATGTTCGTTTTTTAGGGGGAATTTTCTTTTTGTTTAGTGTTTACATCGTTCAAAGATTTTTGAACTATTGCTACTCAGAAATAGGGAAATGCTTTAAATATTGCACAAGCAATTTACACTCCGCAAAAAAGAAAGTAAACGCTTTTTCAAGTTTATATTTCTTATAGAATATTTGGCTAACTTTTTTGAAATCATATACCATATAAAAGGAAATTTAATTGCCTAACAATGTGATAAGTCAATATAAAGGAAAGCTTCATATATGAGTGAACAGCTTTGGTTTTTTTTTTTTCTCCAAGGCACAAAAATAAAAAATAAAAAAATCAACAAGTTTTCAGTCAGGCATACATGATCGTTCATGTAACATTAACAACAAAAGACAAATCAAACACAATAGAAAACATGAATTCAGTTGCAAGAACAAAAGGTCAATGAACTAGGTCACTTTCCATCTGTTTGCGTGTGTGCCACACACATGCACACAGCTATGGCTTCTGACCATTTCAGCAATGAGAATTAAGGGTTTCTGGAACGAACTAGGGCTTTCTATAGCTCAATCGGTAGATCAACGGGCTAGAAATCCATAGATCTCGGGTTGGAATCCCGATGGTTCTTCGCTCATTTTTTTCCACTAAGATATTATATGTATTTCTGCTTAGTCTTCTTCTGCCTCCGTGATCAATATTTTGTTTTAGTTAAAAGAAACCACACACATACTGCAAAACTTTATCGCAACAGAGATTCGCATATGCAATGTATTCATCGTTATTTTTTTTTCATTTTAGCACAGTCATATGACGTATTTTAACATTCGCCTTAACAAAATCGATAAGTTGTGGATAATGCAAGAAAGCAGTTCAACTTAATCTCTAAACATCATACAATAAGTCACTTGTAAAGGAACGAACAAAATTTATTGATGTAACCAGGATCCCTTTCAGTGAAGAAAATGAAACATAGAGAAATGGCAATTATGATTATTAGAGAATGCGTGATGAAAATTGTATTTGTCAGTGAGAGTGACAGGGAATATTAATTGAAAGGACACCTAGAAAATAGGAAGGGGGTTTTAATTGGAGAGATGACATTGCTCACAGAAGAAAAATGATACTCATCACAAAGAAAGCGAGACCATCAGCAGAATTAGAACACTACTTTTTTATTTCATCAAGAGAACGGGGCACTCAGAGTGAGAAAAGGACAATCTTTAGATATGATGTTATTAGCGTAATCATCTTCATGTGAATAGGCGGGCCTTTGCATGAGGAGAAAATGGGATCTTATTTTACAAGTTTGCAATTGCGCTGAAGGTTTTGTGAATATCATTATATTAAATTCAATACCCCAAAATGTAACGAAATTATGTTTCTCGTGAAAGGTTACCATTTGGGATGCACGTTTCGCACGACCCATGTTATAAGAGATTTGTCTTATTTTTTTCTTGTCTTGTTGTTTTGACGAATTTAGCATTTATTTTTTGGGTTTTTTTGCGGTGTTGGTTTGTTTTTATTTTCTTTTAAAATGAAGTTCGACGTGGACAAGGTGGGAGCATGTAGTTACAGAAATTATTTGGGTTGGAGTCTGTATAAAAATTACCCTTGTCGCGAAGTATTCTTAAATTGGTTACGGAAAGGACTTTCTGCTATAAAATTTGACGAACTGCCATAATGCTGGGAATTGCAGGTGCCGAATTCATTGAAACGACGAGAAGGATTGAGTCGACTTCTGATGTATCGTTCAGATAGTCCTTTAGTCTTTGTTATAAGTACCTTACATGCAAAAAGAGGGCCAGTTGAATTACAATTACAATATGGGATGATACTGGAAAAAAAAATGTAATGAGGCAAAATATTTGACTCCACAACCATTGTATATTAAATTACGACTTTGTTTGTTTTATCTTTGGTTAAAAAAATATCAACTTCTGCTGTTTTTCTCTCTTTGGTTCCTATTCCCCTTTTAATTTAAAACAAATGTTGAAAAATCGTTGAATTGTACAATGAAAAGAAACCAAAAATAGGAGAATAATGACTTCCATACACCCGGCACTAGACTGTTATGTTATTGATATCATTTCCTCTTATATGTATTTCTTATAGACAAACATTTTAGATTATTTGATATTGATTCTTAAAAGATTCACATCCCCAGACATCTACGTGTTTGTTGTTATTTTCCTCCTTTTGCAGATCGGCAAGCTTAAAATGCTGTCACACCAAAGTTGGGAATCAATGCCAGCAGCATCAGCAAACCTGGCTGAATTTCTTTGTCGTCTGCCTGATCTCGAACGTGCCGATCTCAACTTCCAGAACCTACCTGATATATTTTTCGCGACTATGGACTCACATGACACACGCAATAAAGCAAGTATTAGACATAACATATTGTGTTTATCGATGAATAATGTACGTACTGAGTAACCTTTTAGCAAAACATTAACATTTATTACACAAGATTAATTTTTTTTTTTATATTTTCCGATATCCGTCTGTTCAGGTACATGCAATTTGATAGTAGTTCCATGTTATTGTCTGAAATAGTAGTGGAGCTGGTGTACGTCACTACGTCGAACAAGTTTATGCCGGAATTTTCATTACAACAAAAGACAAATTCAAGTCCCCAAATCATAATCTGTGATCTCTTCCTTATATACTTTACAGCTCAGCTATAACGAAACTTTTATAAAACGCAAGGAAATCCCGAGAATTTCGTTGCAACGATAATATTGAACCATGTTAAATCTTACAAACCTTGACATCATAACCACATGGAGTGGGCTTCCTGTAATTCGTCCATAATCCATTGAAGCCTGTGTTAACTAGGAGAATATGTTTCGAAATATATAGGTATTTTTACCGATTTATTTATTTCATTTCAGTAAATTTGATTTATCATTTCTTATTAGCATGAACGCAAAGTGTAATTGCTAAACTGTGTTGCTTAGTTGTTGATTTTTTTCAAAAAAATCATTAAGAGCAAAATAAAAATTGGTTTGAATTGCTACGGGAAACTTAAAAGATATATTGTGTTTTTGTTCATTATGCAACAGATAAAGGGCATAACTATCGGCGGAATACCGTTAAGAGAGTTGCTCGCTGACTATCAAGGAAGGAAGGCACACAGGTAAATGCCGTTCTTTGGTGCTGTGATGTTATCTCATCAATTGTGAAATGTAGTCTTAATCAGACTGAATTATGTCTATTAATGTTTTTACATTATTTAGAAGATTGTATTTCGTTTGTCGTGTATCATATACTGAAGATTAGATAGATATTTTATTGGGACAGCCAGTTAGAAACAACAGGAAAGTAAAAAATTAAACCCTCGGTTGTAAACAATGCACGTACTATAATTGAATAAGCTAAACACCGTGAACACATTTCACGCATTTTCGATGACATATTTTTCCATTCAACAGATTATTAGAACGGGAGAGAAATTGTAATGTCTCATATATTTGGATGACGGTATGACTATGATTGTAATACGGTCTAAAGCGCATTTGAGGCGGACGCTGCTCTCTACTTTTCTCTTTGATCACGCTTTCGGCCTGTCGTTATCTTTATCATGATCTACAAGGAAAAGACATTACAACATTTATCTATAAAGGGGCATAATGTGCCATAATATAATAAGTACACTATCATACAGTGCCATACATATGATAATTGTGATGTGATAAAAACATAAATCTTCTGAAATACACTGTATTACCTTTGCTGAAATTAATCAATTACCTCAACATAAAAATGCAATCTAAATGATCGTCTCATCGACAGAAACGTGTTGGGCATGGTTCAAAACTAGAAAATAGGTTCAGATCGTGTACCATGCCTTCAAAATATACTAATCATCGTTTGCAGTACTTTAAACATGATGGCTTGATTGTATATATATATATATATATATAGATATATAAACCCTGCACCACAAAAACATGATTTTTTAGACAGATTCCGAAAGAGCAGACTCTAAGCTTTTAATGATACTGTATATTACTCGATTTATACGGACTCTCCTAACCTATCTAAATTTTTTGGGGAAAAAAAAGCACACACCATGGGAAAGTGTGAACTGAGAAAAAAAAAGCAAACGGCTCCTAAGTAGGCCTATACGGTGTATTCCAGAGCTTAACCCTTACCAAGCCGTGCTGTCTGTGCGATGAATGGGACAAAACAGAGGATGTAAACCATCGTAGCAACAACAATGGAGGAATTTCAGATTAAGCTGGAACTGAGCATGCTCTGTTATAACATTCTGTCCATAGTACTTAGTAAATGTAAACTCAATATTGACTTGGTTTAACTATTTCACCTCTTTTGAGTCATCAGGGGAAAATCCAAGGATGTGACTTTTTGTTGGTTTTGTGATGCACGTCATATATATTATATATATATAATTTACCAGTCTCGGCTTGTACCTTTTTACGCTATTCCGTTTATCAAAGTTTTTTTTTATTTCCCCTTTCTCTAATTGACCACCGTCACTTAGAAAAATTGTCAGTTTCGTTATAATACATTATTTGGAAGAATCAAATTTAATGTAGTCATCCACGTTTTTATCCAAATGTACGGGACTGTAAAAATTAAGAATGTTTTTCTCCCTAACAAAAATCACAACCAACAGGATAATCTTAGATGATATCCAAAACCAAAGAATGACACTATTACTTTTTGACATCGACCGCCGACATTTGACGTGTTTGTCCATGGGTTTAACATGTTTCTTTAATAGCAAGTCATCCTTTGTGGCGATCAATTATAAACCCTTTTTGAAGACATAGTATGCTCTTGCTTCACACTATTATACACTACAGTGCATATCACTTATATACGGAGTATAGAGGAGTGCTTTCTGTTAAAATTCACAGTTATGGTGAATTCCACAACGTGTTTCAAGATCTTGATGTTAAGGATATAATAATATAATAAATAATAATATATAACGGTTAACTTCCCAAACCAACTATAAATTTCTGTAATGGGGCTGAATTTTGTTGTTGCACGTATTTGTGTAGGTTTGAATTAGAGTGACGTTGTGTGCTACTGCTACAGGAAATATTGGAAATGATAATGGTTGTTATCAGTGTCCGTGTATTTAATTTTCACGTTTCGTTCAAGCCATTTCAGGTATTTAATACATACACGTAACTACAGTACTTGCGACTTTCCAGCTCAAAACCCACAATTGTATAATATATGTGACCCTACACCACAAAACAAACAAAAAGTGGCCAGACATGAAATTTTAGTTAAGAGCATATTCTGAAAGAGCAGACTTTTAGCTTTAAAATGATGTATAACTCAAATCAAATGGACTCTAAATGTTGGAAAGAAGGTACACACTCTAGAAAAGTGTGCACTGAGAAAAGAGGCTCTGAAGTAAAGTGTCTATTCAAGCGCTTAATCTTTACCAAGCCGTGCTGGGTGTGCAATGAATGGGACAAAAAAACAGGATGTAAACCACCGGAGTAACAGCAATGAAGGGATTATCAGATTGAATTGAAATTGATCATGCCTTATCAACCTATTTTGTTCTTAATCAATGCCAACTTTCAAACAAGTAGCGCTATCCTTTCAAAAGTTATAGGACTTGAAAGTGAAGAGTGTGTACAAGGTTTTTAAGAAATGAAAACGGGACTCTAAAGGCACGCTCAATCACACTATTCTACCAATTAATTCATTTCACTTAGTTTGAATCCTCACACAAAATCAGTATGTGCGACCTTTTGTTCGTTTTGTGGTGCACGGTCACATAGGGTATATATATATATATATATATATATGTACATATACATGTATATAATTGTACAGTATATTTATGTATGTACAGATATATATATATATATATATATATATATATATATATATATTTATTTATCTATGTATTTATATGCTATGGTGGAAACCCTGTGTGCCACATTTTTCTGAGACACAAATGTTGTCTTGATTTGAGAAAACATTCTGTATTTCAAATATGTGTTACTTTTATTTATATCTGTTAAGTTGGACATAACTAGTGCAAAGTTGAAGAAAAGATGCCAAGCTTTTCTTTGATGTAAATTGTACAACAAATCTGTGATCCTTGTTCTTTCAAATGATTATAGTAGCTAAATTATTGTAAAGGTGTGACTTTTGCACACAAAACAGTGATAGAAAAAAATTTGCTTGATAGTCAATCACGACATCAAATTCAAGCTATATGTGAGAGGAACAAATTGGCGAGAAACATATCCATTTTACTGCAGCAGTTCGCGATTTATCGATCGGTTTCGGCGGGTTTCTGCGTTTCAGCGGAATATGCGAAGTTCGCACGCCGTCGCCTGAGTCGGATGTGCAAAAGTGGCAGATAAAGAGAAATAATAACTTGTAAAATAAGACAATCGAAACCTATTAAAAAGTAATTGAAATGAAATGACAGTTAGATATAGAACCATTGGAAATAATAATTAAAACTTAAGGTTTGATTCACTCAGTCATGTGCAAAAGGATCCTTGAAAAGGCATTCTATTTCTAGGTGAAAGTAGCTCCTGATAGAAAAAAAAATCACATGGGCCGTATGAACGCCTATAAACATTTCTACAGTGAAATACATTTTTCCTTGATATACACGATATGTGCTATACGCAGATACACATTATATCAAGCATAACATTAAGAGAGATGTCTTTCTTTATATCGACAATAGCAACCTGTATCCTACAAGATCATGATCATGATGTTTTTAGTGGTATTGTTCACCATTCTTATCATTGCTTCTCATTTTCAAACAGAGACGCAGCAAAAGCAGCTACTAAGAGCATCAGGAAAGACACGTAACAGACAATGTTACTGGACATGGAAGTTTACTAGCTTTTTTACTAACTTGGAAAGACCAGAGATGGAAATGTTCGCAAAAGTAGTTTCTCACCAGGACCAGCTAGGAAGGTATTAAGAGGATATGCACCATGGATATTCATGGCAGAGACAAGCAAGAGAACGAAATCAGGTCAGGAGACCTGGAACGTCACAAACAATGTGCCGACACTGAAAAACCACGACCGACGACTGGGTAATGCGAAACAAGAACAAAGTAAAAAGAATCGGGAAGAGGTAGAGGAGAAGCAAGAGAGGAAACGTTGGCAAGCGAGATCACAAAGGCACGGGAAGAGAGACATTGAACCAGGAATATACGTAAAAATGCACAAAAAAGAACTTCACATTTTTTTATCATTTTCTTCTGCAATTGAGCACACTGCTCATTGACATTTCTCCATGAAGTGGTGCCTCATAATGATAATATTGATTACACGTATAACGACTGTTTTCTACTGTAAAGATAGCCGTATATGTTTAAACATGTTATGAATATTAATATCACTGATTTTGTCTTGTTTTTGACTATCGGTAATACTTTTTACCAGAAAGATATAAATGTTTTGAAATGAAAATGCAGTCGTACATGAACAATATTGTCATTACTGAGCCCTTTTTGGATAGTCTTCCACCGAAACTCTAAAGAATTTCTTCCATGAGTAGAGGATGTGAACTTTTTTCCTTCAAAACAATTCATAAACTCTATCATTATTCCTGGCTCATCTGTCTCCTTTGAATGTAAAGTATTCAACACTTATTATATAGTTGGGATGTACAACGCTTACTGCAATATTACTCTCAGCGTTGGACCATTATGTGGACAAACATCTGACACACCTTGCAAAAACTGAATTTAAGCAACAATTTGATTCTTGATATGCAGAGAGAAACTCTCAATATTACACAAATAAGCATAACTCACGCTGTTACAGAAAGGGTGGTCTATCCTTCTGCTGTGAATTTGTCTTCAAACAGACTTTGCACACTTCGGATAATAGTCAGCATAATATGCTGATATGATATCATGTACATACGATAATTCCTGGGTATTATTTGTCATTTAGCCCAGTCAATGTTATGCGGTGTCTGTGTGGGAGAGTTTTTTTTTTCTTATCGTTATATAAGATACGAAGGGATGATCGGAAATTTCCACATGTAAAGGCAACCCGCTTTTTCTGTGTATACTATAACGGATACGTTTAACGGATTCATCGTTATGAATGTGGATGCGATATCAAATTGTTCATGTCACTGTGCTTTTATTGCCTAAACATGTATACAAATGAGTATATGAATATAAGAACGACCCAAGTCCATGGAAGATCATTTCGAGTAAACTAAAAAAAACTTCATATCTTTTTTATTTGTCCAATAATATTCTATTTAACTGTGATGGGAAGGCAACATTGTATATACAAATTAGAACATACATTATTGTGACAATTAACATTTACATTAATTGTGGAGAGGCCATTTTGTGTGGTGGACTTTGGTCGTTCTTTGATTCATATGGACTTGGGTCGTTCTTTGATTCATATACATGATATTCTGCTATAGAGATGGGAGAAGGATGAGAGAGGGCGCTATTATATGAATGTAAGAATGACCCAAGTCCTTCATTCTTACATTAATATAAGATTTAACTCATTCATTTCAGGCACTTCTGGGGGTAATTAGGATTTATCATTTACACACAAGATGAGTCGATGCATAAGCTACAATTTCCCATGTCAAACTAAATTTGGCCAAAAATTGGACTTGGGTCGTTCTTATATTCATATACTCAAATGTGAATCTCAAGAAATCAGAATATGTGTTTAAATCTGATATAACATTGACTCGTAAGAAAGCAGCATGCGAAAAATATCAAAAATGTGTGATGAAGTAAAACGCGACAACGAGGACGGTTTTATTTTGCTACAACACGCGACACTTGCCCGGGTATACTCGGGACTCGTCCTCAACGGGTAAAGGTACAAAAAAGACAAGTTATTTATGTTGTATTTTATAGCATACTGAGAAGTATGTGTCGCTATTGTAGCTCATTAGTTATTTTGATATCGAGGAATGTTTGAATGTATCTATTAGTGGTTTTATATTGTAAATTTCATTTCATTTCTTTTCCATACTTACATACTTCCATGCTATAAGTAAATGAAAGTATGTGTGTTGGTGCGTCTTCGCCTTTTTATCTCATATTTTAAAGGAACATTGTAGGATTATACTTCCCTGTACGTACGCTATCTATTGCAAAGATGTAGTCATATTAAAGTGAAAGAAAGGTGTGCACTTACAAATGTAACTCTCCTTTGCTCTCTTTTACTTTGCTCAAATCGTAGTCCTTGCCGCCACCACAATCCATTTTCCCTTTTCTTTACTGGCGAAACAGGCCTACAGTTGTTTCCCATGTACTTCATTTTTTTACTGACAGACGGACATGACAGAAGATACCTAGACAGATAGGCCTAAGTCTAGATTGTGTTCGTGTAAAAGATTTTCATGAAAGCGAACAGGCAATTTACGTTCACGCGTCATGCAAAGCACTTTATTCTTATTTATTCCTCTTTGCTAGTTTTTTTTTTCTATATTGCGTAGATTACAATATATTTGATGCCTAGGGTATTTATTTTGTCATGGAAAATAGATTTCGTTCCTTGTCTAATGTTTTGATGTATACTCGGAAGCCCCACGATTATTATGAGGTACCGCTTTTGATCAGGTGGATTTGGCTGTCTCGATTGTCAGTACATGCTACCCCTCAGCACGTGCCTCGTAAAGTAATCCGTTTAAGATGAGTTTGATTACAACGACCCGTGCTTATAGAGCGAAGTTGCTTCAAATTAATAGTAGGAAAGCTGACATTACCTTTTTTCTTCATATCTAACGAGGAGATATTCTAAATCTGATTGGAATTGTGAATCAACTACACACTAACTGCACACTAAAAATATCACCTACAAAGTCACGAATTCTTTGTGCTGAGGTAATATAGTTATTTCGACCTTTACTCATTTTATCCACGATTCCCAAGTGTCATATAGCATCATTGATATCTATCTGAAAATGTTCTTTTTGTTACTAAAGAAAGAAAAAAAAATCGTATAAGACTTTGTAGTCAAAGCCGTGGAGAGACGCATGAGTTCTTTTTCCGCAATTTTGAAATTCGAACGCAATTACATTCACATAATATGTGAATGTAATTGCGTTATATACATTAACGCAATTGCATGCTACGTACATACATACATGCATGCATACATACATACATACATGCATGTGTGTATGTACGTAACATGTAATTGCGTTAATATTCGTTAATTTGTTTAATATATTATATTAAAGAAAGTCATGTATTGACAGAAAATAAAACCCGCAAGTAGAGTAATTTGTTATTATTGCTGTTTGGATATTTTAGGACTTTATTTTACTGAACATTTCATGCTTGTGTATCTCAATTATGCTCAAGTCTTGTTGCGTATGCGTTATCTTGGTCAAAATTGTTAATGACATAAATACGAATTGTAAATAGGCAACACTATTGTTTTGAAAGTATTTACAACAATAAACCGGTTTTGACCAGGTCATGTTGTTGTAAGATTTTATTCTTCATGTTGTAATGTATTTTCGTTTGAATAGTGTACCCTGTGTCACGGTTTGAAAAACAGCTCTTTATTTGAATCGAATTTTAGACTTTGCATGGGATGTGATGCAAAAGAAGTGATCTGATATATTATGTATACACAGCTCCAAAATGACTTGTTACGGAATAGCCACTTTAAAAAAGTCTACTGTGTGTTTTTTTGTGTTTTTTGTTTTTTACAGTGCAACATTTTTGTAAATACAATGTGTCAGCAGTATGACAATTCTTTACTGATGTTTATATTCCAATAAATTCAGTATCATTGTAATAAGTATGAGTTTGCATTTGTACAACCGTTAGATATAGGTACGTGACTATGTCAAAAGTGGTTTGATAACGTTCCATTTTAACTTTTCACTTCCTTTCGGGACGTAATCTATTGATAATAATTTGTGGATCAACTTTGAGGTTGCATTTGGTGCGCGGTGCATAATGTCTACTTTCGCACGATAGTAAGTATAACTACAATATGTACTAAACAAACGCGTCCCTTCTTTCCATTCAACTTGTAGAATAGGACCTACGTGGCAGTGTTACAATATTGACTGTCTGCATTTGCGTATACTCATCGTCCCCGAAGTCAACCATGGCTAAGAGATTTATCTCCTGATGAGCTTGATGTCTAAAAGAAGTACATTACCAATTAAACTTGATTTCAATAAAGATTCTAATAGAATTAAGTGGTTACAATGGCTAACATGCAAACTATATGTAGAGAATTCGCTTTATATGCAAAAAGTAGGGGAAATTGGATAATAAAACGACCGCGACAATTGTGATTTTATGTTTCCGTGTTATATTACAGTAGTGTATATAGACATCTGCATTTATGACAGCATTTTGGTTTATAATTCTTACGAAGTTGTAGAGCAGTATACATCCTTGTGTATTAGCCATAAAGGTTCATTCTCTTTTGCTTCTTTCAACTTTAAACAATGACTGTAAATTTTACTTTTTGCCTCAGTTGGTGAATGTTGGTGCATTTCGACTTTCATGCGCCAAATAAGTAATCGTGGGCGATAAGTTTTCTCACGAAAGGGGTAGGAAATACAACAGTTGTTTTCTACCTTGCAATGTAGATAAACAATATACCATGAAGTTAAACAGCATTATTTTACCTTCATTGTTTATGATTTTTCTTTTCTATTCTGAATACAGCTTTACTGAGTGTTTGTTATAGCATCCTAGATGGAAACAACAAACACACTTTGTGTGTTAATGTTTTTCGTAACTGCGTCGTATTTTTGGTGAGTTAGATATGTTGTTGTGCTTATCATAACATAACTTCGTTGTAGGTAATCACCGATGGCGAATTTCTTACAAGCAGGCTTGATGGCTTTCGAAACAAGTGAAAAGAAGTAAATGTGACTCTGCACCTCAAAACAAACAAAAAGTCGCCAGACATGAATTTTTAGTTAAGACCATATTCTGAAAGAGCAGACTTTAAGCTTTAAAATGATGTATAACTCAAATCAAATGGACTCTCCTAACCTATTTTAATATTGGAAAGAAAGCACAAACTCAGGAAAAGTGTGAAATGAGAAAAGAGGCTCGGAAGTACAGTGTCTATTCAAGCGCTTAATCTTTACCAAACCGTGCTGGCTGTGCGATGAATGGGACAAAAAACAGGAAGTAAACCACCAGAGTAACAACAATGAAGAGATTATCAGATTAAACTGAAATTAAGCACGCCTCACTAACACATTCTGTCCATAACTAATGCCAACTTTCAAAGCAGTAGCACTATCCTTCCAAAAGTTATTACAATTGAAAGTGAAGAGTGTGGACAAGGTTTTTCAGAAATGAAAAAGGGATTCTAAAGACACACCTAATCACACTATTCTACCAAAAATGTTCGAGATAAACTGCTAAGAAAACACACTTTCCTGCCCGTTTTATGATACCAAATTTAAGCATAATGTAAAAGAAGACCCGCTCTTTCAGAAAATATGAAAAAATCAAGTTCGGCTAGGTTGACCCATTTCACTGTAATATTTTCAGTCCTCACGCAAAATCAGTGTGTGCGACTTTATGTTCGTTTTGAGGTGCACGGTCACAAATATTGTATAGATATCTCATAGTCACGGTATACTTATATCATTGTAATGAGACAGCAGAAATATATTTTCATAGTGCGTTACTGATAGATGAAAACCTTGTGTTCTAATATAACGTGAAAGTCACGAGTGGTATTTTGCTGTACAAATGAAACTCAGATACAATCAGCAATTTGCACCGGAATGTATTGTTTAAAGATTTTGTCTTTGTTGGTTTGATCGTTTGTTTAACCCCTCAATTACACAATAAATACAAAATGTGCTCAAACACATACAAACGACCTCACCGTACACATAATTTCACACATTCAAATGTGTGGTTTTTTTCCAGAGATGATAGCTTCGTATTGATGAAAATGATGCTGCCTGGTATGATTTTAAATACATTTATACAACGACTTTCTTTCATACAAGGAATTCCTCCAAACAAAACGAGTTCGCGTAACGCTTTAGAAATCGTTTACTGCATTTTGTCAATCACATTTGGTGGTCTATCTAACACACGTGAAGTTATACCAAAATTAGCCAATTTCTGTCAGAGGTATGTTCTGCTTCCTACTAGAATTTGCTGCATATAATAACCACAGCGGTTGAATATTCATACGAGCAAAGAAAAAAAGAAGTAAACACTTTTCAAGTTTATATTTCTCGTAGAAATTTTGGTTGAGGCATAAGAAAGGTAATTTAATCGGGGAAAAAAGGAGACACCTAACGCATTGTTGAACACCTTTGTTTTTTCTTTTCCAAGGCTCAAAATAGTACAGTCTACTGTGTCGAAATATTGGGTCCCGTGAGATTTTCGTGCCAAAATTGATTTTTTTAGCTAACTTGGTCAATTTGAGGGTGCTGAATCCAAAAACCTTTGGTTCCATTTTTTCCAACCACGTCTTCAGTCGCCATTTTGAATTTCAAAATGGCCGCCATAGCAAACTGTATTTTGACCCAATTTGCATAATGTGAGCATCATAGAAGGTTCAGATTTGATGCAAAAAGCATGTTTGTGATGTCAGACATTCTGATACACTATTTTCTAATATTGTAGATAGCTTTGATACATTTTTAGGCAGCCATCTTGAAATTCAAAATGGCCGCCATAGCTAAACATATTTTTACCAATATCTCAGGTTGTAAGCACTATGTAGACTATAAATTTGGGGCAAAAAGCATGCTTATGATGTCAGTCATGCTGATATGTATACATTCATTTATTTAATGATGGATCATTTTCCTTAGCGGCCATCTTGAAATTCAAAATGGCTACCATAACAAATGTAATTGGACCGGTATCTCCATTATCGTATGCATTGTGTAAGGTTCTAATTTGGGGCAGAGAACATGCGTACGTTGTCAGACATTCTGAAACATCTTTTTCTGAGTGATTGATGGTTCATTTTGATATTAGAGGTGGCCATCTTGAAATTCAAAATGGCCGCCATACCAGAATGTATATTTTGACCCATATCTCATGTTGTACGCAACACAGACAGTTCACATTTCGGGCATAAACCGGGCTCATAATGTTGAACATTCAGATGCCCCTTTCCCCTCCCTAAAATTGCAGATAGGCCTAACTTTCAAGGCTGCCTTCTTAGAATTCAAAATGCAACAAGCAACTTTTAGACATATCAATGTTTATGGTGGTCTACAGTGTACATTCTTTAAACACACACACACATAAGGCCTATACATTCTGTAATAATGGATTATTTGTATTGGTCGCCACTCTTGAAATTCAAGATGTATTTCGACCATATTTGGTGCTGTAAGATCTTTAAACTGCAAACCCAAACATGGTGAAACACTCATGTATAAGTCAATCACTTCTAGTGTTTCCTGTCCTGTAGGTACACTGTTGTGTTGAAATGCAAAAATGCTGCCATGTGAAACATTCCTTTAAAAGTATAGCATTTGGGTAAAATTTGTGAATGGGAAATCATGTGATTTTGATGTTAAAAACAAATGACTTTCAAAAAAAAACTCAATAACTGTGTCTGACTGACTAAATATTCGAAATATCTACAATCTAATATATCATTATTATATGTATTAGAGGCACAAATTAGGTTGTGAGAGTTTACGAGGTTCGTTCTCTGGTTATATCGTCAAGTCTCTACGAGGGTAAAGCCGGAAATTTCATTTCATTTCATTTCATTTTTTATTTCATTTCCGGCCAAACCATATAATATGACATTGCATATACACAAAGTCAGTACAAAGTAACTTTTACATGTCCAAATGAAATTTAAATACACGTCATTTGTTTACATGAAACAAAAAACATATTTTGGTAGAAGAAGTACAAGGACAAAATGTGACTGAATCATAACAAAGAAAAGGTCGGAAATGGAGGGGACTGCTAAAAAGCCAAGCTTGTAGAATGCAGTCCCCTCGGAGTCGCTTTATAATAGTAATACACAAGACATTTTAACATAATCCATGGGAACCAGAACACAAAACGAGTACGCACTCAAACGCACACACATAATAACACAGTAACAAAGCAGCTCTCTTACATACACGTGGAAAGGATAAAAAGGAGATAGAAAGGGACAGGAAGACAGAGGGAAGGGCAAAGGAGAAGAGTATTGGGGGTCGATGCAGGACACAGGAAGTTGTTTTCATATGAATGATATAACATAATGGTTATGAAATAAAGTAAACAAAATAAAGGCGTTAGCAGCAAGAGAAATCAGTTAGGAGCTTTCAGAATGCAAATCCCCAGTAATATAAGAATTAATAAGCATTTTCTTTAATTTTAAAGTAAAAGTGTTGAAACTTAGAGATTCTTTTATACTGCTGTCAAGGGAATTCCAGAGTTTAGGTCCAGCGAAGGAGAATGTAGACTTTGCAAAAATTGTCCTAAACAGTGGTAAATGGAATTCATTGGTTTGTCTAGTGGGGTATGAATGTACAGTTTTATTTTGGATAAACATAGAGTCAAACACCAAAGGAAGGGAGTGATTTATTAATTTATACATAAACTGACCTAAATTCAGACAATATAAATCCTTAATTTTTAAAATATTATTTTGATGAAACAAGTCATTAGTATGACATCTCCACGATTCTCTACAAATGATACGAAGAGCTTTTTTCTGCAATAATAATATTCTTTCTAAATATGAGGAGTAAGTGTTGCCCCAGGCGAGAATGCCATAGTTCAGATAGGGTAAGATCAAAGATGAATATAACATTAACAAAACATTTTTCGGAAAATAGAATTTAACTTTATTGATAACACCCACATTTCTAGAAATTGTGCGGCAAATTGAATCGATATGCAAATTCCAGGTGAGCTTATTATCAAGAGTCAAACCTAAAAATTTAATTGAGGAAACTTCTTCAATGGCTATATTGTCTAAATAAATATTCTGAGATAACTTTTCTAAAGAATTACTGAAAAGCATACATTTAGTTTTTTGAAGATTAATTGACAATTTGTTAGCTCTAGTCCAATAAAGTAACTTTTTTATCTCGATGTTCATAGTATCGATCAAATACACTGGATCAGAGCTAGAAAGGAACACATTTGTATCATCAGCAAATAATAAAAAGGAAAGAATACTTGATGAATTTATGATATCATTGATGTAAACCACAAATAAAAGTGGTCCAAGTAAACTTCCTTGCGGTACACCACAAGTGATATCATGCATAGCAGATTTGTGACCATTAATATAAACAAATTGTTTGCGATTGGTAAGGTAACTCCTGAACCACTCCAAGGCCATGCCACGAATACCATAATGAGATAATTTGTAAAGGAGTATTTTGTGGTCAATGGTATCGAAGGCCTTGGAGAAGTCCAGGAACACACCTATAGTATGATGATAATTATCAATGGCTTTGGAGACTTTGTCTAGGAAAGTGAGAACTACATGGGATGTGTTGTGTTGTTGCCGGAAACCAAATTGATTATTTGAAATAATCTTGTGCTTATTGAGAAAATCCAAGAGTCTAAAATGTACAACTTTTTCTAATAATTTAGAGATAATGGATAACAAAGATATTGGTCTATAATTACTGATGTCTTCCCTATCCCCTTTCTTAAAAATTGGAATAACCTTAGATACTTTCATTTCCTCGGGGACAACACCATTACTTAAAGACAAATTAAACACATGAACCAAAGGATCCACAATGCAGTTTATAATGTGTTTTAAAAGAACATTATCAATATTATCATAACCAACACTTTTTTTACTCTTTAAATTCTGAACTATATCAATTAGTTCATTCCGGTGAGTGGGAGCAAAAAAACAGGAGCTAGAATTGGGCGTATGTAAAAAATCGACAAATAACTTTTGGGACTTGGGAATCTTTCTAGCAAAACTATTTCCTATTTGTGAAAAATATTGATTGAAAACATCAGCTATAGACCTGGGGTCAACAATAATAAGATCATTATGTTTGATTGTAGTAATACGGGGTGTTGGTTTGTTTCTATTAATGGCAGAATCAATAACTTTCCAAGTATTTTGGATATCATGTTTAAAATAATATATCTGGTCACTGAAATATTTTCGCTTTGCACAACGCAAAATTTGAGTGAGAACATTCTTATATGAAATATATTTATGACGAGATTCCTCAGTTTGTTTAATTTTATCGGCATAATACAAATTATTTTTTCGGTTAATTGACCGCAGCAAAGACTTCGATATCCACGGAAGTCTCGGGGATCTTTTATAATTGCTATTATTTTTCTTAACTAAAGGAACATGCTCATCTAAAAGTGAATTCAATTTTCTCATGAATAAATCATAAGCATTATTTGGGTCCTCAGCATCATATACCTCAGACCAATCTACTTCATTAAGGCCATTTTGCAACCTAGCTACATTATCGGGGGTAATCTTTCGAAAATACATTGCAGAGGAATTCAGATTACGTTTGCGATTATAAGGAATATGGGTAAATATGGGGTAATGGTCGGACAAATCTGATAAAACAATGCCAGAAAAGGGTAAGGGGTTAATATTACAAAATATGTTGTCAATTAGAGTTGCTGAGTGATCAGTTACTCGAGTTGGCTTTGTTATAAGGGGTAAAAAGGATGAGGACATCATAATATCTAATAAATTCTGAGCTGAGTTTAATGTCTGAAACTTAGATAAATCTATGTTAAAATCTCCCATGATATAACAATCTTTATTGTTGAAAAGTGGACTTTGCAGTAATGATTGCAAATAACTAAAAAAACCTTGCATCTCAGAATTAGGGGGTCGATAAATGACTACTACAAGTATATTCCTAGAACAAGGCACGTTAACTTCAATAAAGAGTGATTCTACAGCTTCACTCATGCAGTTCAATCCACTGTGAATAATGTAATCAAGGTCTTTCTTTACGTATAGGGCAACTCCTCCGCCTTTCTTGTGCTGACGACTGTTTTCTATGAAGTCATAACCGGGAAGAGAGAACGTAGGGATAGAAGTCGGACTGATCCATGTTTCACTCAGTCCAATTACAGAGAAAGATGATTTATGAATGTCATTCATAAAACAGCAAAAATTATCGAAATTACGATTCAAACTCCTTATATTGAGTTGCATCAAGGAAAAACTTTGAGATAATTCAGTTAGAGCTTTGAATTGATTAATTGTAAAATATTCAGAACTAAGATATTGTTCATTATTATCTCCACCAAAAGCTACACTTCTAATATGAGAATTAAAATCATAATTTGCGTGGAAACATTTACTGTCGGATTCATTCATTGCATGAGATACCGAGCCATGAAACATATCAAAAAAATCTTCATTGTTTAGAGAGTGAAAAGGAAAATTCACAACCTGTGACGTACTATCCATCATAAATAAATGGAATTACAACATCCGCTGGTGGTAAGAACAAAGGTACATTCAAGTGTACGAGGCAAAGACCCAGAGAGAAGTGCAGAAGAAGCAGGGGCAGAAATGTAAGTGATATACGGAATGCAAGAGAGCGGCGCATCGACATTTTGAACTCACAATACAATACTAGACAAACACACGAAAAAAATAAGCGAAACAAGGAATACATGTTACATAATGGTAGGAGTAGAAGCTATGAATATAAACTATATACACACTCGACATACAAGGAACTGCCGCCACTCGCTAAAATTGATGAATGTCTGGAGGGTACAAATGCAGTGGAATACACTGGAATGTAATGCAAGCACTGTGATACAATACTCAAGTCTGTGACTTAGAGACCATGGAATTAACTAGGTGTTATATAATAACTGCGGAGCAGTAGTGAAACGTGGGCAGAGAGAAAAAAAACACACAGATAATTAAAATTATCAGTGAAGACGATTTATATCCCTGTCCCGAGTGTTGCTTTAGAGTAGGTGATATCATGAGGGCAATGACGTTAATACCAAATACACCGAATTTAACCTTCATACCTTAAATGGTCTATTTAAATACATAGGTGAGTGGTTACCATGGCAACACATTTTCCTTATGCTAACACATTGGTGTCTTGCAAAACTACACTTCTAAATCAAAATACATGCTAAATTTGACTTGAATTGCTTGAATACTGTAGGTGACACATTATACAGACAGTCATCCTGCTGTATTTACGTATTCAATGTCATGCCTTATGATGAAGAGTAGCAATATACATGTACAATATGATGACATACGAATTGGCTTTAGCTTGTACGATGGATGTGAAACAATACTTTTCAATTATTCATAACTCTCATTAGGCAGTTAATTAAAGAGGGTGGAGAAGATAAAGAGCCCAGTTGGTTACCTGCATTTCGCCTCAAACTATCTGAATCACAGAAATTAAGTGAGTGATGTATATTATCTGCAATATTGGAATGTGGGTAGAAAGTTAAAAAAAGGAACTATCTCTACACACAGACACCGGTAAATAAAGGTACTGTAGCTGTAACTGCGGAATGCCATCTTGGAGGAAGTATAGTTCAATCACAAGCATTTGGAGTAATAAAAAATGAAAATAAAAAAAAATCGGTTATAGCCCTAACAATATAACAAGCTCACAGGTATGAAACAAATAGGCCTAATGTTTATACGATGTGCTTTAAAAAGACAGTTCCGAGGGAAATTGTCGCAGTGACAGTGCTCCAGGAAAGAAGACTACCCAGTGAATCAGTCAATCAGATAATTTCGGTATAATACCAAAATACCAAAACCTGAATTAGCAAGGAAAACACAACAACAAAAGAAAAGTAACTGTCCTTTATACCACAAGGTGTAAAAGAGGATAACATTGGGCGATGTAGTACAGGTCATAGATGAAAACAAGACGACATTTAAAACCTTAAAGACTTGCACGGAAAAAAAAGATGTCCAATTTACGAATGGTGATGTTCGATCGATGCATAAGCTGATCGTCGGGCATATAAGAGAAAAACACGTGGTACAAATGTAGTGCATATCCCCTCAAGCTGGCCGGTATGGCAGGGGAATACACCGAATAATGAAAACAAAATTCTGATATTCGAAACTGTTATTGCGATGCAGATGAAATTTGGAAACAACTCGTATGGTTTTAGCATTTGTTTCCGTATGTACATCAGTGGTAAATAAAGAGTTGTTCATAATAATTGCAGCTGCACTAATTACTGTCTAAGAAATGGATCGACTCAGGAAACGAATTACAGACAGGTGCTTACTGAAGATCTACATGCATGCATATTGTATGTCTACACGCATACAATATGATATGTAACAGAAAGCATGCATCCGTGTTATCAATCCAACTTTCACAGCTTCAAATTTTATGTCAAAATATAATCAGGAAAAACTTTACTTCCAAATAAAACATTATATCCTGAACTTCATACTCAGGCGATCGATTACAGTGTGGTCAAATTATGCCATAGAAAAAAAAAAAAAAGATTGTGTTAATGTATGATGTTCCAGAACGCGTGAGCATGAATGTACAGTCAACAGCGTTCAAGTACTTTGCTTTGGATGGTGGTACTGCAGCCAGAAATGCAATTGCTCGTGACATTCACCTGGTGTTTACCGCATAGGGTGGTTTAAAAAAAAAATAAAATAAAATAGCGAAACCCAGGTGGATACCTGCATGCCGACTTGTTGTAAACAGTAATCATGGGCCAGTCGATCAATACCAATGCGTTAAAATCAAACAATAGAAAAAAGAAAAAGAAAAAGTGCTTGCGTTCGTGTAGAATTTCACGGAGCTTCATACTAGGAATGTACAAGATACAAAGTCATAAAATGCAATTGTACTCTTAGGCATGGTGGTTTTACAGCCAGCAATGCATTTGTTCGTGACATTCACCTGGTGTTTGCTGCATAGGGTCGAAAGAAAGAAGAAGAAGAAGACGAAAAAAAAAAAAAAAAAAAAGAACGAATCCAGGACTTGTGGTTACATACAATTTTACATATCATCTCAAACTCTCTGAACTGAGATCTGTGTGATTTTTAACTGTCACAAAGCAATCATTACACTGCAATGGCATGCGGGTTCGAAAGAAAAACGACTGAAGTGATTTTTTTTTTCGTGTGTGTACGTGTGTAGGTCAATCACAGCAATAAGGGCATATTGCTCACCAAAGCACCCCCTCGATACAGTAATTAACATTATTATGCCGGTTCTTAAAAACCGGGAGACGCCATAAGTGTAAGCTCAGAAGATCAATATGGGTAGGGGAAAAGAGTATATCTCCGAGTAGTAAACACTACAGTCCGTACTATCTTCTGATTAGTTCACATAGTTGGAAAAACTGATAAAAGCTGTACCATTTTTCAAAGAAAAAAAGAAAAAGAAAAAGCGCCCCCTCGATACAATAATGAACATTATCATGCTGGTTGTTAAATACCGGGAGACGCCATGTGTATAATAAGCTCAAAAGATCAATATGGGTAGGGAAAAAAGAGCATAAATATCTTTGAGCAGTAAACATACAGTCATTACTGTCTTCAGATTAGTTCACATGGTTTGAAAAATTGATAAAAGCTGTACCATTCATCCAAAGAAAGAAAAGGAATTAAAAAACGGTCATCGTTGTTCATACATCTGTTTATCCAATAAATGAAAAGCTGGGAAATTTGTGTTATAAGGTAGGCGTGTTTATCAACAAACTATTTGTTGAATATCTGGAAACTACTGTAAAAAAAATAGGTTAGAAAAAAAAAAGTTTATTTTCAAGAGTAAAAACTCTTATTGGCTGTGACGGAGACTTGAAACAAACAGAATAGACGTTAATTACCTGAATTACATTCATATCATTATGATAACTCATATCAAACAGGGTTTTGTGTAGGTACTGGAGAAGCCAACAGGCTGGATAGGTGACGCACCAGGTATAGGCCTCATAGCTCTATAATTTTCACTGTGAAGTGACGGACACATAAACAGCGTGTGGGTTGCACAATTAAATCCAAGTAGTCCAGAGTGAACGTCCTAAACTCATTAAATCGTAATTGTTTCTTATACAATGAATCAAGTCATAACAATCCAACAAATGAACATTTGGTACATAACACTTCAATTAAACATGTCTTTTGACCTGTATACTGTATAGGACATAACTCATAAGGTCAATCGTCAAAATGACATCCGAACAATCTGCCAGATTACAACCAGGATCACTATGGCCCACAAAAACCAAACAAAAAAAAGTAAGCACATAAATTATACACAGTCTAAGCCTATTTTATTCTTCTTTTTTTCTTGTAGTTTCCGTTGTGTTATGGGATGAAATTTCAACATGACAGTATGGTTATAGGGCCTAGTCCTCATCAAAGCTCACCATTCATTCTTTGTATGGTTGCCACTCTGTAGCACTCTTTGCTTTGGAGAATAACAGGACCCTGGTACCAACGACAACGATCTTGGTGGAGAGATTTTGTTCCTTCCTGAGCTTATAGGCGACGGCAGCAAGGTTGCCACGCTCAGCCTTGAGAGCCGGAGGAAGGTCGGTGCGCACACTGATTCTGAGCGGCCTGGGCTGAACGATTCCGGGTTGAGCGGGAACGGGATGTCGTGGTCGTTTTTCGAAGGCGGAGAGCACTCGATTCCGTTGGGACATGTACACGAACTTCGCGATGATCGGTTGAGGAACCTTATTTGCGTCGTTACGCCTCGGAAGTCGGTGAGCGTTGACTAGGGCAACTGACTGGGCTTCTTCGTCGCTCAAGCCGAGACACACAAAAGCTTCTCGGAGCACGTTTTCCACATTTTCTTCTGATTTTTTCTCCAAGCCGTAGAACAGGAGATTCGACTTTCGTTGGTAAATCTCCGATAGCACCAGCTTCTCTTTCAGGGATTCAATCTCCTTCTGGAGTTTCTCCTCCAATAGGGGGAGCCTGCCTTTCTCCAGATCTAACACACGAGCAGAATTATCTTCCACTGCAGCCTCTAGGTCAATCATTTTCTTCTTCATAGAAGATATATCTGCATGGATGTCATCAAGCTTGGCACATACCTTGCTCGAGAAGTCGACGAGTTTTTTCTGCACGTCTGATAGCGTTGGCTCCATGTCCGTTTTGTCACCAGATTGCTGGCGAGACGGTGGCACTGGCGCTGCGGCTTTTTGCGTGGATGGAGGGACGGGTGACTTAGGGCGTGGGCACTGTGCACTGGTACTGGTGGAACGCTGAGATTGACCAGGCATGGTTTTGCGCCTTAAGTCATAGGTTTTCCTCATTGAGAAAGAAGCAAAAAGCAGTAACAAATTGTTCTACAGGTGCGAAAATGTAATTTTACCCCTTTTGCAGCGTCAATAGTTACCTCCAGGCATTGAAAATAGTATTGTTTCTTGAGGAGAGGACGGAGTTCAAAGATGGCGCGTCTACTCCATTCGGCTGCGCATGCGTTGATCTCAGAAACTGAAATTATGTAGGTTTGTCTGACTTGGAAGTTGTGTCTGTTGACATTTGTTGTTAACAAAAAAAAAAAAAAAAAGGTCTTGTAACCTTCCAGAAACCAGGACCACTTGCACCTGGAGATAACTCAGACATGCACACCCACAAAACATATACACATACACACAAACACACGCACACTGACACACACATACACACACACACGGACACAAGCAAACATAGTAGACATATAGGAGCACAAATGTATACATCTTTACCGAATCACATGTTACTGTATGGAATAAGTTGAGGTACCTTGCTGAGAGATTTGACTGTATACTTGTATATAGGGTGGTGCTTTGGCTTAGTCGGTAGTGCCTCCCAATCCAAAGGACCCGGGTTCAATTCCCAAGCCAAGCTGAGCAGTGTTGTGTGTAATCATACCAACCCGTCCAGTAAGAGGCAAAACACTCTGTCCCTCAGAAAGGACATATTATAATGGAGGTCCCGTGTGTGAGTTAGTCATGATTCGTGCACGTAAAAGATCCCACTTCATTCATTCGTTGCTAAGAGCAGGGTACTAAACCGGTGAAGTGGCCCCTATACCTACCCACACAAGAAAAACCAGCGAATGATGCCCACCCCTTGTGCTTTGTCCATGTGACTAGCAATAGTCAGGAAGTGTTTTAAAGGGATGGTACAGTATTGGTGGAGATGAGAATTGGGCTTTTAACTTTTTGGGAGATACCAAGAAAACATGTATGAAATACATGTAGTACAGAGCATACCATTTTAAGAGGAATTCGAAGTTTATTTGATGAAAATCGGGTTTGGAATGACGGAAACATCCAAAAACAAAGTAAAACAAAGCGATCGTAATAAAGTGTGGGTCCCACAATTACTAGAATCGCTTTGTTTTGGATATCTCAGCCATTTCAAAACAAATTTTCATCAAATAGATGTTGAATTCCTCATGGAATTACATGCTCTTTCATATTTCATAAGAGGTTTCTCATTATCTCACCAAAAAATGTTAGAAACCTGAAATTAGGTCTCAACCAATACTATACACTCCCCTTAGCAACCATGTGCCATATGAGAAAAAGAAGATGGTGTTAGCTGTATGTGACATATTTAGTGCAAGTTGCTTTCCCATTTCCCATTGACTCTTTGTCACCACTCGAGTGTTTAATTCAATCACTATTTAATCACTGGTATATATCGTGTCAGCATTTTGTAAGCAGTTTGAGTCATGTGCAAGTGCTCATGTGCACGGACAGGAAAATCATGTTCATGGCAGATCCAGGGGTGCCCCCCCCCCTCCCCCCCCCCCCCCCCCCCCCTTTGGGGCCAGACGATGGGACCCAGTTGGTCTTCAAACACTTAAATAATTGATACAGATAGTTGGTGAAATGGTATTTAATAACCCTTTATGTGCCCAGGGACTTAACTGAACTTGTCATGCGTTTTTTCATCAGCATTTCATTCAGTGATGCATCGAAACACAGCTCAGTTGTAAAGTTAGCAAGCCCACCCAGATGTAGCAATGTACCTTTGGTCCAACCGGAAGGCCATGGTGAGGTGACTCAGTAGGGATTTGGGGGATTCAGTAATACCTATTCATTTACAGTTACTTTCGCGACATCCAATGCCAATCTGCGAATAAAGCGCAGTGAGGGCTTTAAACAATGTTCGAAACTATGAATGCCATCGCAGTACTTGCTGTTGACCAGTGCTCACGGTATCTTCCCACTCCCACCGTAGTTGTCCAAATGGGCGAGTACAGATCATTTACTTTCTACTCTTTGCCGCAGAAATTCAAAGGTTGTGGCTTCCGCTTCCCCCTTACTCTTCCAGATTGAAAGATCCTCCCCTGTCCAGATGACGGACAGTCAATCTGCTCCAAAACACTGATCCTTGGAGATGGCCATATAGCAAGCCATGCCTACGCACAGCTTTGATGCTTTTTTTTTTTAGTTTTTCCTTCTCTGATGTATTTTGCTTTGCTTCCCTTACAATGTATCTCTTTAAATAGTCCAGTCTATACTGAATTACTGTTTTCGATATTTGAAAAAAAAAGAGTCATTTCAGTAATTAGATGTACATCACACAACCACAGCACTAAATACATACAGGAGGAGTCTTGTCAGACATCATTCAAAAGTGACTCACATCAGCCAATATACGCTCGGAAGTGTGACGTTATTTGCTCTATACGTGTGCCATTGATGGAGAATCCACGTGGATCGGAACCGTATATTTAGGAGGCAAGGAGGTTGATTCTCGTGATTTGTGTCCCAGTTTCTCCGGGATGCATTTTGAATGCAAAGTTTGCTATCATGCTCTAGATGTGTTGGAGATTGACATCAAACATTAAACATGGAGACATTCGCCCCATCAACTATTCAGCACATCAAACTGATATCACATTCTTGTCAAGTATTGACATGCGTACATCTATAAGCATGTCCTGATGATTGAACTCATGCCCAGACACAATAATTATCTTCTTATTTAAGATTACTGATTAGTGATTATGTAAGTGATTTTTACCAAGCTGGGCAAGCACGAATGATGGCATTATGCCTGCTAAGCTATCTACACACATGCCCAATTGCCGGAAATTTGATCATTCATGAAGTATTTCAAAAGTTATTTGTAATTGTATTGAAAAAAGAAAAGGAAAAAGAAAGACCAGGAAGCAGTGGGCTGTGATGTTACTATGAGTGTAAAAGGAAAACAGCAGTTTAAAAAAAAAAACACTCCTTATTCCAACCCATTTCATGGGCAAGCTTTTGCTCTCACTGATAGTGCAGTTATGGTAAAAGTTGAATCTTTCACAGCATGAATCTTTCACATACTGTATCCGCCATATACTTAACAAGTCTAAATTTCCGTGAATTGGGACTTCCCAATAATTTTACGAGTGGTTAAAATCGTGATCTTGGAGTTATGGTCCTAAATGGAGAAATGATACGTGTGCACATCACACATTCATGCCAGGATCAGAGGTATTATTTTTGCATGTTTTTAACTTTCCCAACTTGCGAAAATAAAAGCCTTGTGAAATTTACGGTGTATACAGTATTGGAGCTGAGGGCCAGTTTCACGGCATGAAACTTTTGCAAATCGCCATTGTCATTTAGTGCATTGTGTAGAGAAAACAACATAGAACTCTCCCATGCGTTTTTCTTTTGCGAATCTTGACTCCTCATGATATTAGCAAAAGTTTTATGCATGCAAAAATCTCTGGTTTTTACAGTGCTAGTAGGCAAAATGCTGGGTAGGCAACATATTCAGATCATGTATGGTTGTTGATCGCACCTGATATAGTTACATGTAGGAGTTCAGAGTTTACCAGTGAAAATACTGAGCAAAGGGAGATGCATGAGGTCTATTATAAGAAAAAGACAGTGAGGAAAGGATTTTTGTTAGTATAAAGACCGACTCTCTACCATCTGTATCCAAGTTCAAGTGAATGTGGCCTGTTGATACTCATCCAAGATCACGGGAGTGATTTGAAAAATTTGGATGATCTGCCAAGTTCAGAGGGCAACGAATTGTGCTATCAAAAATATTTTCATTCACATTAATTTTGATTGAGTACAAATTAGTGGGGGGGGGGGGGGGGGAGGAGGATGGATGACAATGGTGATGATGATGATAATGATTAAGATGTTAATGAAGATGGTGATGTGATAATTACCATATTTAGAAGGATAACGATGATGATTATGATAATGATTAAGATGTTAATGAAGATGGTGATGTGATAATTACCATATTTAGAATTATGACAATGATGATGATAATGATTAAGATGTTAATGAAGATGATGATGTAATAATGATCATATTGAGGATGACAATGATGATGATGATGATGATGATTAAGATGTTAATGAAGATGATGATGTAATAATGATCATATTGAGGATGACGATGATGATGATGATGATTAAGATGTTAATGAAGATGATGATGTAATAATGATCATATTGAGGATGACGATGATGATGATGATGATTAAGATGTTAATGAAGATGATGATGTAATAATGATCATATTGAGGATGACGATGATGATGATGATGATGATGATACATCATTGAAATGATAACATCAAGTTGTAAAATATTGAATCCAGCAGAGACGGAAAAGAAAAATGCGTCCTGATAATTACGGAACAATTCTTCCACACCGAAAAATTTCTGAACATGTGGCATGGTTGTCAGATGTAAAGTTGGCAATTCTTTCATATAATGTATGCACACACTCGAACATTCAACATCCCTATTGCTGGTCTACTTGGCACTGTAATAAACTGCTAGCTGTAATCAAACAAGCCCAGGACCACGATTAAAACCTCCTCCGGAACACATGGAGATTTGATGTGGCGACCTGCTGTGGCATTGGAGGAGCTGCCAGTGGAAAATTCGCGGGCGAGGCGCGACAAATGACCAATTAGCCATCACGCAAGACCCCTGCCCCTCCATCGCCCCCATTTGCAGCCTGCTGGCAACGAGAGGGAATGAGAGAGAAAGAGATCGTCCCCCCTGAGGACAAGGGGGGTAAGTGCAGGGCGTGTGTGACGCACCTGTGGTTTGGTGGGTTTAATAAACAGGATTATGAAAACGGGAAATGGCACTTACTGATGAGAGACAAGTTTTTAATGTTTGCTATTTACGAATCAAGTGTCTGTGTGTGCTTATGAGTACATGTGTGTTTGTGTATTTGGGATGGAGGAGAGATGGGGGGGGGGGGTAAGAAAGGGAGTCGGGTGGAGCTTGACAAAGTGAGGTATTTCTGTTGCAAGTATGCGCCAACTGATGGCTCCCATAGATAAGGTGTCTTGTCGGAGAGAAAATCGTTGCATGTGGGTGTGATGAAGCGTTACGGCGATGACAGCGAAATGTAGGTCAATGAGTGACATCACCATCATCAGTATCTGCAGAGGAGGAGAGAGAGTCGGGGTGCAGCTAACAGCTGTTGGAGTTTGTCTTCTCTTCATCTATGTACCTCTTTTCATTCCCTACAAATATCGCATCATAGTTCTCTCGAGCTACTTCTCTTTTGTGTGTGCGTTTTACTTTTGTGAAAGTCAGAGCTAAAAGATTTGGATATATCAAGTCCTGCCACGTAGTTGATCTGAGCGGAGGCTAATTTAAAAAGAATATATATATATACTGACAAATGTGACATTGAAAACGAATTTTGACTTCAAAATGAATTTCAGTGAAATAGGAGAAAGGTATGTGGACAATGGATTACCATGGGTTGCTATCTTAACATTCACGTTTATAATATACCTGGGAATTCTCATAGAAGAATGCTTCCACCTGTCTTCCGGTTGTATATTCATTCTAATTTTTAGATTTTCCATCTTGTTTGTTTTTATGTTTTTGTTGTTATCTTTGGTATTGTTTTTGTAAGTCTTCTGTTTTATCTATTCATCTATTGATTTATTTTCTTTTTTTTTTGTTGAAAAGCAGAGGTTATCCTGTAAATGTCATCCGAGTGCTGGTGTGAAAGTGGTTAAAAAACCGCTCGCTCTCTGGGAGCCCAATTACCGCACTGTAATTATATTGTGGTCTTTAAATCCCAGTGGAGGTTTAACAATGTACAGGTAGGCCTGTCTATCAAAGCTAATTACCCGTAAGTCGTGGAAGGTCCCCTAGTCTGTGGTGCAGGAAGGTGATCTTTCCGCATTTCAAAGATGATCTTTATTTATTTTAATAGTTTACTCTGTTTTCCTATTTTGGGGGGAGTTGATGTGATGTCGTGTTGGTGTCAGGCTCTGCAGAAAGATTTATGTCACACAAGGTGATATAAGCCTTCTAGAGTGGAGCCCGGAAGTAAGCAGGAGTGTCTTAATGTTTGCTGGCGATGCATTTGTGACTCGCGGTAAGGAATAAGAATATGGCAGTTCAACTTTCATAGCACTGTTATTGTTTCTCTTTGCTGGTGTCTTTTCACAGTGATCAACTTCTATAATCGCTTTACAACGATCATCTTCTGTGTTCTGGCCACAATTGTCCAGAAAAATGATGATACCGCTGTGGTTTTTAGCTCACCTGAGCCAAAGGCTCAGGTGAGCTAAAACCACCACCAGGTGAGGGGGGAAGGGGGGGGGGGGGAGCTGGGGAGGGGGTTTGCTCATGCAATGAGCAACTGCAATGAATGAACTTGAAATTTAGCTGTTGTACTCCCAAAATGTCCTGGAGTTAACCAGTAGTCAATTGATAGTTTCTCATACGAATGTCAAGTCATGAATTTAAAATGCTATTTGTGATCTGTTACCTGCCACTGTGGTACGACTACAAAGTTTGCAGACAAGGAAAATAGAGAGAAAAAGAAAAAAAAAAGAGAACAAAAACAGCAACAATAGCAATACATTTCTTTCATACAATTTCTTTAGAAAGACTGTAAAAGTTTGATGTCTTACCTCCTGTCAGAATCTTAAAAATGTGTAAGTTTTTTCAACTCAAAACTTCGTTGTAATTTTTTTTTTTTTAAAGCATGTTACCTGTGGCATTTCAATTTGACCTATCATATTCAGATATTAATCTCCCTGACCCTTGATTGTATCCAAAATAAATCAGTGTAGAAATTTGTGATTTTTTGCAGGTTTTTTCTGTTGATTTGAGTCTTTGGTTGATTCCCAAGTAGGAGGCAAATTAGGCAAGTTCCTGGCCATGTTAGACCAATGACTGCTATAATATACAAAGTACTCAGCACATATGATTTTTTTTAATGGTTATACAAGGATGCTTTCACAGAGTTTCCATTGTTTATCTTCTTTCATAATTTGTTTTAAAATTTGTGATGTTTCCGTAACATTATTTATAGCAAAGTAGCTGCATGAATAGTGTAAATGAGGGAAAAATCAGCTGTAGTCACAAATGCTTGATTTCATTTGATTTTTTTTCTTCTCCCTCCTCTTTGTTGTTGTTGTTGTTGTTTGTTTATTGTGTTTTTTCACCTCCTCTGAACAAAGAAGGAGGGATTTTCATGGCTTTTAAGTTTGTTTTAGGTTTTTGGCACAGATTAAAAAAGAGTACAATTGGCCAAGCTATTATAGCAGGGAGGTTGGGAGAACACAACTGTTGATTGGTTGCTTTGGCTTTGTCGTGCCTTAGAGTGGTGAGAAGCAATGTAGATTTGTTCCCCCTCCCCTCGGTCGGCGCCGCGTCTTCCCATCCCATGGCAACCCATGGCAACCCCACCGGCCTGATGCGCCGTCGGCTCCGAGGCGCTGGCTGCCTGACAGGCTCCAGGCGACAGGGATCATTACGGCGCGGGCCGTCCGAGGGGTGTCGCGCTGTGCCCCCCAACCAGGGCGTGCCGTTCTAATGAATCCCTCGCTCACCGCAACACTCCCGACGACACGGGGCTCTCCATCGTCGCGGCGACGGAGGGTGACAAGTTAGGCAATGTGTTGCGGATGGCACCTGTTTCCCCGACTCGTTAACATGTAATCAAACTGCAATTTTGACATCCCCCCGTGGAAAAAAAAAAAAATTTGTTTTTCCTCGTCTTTTTGTTTGACCTCATCATCATCAAGCGGATAGTTTCAGTCGGCTTGTGAACTAGGTCTGCTAAGGGGCCCAGCTTCTCAGTGTGGGGCGTAAATTGGCTGTCACCAGCCCTAGAGGGGGAAGTGATCGAACCCGTTCCTCCAATATGGCTTGGTTGTTCGCACATCACTGATACTGACAGCATAACCGCCCAAAAGCTGTGGGGGAGAGGGAAATGGTTCTAGACAGCAACCCTCTTACATTAATTCAAGACAATTTCCGCGCATTATTTCATTTCATGGAGGAATTTCCTTTGCTGGAAATTCTTTTTGATAAATGAATTATATGTATGTTATTCCAGTTTCATAGATAACAGAACAAAAATCCCATCTAATTCTTTGATTTCCTGAACATACTGACGGCATTGTTAATGGAAACAATATTCAAAGAGACACAAAGTAATATAGATTGAGCTGTAAATGGGCTGCATAAGCAGATTTTACATACCCCATTCTTATTACAAGGACCTTGAAACATAAAACTTCCAACATGTACATGGGAGCATGTATTACATTTTGTTATACCCCCGCCAAACGAAGTTTGAAGGGGGTATATAGGAATCAGCGGACGGTCGGTCAGGCGGTTGGTCGGGCGGTCGGGCGGTCGGGCGGTCGGACGGTCGATCCGTTGCAAATCTTGCGTCGCGAACTACTTCCTCAGTTTTCAACCGATTCCCATAAAACTTGGCACAGATGTGTGCCTTGGGTTGTAGATGTGCAAGACGTATTTTTTGACAGTACCCAAAAGTACGTTGCCATGGTAACGGCATATTATGGGCAAAAATGGGTACAAATCTTGCGTCGCGAACTCCTCCCACAGTTTTTGATCAATTTTTATGAAATTAGGTACAGATGTTCATCTGAATATGTTAATGTGCAAGACACATATTTCCGCAGTGGCAAAAAGAGCGTTGCCATGGTAACGGCATGTTATTGGTAAAATATAGGGCAAAATGCTTCATGGCAAAACTGCTTCATCAGTGTTCTTCCAATTCTCATGGAATTCATATTGAATGTTTGTCTTAGGATATAGGTCAGCATGACACATTTCTTGACAGTGACAAAAAGTATGTTGCCATGGTAACAGCTCACATATTATGAGCCAAAATGATGGAAAATTTTGTGTTGCAAACTACTTCCTCAGTTTTTGCCCAATTTCCATGAAACTTGGTACAGATGTGTGCCTTTGGTTGTAGATGTGCAAGACGCATTTTTCGACAGTACCCGAAAGTACGTTGCCATGGTAACGGCATATTAATGGCAGAAGATCAAGGAAAGATCTTTCGGATTTAACTACTTCCTCAGTTTTTTGACCAAAGCTTATGAAATGTTGTTTTGACCAAAGCTTGTGAAATGTTGTTTGGCGGGGGTATAACCAGTCGCTGTAGCGACATTTCTAGTTGTTACTGTTGAGAAAAGTTATGTGTCATTAAAAAATGCCAAATATTTTTGGTAAAAAATGTTTTCCTTGCCTAAAGCTCTGTTATGTCATTGAAATAAAACTTATCTCTTCTAAGATCCTGTAAAACTCTTTTAATAACTCTTCTCAGCCATGAACCAACTGTATTGCATGCAGTTTTTGTATCTCTTGAGTTTTAGTGGTATCAAGGGGATTAATCACAAGGAACTCCTTGAGATCTCTGTCAGAACTCACACTCATAGCTCCAAGTACAAGTAGCTTATCAACAGCACGATACAACTTTCCATTCATTCATTCATTCATTCATTCATTCATTCATTCATTCATTCATTCATTCGTTCATTCATTTATTCATTCATTCATTCATTCATTCATTTTCATGATTTGTGTAAACTAATATTTTACTGGATTGTATCTGTAAGACAAGGAAGAGGATCAGGAGTTATTTTCTTGAGTAATCCAGATGGGTTGGCTTATCTATAAGTTTGACCCACAGTATTCCAGTACCTTAAAAAAGGGGAAACAAAAAAAAAATGCACCAAAAGCAGTCCTCTGCGAAAAGCAAGAATTACTGCTGTGTTCAACACGATTTTAGCATCAACTACGCCAATGTTATTAAATCGATAAGTGGTCTTCAAGTGGTTTTACAGTGCAGAAGATATTCAAGGAGAAGGAGAATAAGCATAATGAGAGGATGAAGAAGAAGAGTCGGAAGAGGAGTGGAAGATGGGAGAAGGAATGAAAATGGAGGAGCCCGAGGAGGAAAGGGAAAGACAGATGAGAAGAATGCAGGGGGAGAGAGATCAGCGGGCCTCAAAATTCGCTCAGTGCAAATTGTAGGTCGCAATGATTACATCATAGCTATTTTAGCTGCACAAAGGAGGAGCAGAAGAGAGACCGATCACACTGAAAGTCAGACTCAAGAGCCACACAGTGACTGCTTTTTAGCTCTCTTTTTTTTTTTTTGTGGTCAAACACCACGTCTCTAAATTAACAAAGACACCAACAAGTCTGATAGGTGACAGTACCCCCTCCCAGTCTATTTTGCGACATAAATGTCAAATCAATTTATCACTTGTTTCGAGGGATCAGCGGCGGCATAAACACGGTGCTGGGCGAGGTTTGGGGCTGCCAGGCGATACGTAGCCTGGGAAAACAGGAAATTAGCACCGATAGGCCTAGTATATGGACTACAAATTCCTAACCGCATACGTGTACATGTGCTCTCCTGTGTAAATGTGTGTGTGTGTGTCCTTATCTAGTCTTGAGTGAAATAAGAAGTAATCCCTCGTATCCACTTGTCCATCAACGCCAAACCATATCCCACAAATTATGATTATTGACTTCTACTTTCTTTGTGTCTTTGCTTCTTTGTCCCCCCAAGTTCTGACGCAAGCCCCGAAATTCAATATCATCACGGATACGTACACTGTAGATGTGAAGTAATGAGTGTTGCTGTGCCGTATACTCCTGATGGAGATGCTAAAATTCAGTGATGCAGCAAATTATGAATATCGTCATGGATTAATTTGTGTCCTAGGTCTGATGCAGGTCAGAAGAGTTAGTTATTCCTGTAAATCCTTTTAAGTGGCTAGGCACGTAGCTCAACTCACCAAGCCTTTTTCATCAGCATTGAGTAATGCGTGCAAACATGATGTAGTTGTAGATTAGCAAGCACAGGTGCTCAGGTGTAGAAATGTGCCTCAGTCCAATAGGTAATGTCTATTCTCTGACAATGAGTTTCCAGACGTCTGTGCCTATTCAACATCTATGTGGTAAAAATTCAGTACGGCAGTAAGTTCAGGGGAATATTTTATGGAGCTTGTAGGTGTGTATAATGGCTCATGGTGGGATATTGTGGTCATACGTCTAAGAGCATACTGAATATTTTTTCCCACCTATGCATAGTTCATGTATACATCTCTTTCTTTTCATTTCCGTCACTTTTTACATGCGAGAAATCCACTGCTATAAAAATGGATATTTTTGTGTGAGTAATTTCTGGTGCTTGGTCCTGTAAGATGAGTTTCTTGTGTTTTTAATTCCTTGTAATCAAGATATGGACTCCTGGAAAATGTGACGAGCAAAACTATTCACGTGAGACTTTTAATTTCCACTTTTACAGTATCAGTGCAAGAAATGCAAGGATGAATCACTATTTAATTATTAGCAATGCATGTTACTCGACTCCTGTGACATCTACCGGCACTGCCTCTCAGACATACTCCTACGGCATCTTCTACCTCTCAAACGTACTCCATGACAGATATTCCGAAAACATATTTTGAAACGGCATTCTTACGGGCAATGTGGGGTTCTTAACTCCAAATATTTTATTCAATTTATCACAGTGATATTGGAAAAATATTCAATAAAGACTTAAAAACACAAAATTTGCGAAGTATGGGCCAAGTTGCAACTGGTATGCGACAAACACCGTATTGATTGCCTCTCCCTGATTCTTGAGATTGAGTTTTTGTACGAAATTTCCATGCATATGAGTTTCGGAGGGAGAATCTGCTCAAGTCTTCTCATCTTTCTTGAGTGCCCTTGTCATTCTGATTAACTAGACATTGTCTTCCATGGAATGCCGTACGTCTGGCATCTGCAACGAGAGCTCATCGCATTTTGAGAGCTCATCCAAATCACACTGAGAAGCAGACGTCATATATGTGGAGTGCCTGTGAAAAGCAGTGAATACTGATGCTTCAGCACCAAGAGTAGAAATGATTTGCAGGATGCAATATTGCGCAATCATTTTCAATTATTTCAATTCACCACGTAAACACTTGTATCAGTGCAGGCGATAATGAAGCGTACACTTCTAACCCTTCTGTGCGACCTTCCTTGGCTGGAAGAAAAAGAAAAATCCTCTGTGAGATTTCCCCCCAGTGCAGTCCCGCTCTGTGCGGTCACGCTCTGTGGGCACGTGCCCATCGTGACAGTGGCAAAGATTCACTGTCAACACATGACGCTGATATATCCGACTGTGATGTTTTATCATACCCAGATTTTCAATCTGTGGTACAGTAGTAGACTCCCATTATAACGAAGTCCTCGGGACCAGCAGTTTTCTTTCGTTATGTCGAAATTTCATTATAACCGAACAAATAAACAATAAAAATACGTAGAGTGGATAATGTTGCGGCCTGAATTTTTACGTCATTGTAACTAGAATTTCGCTATTACCGTGTTAGTTATAATGGGGGTGAACTGTATTAGTTGATTGCAGCCAGAAATGTGCAACAAGTGGAAATTTCCATAATTTCAGCCAGGCTGTATGAAGAACATATCTTTAGAAAGAAATGTTGAGTGCAGAGGCACAGAAATAAAACTTTGCCAAATGAGACATTCTTGTGAAATGCTATTAAATTGTAAAGGAGCATATCTCCATAATGAGCTTTACATTATTACCTCAAGTCTTTACTGACCTGTTCCCGTTACTGCACTGCAACCATGCCATGTGGATACCCGGCCATGATTTTGCAGAACTACGTATCTCAATTTTTTTACAATTTTTATTTCTTGGTTTATTGAGTTTTTCATAACATCATGATCTCAAAGTCACTTCAAACGAGATGTGTAGTTTTGCCAGATCACGGCTGTACAGTCAAACCTCTCTAGAATCTCTGCACAAGGGAAATCAGAGATGTGGTGTTTGAATTAACATGTGGTTGTTACAGACAGGGTTAGGTGCAGTAGCTATTGTGATGGCTATCAAATGTCATGTTACAGTATACCATAATGCACAGTACATTGTATACACTATGTCAAATCACTGTGTGAACTGATTACTCTGCCCCTTCCAAACTGGTTGCCATGGCCACAAACATGATCTAACAGAATCTGTTTAAATGATGCAATAGCCAACAAAGTTATAGTCAGCTGGTTGCTCTGTACTGTGCAGGTGGACAGTTGTTACAGTGGAAACCAGATCTGTGGTCACTGGTCACATGCGCAGGCAGTTGTTGTTTGTAGATTCATAACTACAACATTTTCCTTTCGGGGGGGGGGGGGGGGGTTGAGGAGGGAGGGGATGACCTTAGACGTTTTTGGCGAAGGCCCTTTGAGCAGTTATTACAGGGGAAACTCGGTATAACGAACACTGCTATAACGAGATATCGGTTATAACGAGGAAATTTTCTCGGTCCCAAATTTCCTTCCACACAAGTCTATGTAAAATGCTACTCTTATAGCGAGATCGGCTATAACGAAATAACTGCTATAACGAGATAAATTTTGTGACTTCCAAACAAAGAAAAACATAGTAAATCAAACCTGCTATAGCGAGGTAAAGCAAAATGCCTTCGGTAAAGCTTTACTTCGCCTGTGCTATCATCTTCCGAGATTGTAAAGCTTGATGCGCCAAAAACTGTCTTGTATACACATAATCATTTTCTTCAGCGCACTCCAGCTAGCACTGCATGTTGTACGTGTGAAGTGTGTGTGTGCACGCACTGATACATGCAGAAAATGTGCTGGGACGGCCATATGTATACATGACATCATCATGACGTTTAGCAGGTGTGAGGCAATCTGATGCTGTGATTGGCCTTCTACTTAGGGAATTCCCCGTCTTCACACACACACGCAGTCATAATGTACATACAGAATGTGTCACACACACACACAGCATTGTGCAGACCTTATTCAAGCTTTCCACACAACACACACCCATACGATAACCACATACCAATCCACAGACGATCTTGATACAATCGCAAGCTATATAAATTTACAAATTCAAACATCTACAATTAATAAGAAACACATTCTTGATATTGGATTTCCTTGGCGAAAAACATCTTCTTACCCATAAAGGTGAGTAATTCCCTCACACACAATATCAAGTTATCAGTATTGATTGAAATATGATGGGTAGTCCCTCATGTGCAAATTAATGTCTTTATTTTATGCCTTCTTTTATGCCTACTGATATAACGAGATATCGGCTATAACGAGGAAAATGACTCGGTCCCGACCATCTCGTTATATCGAGTTTCCACTGTACAACAGACACCGTATCTGTTATAGTTGCTGGTCACTTTAGGCAGGTGGCCACTGTTCACAGATTCGTAACTACATGTTTTCTGGGGGGGGGGGAGGGGAGTTGGGACTGGGGGAGATTTTCATTGTGGTCATCATAGGTTGGTGGGTGTTATGAACAGGTGGTCACTGTAAGAGATGCATGGTTGCCATGGCCACAAACATGACTTCACAGCATCTGTTTGATACAGTCAACTTAGCCAACAAAGCTACAATGTATTATACCTAGTCAGCTGGTTGCTCTGCTGCTGAGCTGCTAGGCAGTTGTTGCAGCGGAAACCAAATCTGTGGTCACTGGTCACATTCGGCAGGCGATCGCTTTTTATAGATTTTAACTACACACTTTCATTTCCAGGTAGGGGGTGGGGGATGTGACCCTAAATGTTTTTGGTGAAATCCCTGTATGCAGTTGAATATTGCAGTAGAAACCGTATCTGTTTACGTGTAGTTGTCGGTCACTTTGAGCAGGTAGCCACTGTTCACAAATTTATAATTTCACCCTTTCCTGGTAGGTTGGGACCAGGGGAGATTTTAATGTGGTCACCATAGGCTGGTGAGTGTTATGGACAGGTGATTACTGAGGTTTGACTGCATATCCTTAGGGATATATTTTTCTTTAAAATATTAGCAACTTAATGGAGCCTTCTAGTATACAATGTATGTAATTGTGTGTGTTTGTGTGTGTGTGTGTGTGTGTGTGTGTGTGTGTGTGTGTGTGCGTGTGTGTGTGTGCATATGTGTGTATCAATGTTTTGGATGTGTGTCTGTATATTTTTTAATCTTACCAGGTACTATTTCATTAGTCATGGAGGTGTCTACTTGGTGTGCATACAGGGCTCCCAACAAAATGGTTTAGGGTTCCAAGTCCTGTCATGGTGCTTTGTGCCTTTGAGCAAGATGCTTTAAAGGGGTCGTATAGTTGTGGTTGAGACCTAACTTCAGGTTTCAAACATTTTTGGGTGAGATAATGAGAAACCTCTTATGAAATATGAAAGAGCGTGTAATTCCAAGAGGAATTCAACGTTTATTTGATGAAAATTGGTTTTGAAATGGCTGAGATACCCAAAACAGAGCAATCCTAATAAAAGGTGGGACCCACCTTTTATTGCTATTACTTTGTTTTACTTTGTTTTACTATGTTTTTGAATGTCTCAGCTATTCCAAAACCGATTTTCATCAAATAAACTTTGAACTTCTTTTAGAATGTTATGCTCTGTACTATTTCACAAGTGGTTTCTTGATATCTCGCAAAAAGTTAAAAGCCCAATCCTCATCTCCACCAATACTATACCATCCCTTTAAAAGGAAACCAAAGCCCAAATATAAATGTGGAGAGAGTGAAAGCAGCAATATTAGTAGAACACATCAGTAAAAGTTTTAGGAGAATCAGACAATCCATTCAAGAGTTATGCATTTCTAAAGTATCCGCGAGCTGTTATTATTGCATAAGGAGACTTCTACACTTCATGACATCATGATGGACAACAGTATGAAGAAAATATGAGGAAAATTTGACAAAATTTCATTTTTCACGAAAAGTGCATATTCCATCAACTTGTAAGTGACATACATCATGTATGTGAAGGGTAATACTATTCCCCCTGCTTACTGAAAGAGGTCAAGTCAAATGCTTTTTCATTATGTTAGAAAAGTGAAAATATGTCCCAGAGATTATCAAAAGAATCTCCTCCTATGGCTTTCCCCATTAACCTTGTGTGTGCCTGAAACTTTTGACGTTGTGTACAGTGCTATTGGGTTTTCTCTGCTCAGCAGAATTCAAAGCATCCAGAGGGTTAATCCTGCCTCCAAGTGCATTCACTGTTGATTCTGTGTTCATTCACCTCTGCAGGATGGGGACATAGACAGGATAGCGGACACTGTCGTCAACACAACAGAGAACATCAAAGAAGCCAATCAGGACATTCGAGAGGTGAGATATGACGCGATTTACAGAATATTGGTCGTCACCTGCCCAGCAGATGGCCCCTACCATGAAATTTCACCCCCAAATCGAATTTTGTTCATTACATAATTTGACAGAGATGTGAAAGCTCTTTCATGTAATGCGACCATTATTATTTTGTGATTTTTTTTTGAGCCCACAATTCTTAGGGCCCTTCTGTCAGGCATGCAACTGGGATTCCTGCTTTCTGTAAAACCAGAAAAATTTATGGCATGACACTTTCACGATTTGGAGCCGATGGCCTTTTTCGCAGCATGAAACTTTCGCAAATGGCCTCTGGAAGTCGGTGCACTGTGTAGTCAAACAAGTTCGCAAAATCTTGGCTCCTTGTTCCATTTGAAAGTTTCATGAACGCAAGAATTTCAGGTTTGACAGTATTTTTTTTTTTCAACCTCAGGTGTCTTTATAACCCCATGATACTGCTCATTTCTGACAGAAGCTCTTTATAGAAAAGATGTAATCACACCTAATGTTCCAGACCTGCCATTTAACCTATTGAAGAGGAGCGTATTTTCCTATAACACACATTTCCCATAGACATTTGCCCAGTATACTCGGGACTGGTCTTCAATGGATTAATTTAAAGGCATTCCTGATCATAATAACACTAGTGATCCTTGAACCAGTGCGTAGTGTATACTCACAGTACCAAAAAAGAAAAAGTAAAAAGAAGAGGCCCCATCTGGGAACTTGACCTCACAACATTAGATGTACAATTCTGAAGAATGGATCCCAACACACTCATGTGATGACGCATTGTATTACCGCGGTTTTGTGATTGCGCGAGTATGATGCGCACAAGCATGCACACTCACCAGAGCAGATCCATGACAGCAGTTTGCAGTCAGTCTCCATTTGGTTAATGATATTGTTCAAAAGTGTTGGAAACAGTGATAAGCACAATTATAACATTAAAACAAAAATTCAATCTCAAACTCCCTTGTCGGGCCAAAGACCACAGTCGAATGACCTTCAACAGAAGTTTAGAGAAAGCCTACTCTTCAAAGGATGTGTAATTTAGAAATTAATCACATGATTTGTATTTGTGACTATTATATCACGATACTTTAAGCAAAGGCTTTCACTACATTTAATCTTGAGATATTACAACACTTCCATTTTCTTTTTCCCTCCTTTTTTGCACTTATATTAGGGTGTGGAATGATATGCATATTACACTGTTTGTGTTTTTTTCCTGTTTGTGTTGACATCTTTTTTTGTGTGTACTCTGAAGACAGATCTGTAATGTTTCTTTTACAAAGGATGAATGTGTGTATTCATTTTTGATGGAAAGAAACGTGTTGAAAGAAGAGGATGATTTTTTTCTTAAAGTGCTGAAAAGGGTAATAACTTTTATTGTGTACCAAAGATAGTAGAGATAATAAGATATGAAGGCGCGCGATAAAATTGGACACAAAATGGCTACCCTACATGATGATACAAAAGAGAGCTAAGTACGAACTCAGTACACCTAGAAACATCATTCATTTCCAACGGTAGTGGTATTTTTATTATCTTGGAAAGATTTAAAAATTATACTCGTAGCTTTTTTCGATTAAGGGGATTATTTTGAAGAACAAGATTTTAAAGAAATAAGGATTGTTTCGTGGAGGTAAAAATTTGGCGACAACATGATCTTAAAATAATCAACGACGCTTGATAAACAGCAACAACAACTACAAAGACAGTGCGTCTCAGGTGACATGCGTAATACACTTGAGGACCACGTGCTGTCCATTTGTTTTGTACAGGATTAGCGTGCACTTTCCTGTCTTATTAGTTAAAGCATCTTTGATTGTGTACATTGCTCTGAGTGAAAAGTGTATTTCTATTTTCATGTTTCTCCCCTCTTCAACAGGCAATCAAGAACAATGCCGGCCTACGTCTCTGGGTCCTCTTTTTCCTCGTCGTCTGCTCCTTCTCCCTGCTCTTCCTGGACTGGTACAGCTAGCGAGCCGAGTGTGGCAGCCATAGTGGTAGGCAACAACACTGGTAGACAACAACAGTAGAATGCAGTGACATCAGTTGACAACAATTACAGTGGTATGTAACAACAGTGGTAGACAACATAATCAATAATCAACTGCAGTGGTATGCAACAATATTGATGGACAGCAACAGTAGTAAACAGCAACATCAGTGGATAACAACAGCGGTATGCATCGACAGTGGAAGGCAGCAACTTGTCTGGGCATCAGGTACAGAATGTGGCAAGCCTGGGTCAGGAATGGAAGTGACAACATGTTGCTGACAACCGTAGGGAGGAGAGTGAATTGTATGGATGCCAACGCATCGCATGGTCCACCACTACAAAAAGAAAATGGTGATGAAAGCATATTGGAGGCTAGGAATGAGGAGACTGGTGGCAATAAGTATACAATAATTGCAGCCACCGACAAGTGTCGATAGACATAGATCACCGCCGAGTCTTACTGCCACAACTTTATGCCAAGCGTGCTGCATCCAACCCAAGTATGCAGGAAGCAAGAAACAAAGATAAAAACATTTGTAGGGGATTGCAGGTGTTCTACTGTTTGAGCCATTGTTACTAGGTACAGTTTCAGCCAAGATGGAGCGTACATTACTTCTGCAAGTTTGTGACACGTTAATGTGGTTGTCATATCAAAGAGACTGTCCATGTATGGTACCCTTACAGTGAAAAGAGCCAATCCATGCTCAAGTTGTCTTTGATGAATAGATTAAGATCAGATGAGCAGGATGGAAAATGTTTAACTAGATCAGTCGTGGAATTTTAACCCATTGAGGACAAGTCCCGAGTATACTTATGCAGGTGTCTATGGGAAATGCATTTTGTAGCAAAATCAAACCGTCTTCAAAAGGTTAAAAGTCTCTTGTTAAATTGTCACAAAGTGGTGATATAACTGATAAGGAGCATCCACACATGCAAACTGGAGGGGGACGATGATGCCACCAGCTCACAACTCTTCCATTTGTTTGTACACAAAAAAGTTTCGTAAAATCCCGCTTTTGATAAAGAATTTATACATTACCTGATACAACTCTTTTCACTTTAGATTGTGTAAAAGTCGTCCCTGCTCTACTATTACACACTTTAGATACTTGCTTTGATTGATATCACTATCCACATTCATACAGACAAATAGTGGGATGATGAACACGATCCAAATTGTGAGAATTTTTTTTTTTTTTTGGTGGACATTCAGACAGAAATATCCCGCAATTACCGATTGTGATGATTTGTCAGCCAAACTGCACTTGCCCGAAATCTACCGAAATGGTGACCCTGAATTGCCCTTGTGTTCGTGTCCTGTTCAATCATGCATGTTTTGATTGACAGGATTAAAAATCTCGAGATTTTTTCTCCAGTGCTCACACACATGCTGCAATGCAAGGTATGGCGGTAATTCCAGAATAATCGCAAGATTTCTTGGGATTTGGATCATGATGCTGATCTTGCTATTTACGTCTTAGTGGGATTCTCGTTTGCACACAGGTAAAAATTTTGACTTTGGATTGCTATGCAGATCTTGGGATTTGTATTGCTTTAAGTCACATCAGTGTGATTCCCACTACTGTGTCAATGAAAACGTGTTCAGATTTAACATTGCATCACTTTCTGTGTCCACCTTTTCTCTCTGACTAATTTTACTCAGTTTATCAAAGTCAACATGAGCTTTTATGGGTAATGATGGTGAAAAGTCTGGATGTCTAGATCCTTGTTTTGTTATACTGCCATGGTGTGTTCTATGTTTTATACGGATTAATTTCTCGCCAGTGTTTATGCAAATCTGAGTTACAGCCAAAGGAGGGAAATTGAGATGGCATAACATTGTGGTACTAAGTGCCTCCCGTCATAACAAAGTTCTCGGAACCAGCAGTTTTCTCTCGTAATGTCATAGTTATGTCCTAGCCAAGCAGTAAAGCATGTGCAGAGATATAGATGATGATTTTGGTACCAGAATATTTGCTTTGTTGTAACAAGGATTTCATTACTACCATGTAATAAACGGAGTGCACTCCAAATCAAAATAAGCCTTCCCACCCTCCGCTCACTTCCCAGATATTTCGTACATCACTAGACGAGCCAAGTGCTGTTTCAGAAGTGTTATATAATCCCAAGAAACATACTATCCTAACATTGTCTAGAGCATGATATCATATCTCTCTATGTCTACTTGCGGAATTTAATCTAACATTCACTCAAAATTGGCGTTGCAAGTTAATATTGCGCCGAGTGTTTTTGAGTCATCCGTACTGCTATGGTAAAACTTTAAGACGCACTTGGAAAACTGTTGTGCGTAATTGCACAATTCTTAAACTTGCACCATGATGCCATCGCTATGTTCTGCACCACAAGTGTGATTCTGTACAGAAAGGTTGATATCTCTAACCCATTACGTACAGAGAGCTTGGAAGCTTGTGTGCACATCCCACTGGGATTTCAGGATTATACAGTAAATTGGTTAAAGATGCTTGCAGAGAGCTACCATTTTGATTACTTTTCTCCCGCGATGTTTGTGGAAAAAAAAAAAAGAAGCATATCGCCTGCAGGGTTACAAGCATTACTCTCAGTAAGTAGCGGTGCCAAAAGTTCGCTGTGCAATCTGCGAAACATCGCCATTGTTGACTCAATTGGTTGCCGAGTGCGCTCTTAGAGTTCTGATGAGTGCATTCCTGGGAAAAACAAGTAGGCTCTTATATACAACGACGCCTTCGTTATATAACCACCTTCAAAAGGGCTGCTAACCGAGTAAGCCTGAGTTTTCATGTCAACCACGTGTACACATAGCTCTGTCCACATGGGTCACACAGATTTGTATGAATCAAGACAATATGCAACCATACCATTACATTGTGAGGTAAATGTGACAGTTGGTCACATGAACAAGAACTGGGCAGAGTCGAACACTTTATTTCAAACTGCAATGCCATTGTATCTTACTGAGTCTTCAAATATTAGGTTTTTTTTTGGCTCCAGTAATTTTACTGAGACATTAGTGGTCAGTATCATGCTTGTAGTTTTGCACATCAATTTTTATTTCTTGATTTCTTTTATTCAAGATTTATGTAATTTTTTTCCCACTTAAAAATAATGGCTTTTGAGAGAATTTCTATTGATTATTACAACCTCTCTTTTTATCAGTATGATGATGTAACTTGTGATGACCATGTTCCAGAACAGGCTCTATACAAGAATAATGGTTGATTAGTCATATTTCAAAAGTTTCTGTTATTTTAGCAATTTTACTGTGTTCTCATCTCATTTTTTGAGAGTAAAAAAAAGTACGTATAAATTCCATTGTTATTTTTTATTCATTTTTTTTTCTATGAGAGGAAAAGGTAAGTGTCCCCATGGGTTTGACAAGTTGCTGGTGGTGATCAGAGGATCTTCGTTGTCATGCATACATCGGTCCCAGTATTTTCAAATGACTTCTTGGGAGTTAATTGATAGAGATTTTATCAAATTTAGAATTGGATTACTTTGTCATGTAATCATTCTAGGTGCCAATGCTGGATGGATTTGACAAAGTGAATGAAAAATGCTTCGTTTCCAATAAATTGCGCAGATTCCATGAGCATCAAATCTTGTCATATCGGGAGGCACATGTTGAAATCTCTCGACCCTTGTCCTTTCCTCCAAACCTTCCAATGCCTTTCAATCGCGATGCGTCTGATAAGGGCCGTGATCACTGGTGGCATTGGCACCGCAAACTTCAGTCTGCTCTTATTAGATCCCCGAAAAGATTCAGATGACACCCCCTCATATGGAGAAGTGATGATGATAATGATGCTTGACGACATTATACAAACTTCTGTGTTTCTAATTATTGTAATGGAAATGGTTGTCTTCTATGCTGCCTTGCTTTACTGATTTATTGTAAATCGAGGAATGTTCGCGTGCATTTTAATTTCACAAATTTCACGAGAGCCAAGATTCGCAAAATTAAAATGCATATGAAAGTTCTTGTCTACACTATACGCATTGAATGTTGGAGGCAACTCGCGAAAATTTCATGCCACAAAAATATCGTGTTTTACAGTATATGTTTTCTTTGTGCTTGCCATCCACTGTCCAAGAGTGTACAATTCTGACTATCTAAAATCACAGCTTTCCAGTGTTAAGAAGATAGGAAATATATACAGTGGTTATAAGGAGTGATTTGTTTGCTGTAGAATCACTCTGAATTATGTATTTTAAAAAAAAAATGTGATGTATGATATCATCAGAGTTGAGATATGGATTTCAGATGTCTTATATCAAGGAAATAAAAGTTAACATGAAACTTCAAGTCACTATGTCTTTGTGTCATTATCTTAATTTCGCACAGTTTTTGTGACACATGAAGGCAAAGTTCCTGAAAATTCAAGGTGGTGGCAAAAAGTGAGGTAAGAGAGAGAAACATGCATCTGGGCAAAAATCAGCCATGACAAATTGAAATTCAGGAAAAGCCTACTGTTACAGAAGAGACTCGCATTGCTGGAAGTGCATAGTCATGTGTGCAAACTGTTACATGTAGATGAGATCCATGATTTAGCTGAGGATAAATGATTGGAGTATAAAGAATTAGTTGAGGTAAGAGAAAGAAAGGAATGACAAAGAGAAAAGGGTGAAATAGGGTAGGGGAAGGAGATGGGGGAAAGAGTAGGTTCGAAGGGGAGAGGTAGGAGAAAGAAAGGAATGCCAAAGAGGAAAGGGAAAGAGGGTAAGGGAGGGAGGTGGGGAAAAGAACATATTAAAGGGATGGTGCAGTATTGGTGGAGATGAGAATTGGGCTTTTAACTTTTTGCGAGATAACAAGAAACCACTTTATGAAATAGTACAGACCATACCATTCTAAGAGGAATCCAAAGTTTATTTGATGAAAATCGGTTTTGGAATGGCTGAGACATCCAAAAACAAAGTAAAACAAAGCCATCATAATAAAAGATGGGTCCCACACTTTATTAGAATCGCTCTGTTTTGGATATCTCAGCCATTTCAAAACCAATTTTTCATCAAATAAATGTTGAATTCCTCATGGAATTACATGCTCTTTCATATTTCATAAGAGGTTTCTCATAATCTGACCAACAGATGTTAGAAACCTGAAATTAGGTCTCAACCAAAACTATAAGATCCCTTTAAGGGGAGAGGTATGACAAATGAAAAAAATGGCAGAGAAAGGGGAGAAAGAATGGGTTAAAGGTTAAAGGTGAGAAGTAGGAGAAAGAAAATGACAACAGAAGGGGAGTCAGTGGTGGGAGAAAATATGGGTTAAGATGAGAGGTAGGAGAAAGGAACAGTAATGGCAAAAAGGTGGGAGAGAGGGGAAGAGAAAGGATGGATTGAAGTGAGAGATAGGAGAAAGAAATGACAGAGAGGTGGGAGAAAGAATGGATTAAAATGAGAGGTATATAGGGGAAAGAAGAACGACAAAGAGAATAGGAAAAAGGGGTAAGGGAGAGAGAGGGGGATGGGTGAAGATGACAGGTAGGACAGCGAAAGGAATGGCAGAGGGAGAGAGGGAGAGGCAGAAGCTGTCAGACATGACGTAGGAGTCAGAGAGAGTGCAACTCACTGCAAATCTTTGGAGAGCAAAATTAAAAGTGGGTGCGGAGGACAAGTGGTTTGTAATCTAGTATTTTGTAGTTCTTGTATCTTTACATCTTTTAGTTGCACTTATAAACTGAATTTACTAAAAGTGTCTCTTCAAAGTACATCTCATCATTTTGTTCAAAATTTCCCGTACGTATGTAGTGTTTCTTCTTACGAAAGAGTTGCCTATTGCAAAACAGGTTAGATAACAGTATATGGCATGATCTTATAAAGGGAATAATCAATTCGAAATGTTGATGTCATCCAAGTTTGTTTTATCAATACATCTTATAAAATGATAGGTGTAGTGCAGCTTGTTTTATTGGTTTCTTGAACTATACCATTTGATGCATGAACGAAATATAGGTAAATTTTATGAGTTATAATACCTTCAGCTGCGAGATAATATCTCGTACTCCAGGATATGAAATGTGTCTTGAGCTGCAAGATTACACGTAGTATCAGGATATGAAATTTCAGCCCGGCTTCTATCGTTTACCCCCCTAAGCCACGGATATACCTGCTGTTTTTGTATTGCGTATTCATAAGTATTTTCATGTCTGCAAAATTAATTGCGCGATGTGCTGAGGAATGTCGATTCCGATCACTGGCCGCGTAACAAACAAAGAAACGTCACTGGACCACGCTCATGAAATGCTAATCAGACCATAAATATCTGGTCATATTCCCTTGGAATGCAACGCAGGGACGGAAGAAAAAGGGTAAGTTGAAAAATAGACGGCTGCATGCACTTTGGTTTTAGTCCCCGGGAGACTGCGGTGAAGTAAAGTATCGTGGTGATGTTGAATAACTGTAGTCACTCTCCCTTGCTCGCACGTGAAATCACGATTTTGACGTCACACACCAGGAATGTCTGAACCCTGTCCCCCTACCGGTATTTCAGCCTCATCCGACCCCTCTCCAAAATCTTCTACAGAAGTCACCCCCCCCCCCCTTCCCCACAACCATGTTAACCCCCTTCCTGACACTCTAGCCGACCCTATCGGTTGTCACTTCGTCTACGGTCTCGCGTAACGGAAAGACATCACCTTATCCTTGACGCACGGACGTACATTCGATGAGCCCATACAGACGACTTCTCGCCGGGAACAACCCCCGTAATCGCGCGATTCTGAAAATAGGCCCCACCTGCTTGAGCGCAAGCGTCTCCAGTCTAGACGAACGACCTTTCTACGGCGCGCGCAGGGGCGTGAGAGCCCACCGCACTGTCCCGTTTTAGCGCGTCTGGCAAAACGCAGTCCATGGTCCAGACGTACGGACAAGGATCTCCGTCCACGTGCTTTTTATTCTGGATTTTATGATTTTCATCCTTAATCACTTTAGTCGTCAATCATCGCCAAAATAATTATAGTATCATATTGAAGAACAAGTAATGCTTCCTACAGGCAGGCATTATGCAAAAAGGTTGCTCATGCATCAATATTATTCGCGGATAATTATGTTGATGAGTTTCCTGAAAATATCAATCAGTACGAGATTACACGGGTGGATGATGCAGATGTGATATATTGTCTGCAACGTCTGTTCCGTTCAAGTGTCACTGCGTTAACTCTGATTGATCGTGACTTCTGTAGTGAATGAGTTTCATTTTTTAAGCCTCAAGCCACTTCGAACACTGCCACAACTTATTCGATATGTTAGAGATGATCAAATTTAATTCCCGTGTGTTTGATTATGCCCTATCATTCATTATGAGATTTGCCATTTATGTAATCTAAGTCGGAAATGTGTAGACCAATAAAACATCCGTCTTGCGTCCATTTACCTGATTTTCCTTTGCTTTTTGAAATATATTTTTGTAAGGGGTTAGGCAAATTCGAGCAACCCCTTCTCTCGGTGAGCGACTTGATAAAACAACTACTGAATGAAATCATATACATTTCTTATGTAGGCCCTATATTTACTCACATGTTCGTGTCAGTAATCAATGTCAGTTAACGAATCTATGCATAGTCTGAAATCTATGCATTCATAACACTTCTTTTCATTATCACACGCGTATATTCGCTTATCTACATCCATTCCCCACATGTGGGAGTACGTGCATGCATGGTATAGGGCTCCGGACTATTGTCATTTCATTTCATATAGGGCCTATTGGTGTCTGCAACTTTTTCAAGGACAAAATTATAAAAAAAAAGATTTCAGCTCCTATAATCCGTCTACTTCTCTATCCATCTGTGGGCCCATGTCCATAAATAATACATCTATTTGTATGTTCATATATCAATTACAAAATCAATCCGAATGTGTGTTTGTCTGTCTATCTATCTATCTTTTCATCTATCTATCTATCTATCTATCTATCTATCTATCCATCTATCTATCTATCCATCTATCTATCTATCTATCTATTTTTATCTCATCTGTCTATGTAATTCCATGGACTGAAAGTCAATCTAATAGATTGTAGTCAGGACCTATCCAAAATTGGATTGAAAGTTTCAATCGAATAAGATTGAATTCAAACTCTGTTAAATTGAAAACTTCAATCCAAAGTTTGGATTCGTCCCTGACTACAAACTATTTCAATCTAAGGAATTTAGAGTGTTTGTGAAACGATGGACGTGCGTTAGGAAAACATTCAATGGGGCGCTTCTACGACCAAAAGAAACCATACGACATGTTTGCATGTACACCCGTCTTTTTCGACGCTAAACCATTGTAATCCGTGACACGTGCATTCATCCTTTCGACATGTTGAAGTCACTGGCTTATTCCTCATTTTCCCGATCTCTTCGCCCCCTACCCCCCCCCCCCGTCCTCCCTCTCCCCTCCTTCTCCACCCCTCATCCCCTTTTCCTCACCGACTCTCGACTCCCACGCCCCAATCTTTTCAGGTGACTTCGAAACTATGCGGAGATAGACCCTTCAGCATGATGCAAGGTACTGATTGAAGCAGAGTTGATGATCATCATTCATTCAATCTGATGCAAGGTAATAACTCACTTGACTTTACAAAAGAGAACATCAAGACGCCATCTAGTCTACGACGTGAAACAACGCCCTTTGAAAAGGATCTGATTTATGTGGTGAACAGGCCTTTCGATACACCCGCTGCCACCAAATCACAATTGATGCTGGTAGAGATTAACTGAATAATTATGCAAAGATGATATCTTAATTGTGTTTTGCTCTGTTTGTTTTAATCACATCAAACACGGCGAGTAAAGTGCCAAGTTTGCTGGAACTTTGAGAATTTCCCCTGTTTAGACCGTTAATCTATACATCATTTGCACTGATAGTTGAAAAGATGTGGAAAAAATAAGAAAGTTATCAAGTGAGACGCAATTTTATTCGTTGAATTTGGGGTTAGATTTTCAACAACCCGATATAATTATACCACGTTTAATTTATGTGGGACCATGACATGTAAATCAAAGTGGGGGGGGGGGGGGGGGGTGTCTAAGATCTAGGTATATTTCAAACGCTATTGCTATGGGCTGTCTGCTATATAAAAAAGAGATATCATTAACACAAAAGCACAATAGATACCGCTATGCTCCAATACACCTGCGGATGTCTCGCTTGCCTACGCCACGTTTTATTCGCGGAAATCTCTCATTTTTCCCGTGGGCGAGAAATCATCAATATGTCTTAATTCTAAATTTATAGCAGTTTGAATTAAAAGCACGGATATCTATTAGTCAAGCAGCAATCAAATCGTGGCTTTGTACGTACAGGAAACTGGTTGGTTGGAACAGGGAGGTGTTAGAGAAGGTGCGGAATCTCTATCCAAAATGCTCCTAGCCGCTCTTCCATAGAGCTTTGTTGTGCAGACCAAATAAGAGGTTCTTGATTTCAACAATTTTAAGGTGTATTTCAAAAGGAAATGCTGAAATCCTTAATGTGTGGAAGTTATTGTTTATAATTTATGTTACGGAACAAACCCAGTTTTTCTTCAAATCTTCTTGTTATTAAGACTGAAAAATTGAACACTAGTATCTCAAAAAAAAAAGTTAGCATTTAACTACCTTGCGCATATTTGTGCATAATTTTGTTAGCCGCGTTTAGTACCTAAATGTGAAATCTTTCAGACTGAATAATTGGCTCATGCGTGTTTCCACGTGTTTATGAGCATTTTGCAGTTAAGAAGTAAAGTTTTATACTGAATTTTGTTCTCGTGTACTGTTCTCTACACACCCAATCATTGTTGCCAAAATATTGAAAGGAACAGCGAACTGCTGCTCGCTTGGTTTGTTGTAAATAAGGAATGATGCATGCTACAGTAGAATGCTGTCTTTTTTCGAAGCAATTCATTAACACATGAGACAGAGAGCATAACATCTAGGCGGCACATGGACAATGATGCGGGCAATTACAGTACTCGTCAGCGCTGCGAAACTCATCACCTCACAGAGTGAAATAGCTCCCTCATTTGTCGTTGTCCCTACAACGTTCTGTTGCCAATGACTGACTGTCTCGCGAAGGTCAACTACCGCTCCGCCCGAGCTGCAGCGGGAACCAATGATAGCTCCTCGTTCGACCTTGAGTTGATGATGAAGTCCACGAAATTCCCCGCATAGTTGTCTTCTACTCCAAATCACCTGAGCACTCGATGAACGAGCTGTGGCGGTTTCTCTCAGTGCCTCACGTTCAAGTTTTCCCGCCCACCGGAAAAAATGAAAGATCTCCGCGAATAAAGCGCGGCTGAGGCAAGCGAGACATCCGCAGGTGTATTGGAGCATCGCGATATCTATTGTGCTTCTGTGTTGATAATGATATCTCTTTGTTATAGCAGACGGTAATCCAACAGCGCGTTGCAGTAGCCGTCTGAAATATACCACATTCATAGACATTAATTTTTTCCTTTAATTTACAAGACAAGGTCTTCCAAAAGGAAATGTGGGTAACTGTCAAAACAAAGGGGAACAAAGAGAGAATCGAGAAGGGGTTCCCGAAAATTGGTAGCAGGTGACACACAGGCTTCGGTATTTTTGTAGAGTCAAGTTCAACGAAAGTACACGCTCGGAAGTACGCCAAAAACCGCAAGCATTCCTGTGGAGCGGAGGGATCTTGTGCGGACTTCGGTCTATATTTGACATCTCGACAAATTAATTTAGCCGAATTCAGCTCAAGTGCACGCAGTGGAATGCTAGAATGTGCGGGGGTTATCAAGCTATATATAAAAAAGCTGATATGACCGTTTATTTGCTGCCAGTGTAGGAACGGGCATTTCCACACGTTTCATTGCTGATGATGTTATGCACAGGAAAGAAAAAACAAACAAACAAACAAACACATACTTAAACGGTTTGGAGTCGCCCTCCTGTTTTTAATTCTTTTTCGTCCCTTCTTTCTGCCCATCGTTTTCTCCAAACTTTACGCAATACCTAAGATAATGTAAATCAACTCTATATCACTTGAGATGGACAATACATACATACCTAATATAATGTCTATATATCATCATGATATAATATATCATATAATTCAATATCTACAAATCTCTCTCTTTATGTGATTATACACTGTATGTATGATTATATATATATATATATATATATATATATATATATATATATATAAGATATGATATACATGATAATATAATATATATCTTTCTATCTATATATGCGAATGTTACACGTATGTATAGAGTGTGTACGTGTGTATGTCTAGAGTCAATGCCCTCTCGCTATTATTCAGGATGATTCAAATGTGGTTTGTTAACTTTAATTTGATGGCAGAGGGGAAATCACACAAAATAAAATAGCAAATAATCTCGCAGGATGGGAGTATATATTATGACAAGAGGTTGTCATCATTAGAGAATTTCCCGTCCGAAAATTGGAATCATATGAGTTAGGCGATTTACGTCAATCTGGAAAAGAACTGAAGAAAAGCAATCGAATTCCGTTTCCACTTGTGTCACCTTGAAATTAACACAATTTTGCCCAAACACCCCGCATTATGCGCAACTCACGGAAATAGCACATAAGGTGATTTCCGGTCAAACAAGTGTGGTGTCATCAATAACGACAAACGCATGTCTTCTTTTTTTTTTTTTGTCTTTTTTTTTTACTGGAAACCTTTAACGTGGACAATGTAGGAACTGAGAAAAATACTGTAAATGAAATCGCTTGCATGTTAAACAAAATGTACATTCCAGAAAGATTATGTCATTGAAATTTGTGATAAAATACAGCAGCACCTGGACGAGAGTGCGGTGAAGCCGAAATTTACAATGGCGCGTAATGCACTTATCTCTTTATGTCGTGGCACGTGGGTTGTGTGTGTGTGTTCAAGGCAACTACTGCATAGACAGAGAATAGGAGAGAGAGAGAAAAAAAAAAGGAGAGGAAAAACAGAGAACCGAATCCCGGCATATATCATTGTTGTTCTTTCAATTCAGCTTAGTATAAACTATTGATGCACTCAGCCAGCGGAAGAATGTCTTTGTTGTAAGTTTCTTTTCTGTTCCGTCGTCGCTCTGCAAGGCGACAACCGACCTGAACGCTTAGGGTCGCGACAGATACCCTTCAAGGGTATAGGAATCGGCTTATTATTGCCCATGACAAATCCGCGATTGTGTGGCCTGGGGTGAAATCACTGTTCCCCCTAGCCTTTAAACAAGGCGACTCGCTCTGCGTGCCCCCGTATAGCGCGTTTACCCCACAAACCTGTTGGCCGACGAGTGGAGCGAGCCGCCTTTATCCACTCGTTCAGGGATGTGTACTTTTGTCGTTGTTGTTGCTTTATATTCTTTGACAAATTTGCGTACAAATTTGACGCAGAAAATACACACGGCACCAAGGCAAGCCTCGTTACTCGTTAATATTAAGTAGAATAAGAATAGTTACTTAATATTAACGAGGCTTGCCTTGGTGCCGTGTGTATTTTCTGCGTCAAATTTGTACGCAAATTTGTCGAAGAATATAAAGCAACAACAACGACAAAAGTACACATCCCTGAACGAGTGGATAAAGGCGGCTCGCTCCACTCGCCGGCCAACAGGTTTGTGGGGTAAACGCGCTATACGGGGGCACGCAGAGCGAGTCGCCTTGTTTAAAGGCTATGTTCCCCCTCTCTTTAGCTCTTCAGCGCCAGTCGTTACGATACTGTGCAAATGTTGGGGTCACAGTCAGCGCCTTGTGTTCAATTCTTCTTCATCTTTATTTTTTCCGTGTGTGTGTGTGTGTACCCAAGCTATTGTCCACAAGAATGTAATTCCGATTCCTGCGCGTGTTCATTTCCATTGTGGTCGCTAATGGCTGCGACATGCAAAAGAAACCAAATATAATTCATCTCCGGCACCCACCGTAAAAACCACATCTCCACACGATCAAACCGCATGGACTTTCATCCGTTAATTGTCACCTAAATTAGGGACAAGCGAGAATGACTAAACTCATTTTTGTTGATCAGGTTAAGTGAAATCCTCAGAGAGCCCTTCTTTCTTCCTTTCTCTCTTTTCTAATGCAACTTGTTTGTTTAATGAACCTCTTCGACCGTTCTGTTTATAAGCTCTCTTTTATCATTCCCGAATTCCTCACGAATTACTCAGACGACTACATGTACTAGTATTCCGGTTGTCAAAATGCGCGCCGATCTCAAACAACAAAGTAAACTCTTGTTCGTCGTGAGAACCGTCGCGACTTTTATTCTGTGATATTAATTCTCTTTGTTGTACATTAGATTGTCATGGTTTTGTTCGTAATGTTAAAGTAGCATGTCATTGTTCTATTCATGCAGCCATCGTGAACGCTACACAATCCTCCTCTTTGTCCCTTTCCTCGTATAATTCTAATGTTACCAGGTAAACTGTCAGATGATTTTTCCCCTAATTTCAGTGAACACTTTTGAACAGCCATCTTGTAAGTACTTTGTGTCATGAGAACCCTTTTGCATTGTTCATATTCTAATTTTGTTTCAAACAAAATCGACATAAAACGGTACCGAGAAGTTACACGATCTCACGAAACGCTCGATGTCCCGCGCAGTGCAAATGGACAGGCAGACGAGGTATCATAAGTACACTGCCTAGCGCTATTATTTCTGCCTTTATAAAGACCAGATACGTGTTATGTCGAATTTTGAAACAGTGAAAACATAGGATGCTTCTGAACTTTATGAACACACGAAATATAACGAAATCATACAACATTGCATGGTGATATATGATAAGTATGGTGCGTAGGTGATCTGATATATGATATATGATATGATATGATATGATATGATATGATATGATATGATATGATATGATATGGTGTGATATGGTGTGATGTGATGTGATGTGATGTGATGTGATATGATCATGATATGATATGATATGATATGATATGATACGATACGATATGATATGATATGATATGATATGATATGATATGATATGATGCGATACGATATGATATGATATGATATATGATATGATATGATACGATACGATATGATATGATATGATATGATATGATATGATATGATACGATATGATATGATATGATATGAAATGATGTGATGTGATATGTTATGTTATGTTGATACGTTGCGTTCATTATAAAGATAAGTCAGGAGACATTCTGTTTTATGTGTATATTGGGTGATCTTTGCATCATGAGTGCGTTAGAGTGTTGTTTGAAAATGGGTCTAGGGTGTTTAAAACAAGCGGCCAACAATCTCAAGTTGTTCAGAGTTAAAACCAACTGGACTACCATTGCAAGGAGAAAGAGACGGGGGGGGGGGGGATAGGAGGATGGGAGGGGGATTCCCCATATGGCGTTCTACCCTCTATACCTCCCCCTCCCCCACCGACACACGTACACGCACAGTGCGTAAGATGTAGACGCCACTGCACCCTTGCCTGCAGGCTTCGTATATCAGGAGTGTGAAACTTGGAAGGCCGTGACGCACATGTACCACCGGTCAAACAATCGCCCATGGAAGACACACCATTTTTATTGAGCCGCGGACAATCGTCCTTTTCTTGACGTCATCCTTCTTATCATAAATGGCCGTCTTTATTCTTTTTTCTTCCCTCCTGGTCAAATCGCAAAAAATCTTGAATTGATCCAACAAGTTTAACCATCATGCTTGTGATCTGCGTGACACTACAGCTGCATTACGAAATCGGGGTCAATGTGTCTTGAAAATGAAATGAAAATGAAATGAAACGATAATGATAATTGTGATGATAATAATAATAATAACAACAATAATAATAATAATATTAATAATAGTAATAACAACAACAACAATATTGACCGTTAGTAATAACATCTATACGATAATATTATAATATATACAGTAATAATAACTCTTATCAGCATTATCGTTCTATTGTTTTTCATTATAACTATCATCACTAATAATAATATAAGCAACAGCAGCTGTAGAAGTAGTAGTAATAGTAGACCTTTTAGTAAAGATTATGTCTGGGTAATCGATGTTGACCTAATTATAGTATATAATTCTCCTTCTCCTCCTCTTTTATCTTTCCTTTTTCCTCTTAAGATTCAGACATTTCGGAATAGCCTGATCGAACCTGATCGATTCAATGTTGCTGATACCCTCAAGGTCGTCAGCATTATCATATTATGAGCTTATGAGCCAATCCCCCCCCCCCCCCAGTTTTCCAAGGGCGTGGGGTTCATTGTGGCCCTTCCCTATCACCATGCTGACCAGAACTTACTTCTACGCCATGGGTAAATATTTTATATACGATACCATCAAAGGTTTATTTACCCACTTGAGAAAAAAAATAAAGTGAATGCATTTCCGTTCAAGATGTTTTGTTTCGTTGCCATGGCGAGGATAATTTGATTTGATTGGACCATTTCATTGATTTGACTGTTTCATTTTTCGAGTAGGAGGAACAACAAAGCGTGTATCAACAAATGTTTCCTTTCGTCCATTCTATCAAATCAAAATATTAGCCTTGTGAAAAGGTGGGGCTACTCAAAGGACTCGCAGGCGTACAAACAGCCCCCGGTGTGTGGGCGTGTCGACTGGCCGCGTCTCGAGAAGCCCCCAGAATAGAAACTCAAGACTTTTCAAGTGCGATTCCACCACGCCTTGTTCAAATACAAAAAAAAAAAAGAGAGAAAAATGGAGAAAGTCTCGTCAAAATTGACCTGACAATAGGATCATTAGAATAGTTAAGATTTCACTTTATTTTTGTAACAATTGTTTTCCTATATAGCAACAATATCCATGCATATTATGAGAAGGTGATAAATTCGTCACCTGACTAGTCTCCAAAATCTAATGAGCAGCAAATGTATCTTCATTAAGTTTCTTTGCTTTTCTCGTGCGCATGAAATAAACAGATGATAGACTGTGTACATGCACAGGGAAAGAAATTTTGTATCATAGGTATACTCGTCAACGTGGAAAGACTCGATTTTTACCCGACGCTGCACGCCAACATTCTCACAAAAGCAATGGGTCCTTTAGCAAAACAACTCCTGTGTGGAGTGGTCTATCTGATCATCACATTTCGGCAATATGGACATATCTATTCATATTTCCTTTAAAAAAAAAGAATGGCAAATGGTAGAACCGCATGCAAAGCAAAAGGAATCGCGTCGGACCCAGTGCGCAGGTATCTTCGCACCTTGAATGTCCACGGGCACTTTTTGACTTCGCGCTATTCCTTTCTTTCATTAGGTGATATTACGATGATCTAAATACAGCAGGCCGATGTAAAATGCCAGCTCCTAAAGGGACCGGCAGTACATGGTGTGATTTGTGAAAAATCAACACGGTTTCGACGCCAATACTGAATATGCAACTATATATATAACATACAGGCCGACAACCAAGTATAACTCTGATCAGCATCACGAGCCGACGTTTGTGACGTAATTCCGCTGCACCTCTACTGCATGCAGCACTTGTTGATGTCCCGAGTTCGCGCATCGTTAGAACATCACGATTTCCATTCGTCTCTAACAAACACAATCCCCAAAAGAGACAAGAGAGGTGGCCATAGAGAAAGAGAGAATGAAGAAGAAAGTGTGTGTGTGTGTGTGTGTGTGTGTGTGTATGTTCCCTTTATCCCGTCAATATAATACGTTTACTTACGTCTACATAAATGAGTATTTCTTTTCTTCTTTTCAATTTTTGATGCCCTCTTTTTTTTATTGTTAAGTTCTTTGAATGGCACGCTCGGTGCTTCTCAGGCGATGACGTCCGAGCGGCGCTTTTACTTGTCTGTAGCCCAACGCGCCTAAAAGCCAATGGGACACGTGTCTACTGACGTCGCCTCAGCGCCCGGTGACATATCACCTTTGCCGTTGCCGTATTGCGCTTGGAAGAAAAAAAGAAAAGTCAAACGAAATACCTTTGTCTTCATTTCGTCTTTGCTGGGGGGAACGATACAACGGTATGTTTAGGTAGACGAACGTAGCTCTCACGTACGAAACAACAGGGGCTCCACCGATCTCTGAGAGAACGGTGTATTGCTCTAAAAAAATGGCGCCACATTGCACCTTAAAAGGGATGGTACAGTATTGGTTGAGGTGAGGATTTAGCTTTTAAGTTTTTGCGAGATACTTAGAAAACACTTTATGAAATGTTTAGGAACATACAATTACAAGAGGTATTTAAAGTTTGTTTGATGAAAATCGGTTTAGATGGATGAGATATCCCAAAACAAAGTACTAGTAGGCCTGCATGTCAAACAAAGTGTTCCAAATAAAAGGTGGGTCCCACCATTCATTAGGATCGCTATGTTTTGAATATCTCAGCCATTTCAAAACCAATTTTCATCAAATCAATTTTGAATACCTCTAAGAATCATGTTCTCTTTTATATTTCATAAGAGGTTTGTCATTATCTCACAAAATCAATATCCAAAAACGTTAAAACCTGAAGCCAGCCCCATCCCAACTAAAACTGTACCATTCCTTTCCAATGTACAAGTTGACAAAACAATGTAGGATGAAACAAATTCACCTGGGGATAGCTGATGGTGGAAGGTTCTATAAAATCTTACAAAATATAAGTGATTTACTTTAGAGTGTTTTGAAGTTTCACATGATTCCGATGACATTTATGAGGTGATGACGTCATTAACTCCCTCACCTTTAATGTCTCCCATTGGTCATCTTTCTTTCAAAATACTTGTTATGTTTCTATTATATCTAAAGGGCTACCCTGCTAAAAGAATATTGAATTAAATAAATAAATAAAATAAATAAAATATCCTTCATCGTCACGGTCGACGCTATTCTTCTTCTCGTGATCACACGGTTTTATATAAAATCTTGTTTTTTCTAGCCTAAAACAAGACAGTGATTGTTGCTGTCCCAACTCCCTACCACTATCCCCATTTGCCCACACCAAAAATCATAACCAGGTTCATTATCTTGTACCTATCTTCCCGTGCCTTCAGATAGTCTAATGTATCAATGTGTCCAAACTGGATTGGACTGGTCTTCTTATCCTTCAGGGGAAAAACAAAACCAAGAAAAAGTCGTCCGATAATGTGAAATGTGCATGCATGTTATGGATATCTCGTAAATATCATTCGCCAAGTTTGATTTGATTTATGTAATGACGTCGCTCAATTCTGTCAGGTCCGCTTTCTCTGGTAAACTCAACAATAAACTCACCAGTGTAAACACTGAATATTTCATGTGAAAGCAATAGACAGGAAAAATATCCACAGATCGATTTGCCAATCAAAGACACCGAGGAAACACCCCTATATCCCGTGTTCACACTTTTCACGTTCATCGCGGCATGTCTCAGCGCCAATAACCAACGATTAGACACCTGTTCCTGTCACCATGGTAACCGCACAAGTATGATAACGAGAAACAACAACCACAACAAATGACACAACCAGAGAAGAAACTATGGAGACATGACAATAAACAACACATAGACGAAAATAAACGAATTCCGGCATTTTCGGAAGAACCCTTTCCACGCAAAATGTCTCCTGTAACCATGGACATACGACAAGACCGCACATTTACCACCACTTACTTAAAGGCATTATTCAACATTTGCAAATGAAGCAAAAACCCAGCTTTAGTTCTTCAAAATGAAAATGGTTCTAAAATGTGAGTTAGGGATAGCAACAACCAATGTAAAAAAGTTAATCAGTATAGTCAATGTTAAGTGTTGTTAGATATACAAACTGTGAACAATAGCTGTAATAAGATTGCCTCTAGACTAAACCGTCTACAGTTATGGCTTGATGAGAAAAATAATGATATCTCCTCATATATATTTTAGGCTTTATTGCAAAGTTTTTATATGGCAGGATGTTTTGTGATACAACTGACCTACACATATGCATCAAATGTGATAACTCGAAATTTTTTTTTTAATCGCTGTTCCCAAAGGTAAACAGTGCCTTTAAAGTACAATATTTCACACCATAATCTGTAGAAAACATAGTGTCACGTATACTGATAGGCTCTATAGTTGAAATTATATGAATTCCGAGGTGGCAGGTATAGCAATATTTTCAGTCACCGAGGAATCCATAGTTTTACTTTTGGCTAGAAACACTTCATGATATATATATATATATATATATATATATATATATATACAATGCATTTGTTTTCTATCTTTCTAAGAAACATCAAAAAATGTAAAATTATTGAAATAGAAATATAGTGAAAATAGATATTGCAGCGCAATGTTCGTGTACCGCGGTGGATGCGATTTTAAAGGTTCTATTTACCTTTGGGAACAGTGATTCAAAAAATGTTCTAGATATCACTTTTGATGCATATGTGTAGGTCAGTTGTATCAAAAAGCATCTTACCATATAACATTTTTGCGATCAAAGCCTAAAATATAAGGAGATATCACTGTTTTTCTCATTACACCATAACTGTAGACGGTTTAGTCAGGAAACATTTTTATTATAACTATTGTTCACATTTTATTATTATTATTATTATTATTTCGTTTTATTTATACAGGGTGGCCCCGTCAGTAATCAAGTACTGTTTTCCAGGGGGCCCTGTAAACACATACATACAAGGTGACAATCACAACAAATAACATTTACATAACTCCGAATAGTATATCAAACAGAACAGAACTGATCATAACATTGGGAAAATGAAGAATGAGACTAAATGTAGCAGTTTGCAACCGGAATGGGAAAAAAAATGCAACTTACTGTCTGAGTTTATAAAGAAAAATGCACCCCCTATAATGAATATAAATATATCATATATATCAAAATATACATGCCTGAGAAGAAAAAATTATACAACCATTAAATTTTTTTCTATCAATTTACCAAATCAAAAACTATTATCTACACTAAACTCTTCATTCAATTATACATTATACTATTCTGTACATCAAAAGTGAACATTCATTTCTAACAACAAAATCAACTATACTCAACATTGATCATCATACAATATCAAACAACAACATACAATCTGCTTCTTCTTCTACCCTCCGCTACAACGTGAATCAATATCCCCCGAGAGAGAAAAAAATTGATAAACTTATTACCCAGAACACCATTTCAAATACTGTGAACAAAAAACGTTCTTACTTTGGGCATTTCGCACTTGAGGTGGCAGGCTATTCCATAGTAGAGCACCGTCAACTGAAAAGGATCTTTTACCACATTCAGTTCTTACTCTTGGAATAATAACACCAAAATTCTCCGAACTTCGTGTTTGATATCCATGAGTGCGGGTGGACAATGTGATTATGTCACACAAGTAAGAGGGTGCGCTGTCATTCATGATATCAAACAATAGTTTGCTTTTCTGGAACTCCCATCTTTTTTCTATATCAATCCATTTCAAAGTACGGAACATTTCGGAAGTAGAAGTGAGCATGTTTGTTTTAAGGACAATTCTTGCCATCTGCTTATGTTGCTTAATCAGAATGTCTTTTGTTCCTTTACTGCAGTTGCTCCATGAGATACTGCAATAATCGTAATAAGGGAGAATGAGAGAATTGGCGAGCAGTTTGGCACTATCTGTGGTAAGGTACTTTCTGACTCTGCGCAATAGGGCTAGCCTAGAACCAATTTTGCTTGAGATGTACTTTACATGATCCTGCCAAGTCATGTGCTGGTCCAGCCAGACTCCCAAATATTTAACACTGTTTACCTGGTTTATTGATACATCAGACACATTGATTTTGATTGGTGGGTGTTGCAATTTTGATAATTTTTGTGGTGTTCCAAACATCATGAAACATGTTTTTTCGGTGTTCAGGGTGAGGTGGTTTCTTTCTAACCACATTCTCACGCGATTCAGATCATGATTAAGACATGTTTCAATGTCCCTTGGATTGGAAGCACAGTACATAAGAGCAGTGTCATCTGCATACATGATTATTTTACCGTGGTCAATGACAGACGGGAGATCGTTCATAAACAGAGAAAAAAGAAGAGGCCCTAATATCGATCCTTGGGGGACTCCTGATTTTAACATCAGCACATCAGACGTTTTACCAGCAAAGGATGTACATTGTGTCCTGTTACAAAGGTAAGAGATGAACCAGGATAAGACTTGATCCTTTATGCCATACATTTGTAACTTATCCAATAACAGTGTATGATCGACAGAGTCAAACGCTTTTCTTATGTCAAGAAATACCATTCCAGTCAGCATACCTCTATCCATGTTGCTCAACAAGTTATTACTCAAATACGCAAGAACAGTGCTGGTGGAATAACCTTTTCTAAATCCAGATTGGTGAGGGGTTAAGACATGATTATCTGACAAATAATCATGAAGCTGCATGTTAACTGCCTTTTCCAAGATTTTCATAATGGTCGGTATAACTGTTATGGGACGGTAGTTGTTAACATTGCCCTGATCTCCCCCCTTATGAATGGGAGTTACTCGACCTTGTTTCCATTCAGCTGGTATACGGCTGGTTTGTAGGGAAAGATTACACAGGATTAAACAGGATTTGATTATACGATGTTACCAGCGATGTTATAAGCGATGATAAGGGCAAACAGGATTTTGTATATGAACAATACTTAACATCGATTATAGACTGATTCAAATTTTTACATTTTTGTTTTGTTTCTATCTCTAACTCACATTTCAGAACTATCTTAAAGCACTAAAGCCGGGTCTTTGTTTCATCTGCAAGTGGTAAATTATGCCTTTGATATACAAGTGGTCTAAGAGGCAGAAACCAATAGCACATTACGCACGCTATCGATGAAAAAAATATTGATCAATCCCTTATATATTACTATATTCATGGTAGAGTGCACTATTAAATCATGAATGTCGTCACGTTTTAACACATTTTCTCCATTGGCATTTTCGTTTTTAGCGTCAATACCAAAGCAATGGTATGTTTGGTCACATGCATGACGCTTTATAGACCAATCACTAAACAGGATTTCATGTTAATGAGGGATAAGATTGGGGTTATTGTCACGAGAATTGAATGTTGGCGTTGATCAGCTAAAAGTCACAAGTCGCCGCATATGCAATCGCTGTATCCCGGATGTGTTTCAAGCCTGTTTTAATCTGCATGGTTATTCTCAAGAAGTACTTGGAACATTGTCTTTCCTGTGTTTAAATGACGTCACTGTCTGTTGAAGATTCCCTTATAAAGGTGTGTTCTCATTGTCGAGAGTTTTCAAAGAATTCGAAGCAAAAGAATGTCTAAAGAACGAATCACAGGGTAGCTCTGCTTGAGTTACGTGATTTCCTTTTGAAAACAAACATTATCGTTGCCCTTATCATCGCTTATAACATCGCTGGTAACATCGTATAATCAAAATGTGGTATACAAATCAGATTGGTGTAATGTCTTTTCTAGTGAAGGTGGTATATACTGCACGATATCAGGAAAATGCACTGTTCATTCTCGTGAATTCGAAGTCGTCAGTTACTTTGAAATTGTGTAGCCTCATTGACCGGGTAAGATCATCATTAGTTCAAAGTGCAGTTCGAATCACGTTCACCGTGGCTTGGATAGGTATAAACATAGCATAAATTCAGATGAACAGAATATTCAAAGTGTCATATCATTCGGACAAACAATGATAGTATTTTTAAACAATATGAAATGTTAAAGTTGTACAAACTCTGTAACTGAACAGTATTATTGGTCGCAACTACGGATGTGATAAGAGGAATGGTGGGGTCATCACCTCGCAACTTATCTTTAAGATCAAATTTTAGGTCACTAATGAAGCCATTCGTACAGCCCCCTTACCCTCACCCTGAAAGCCATTGACGCTATACGTTATCACAAAACTGAGTAGACATAAAGCAAATTAACCAATGCAAAAATGACACAATTTATCGTTATTATGTATTATTTAATGCATGGATATATGTTATACAAATGCATGCATTGATGCTCATACACATACATCTTCGAATTACAAATTCAGTGTCATGTTTGATTATTATGCACGCTGTGATATTTGATTACCGGCGTGTACGCGACACCTATATTCACATACGGGAAGAGCGGTCAAGCAAAGGTCACAGGCCTTGTGACCAAACGGGCACCCCGTTTACAGCGCCGCCAATGCACGAACGTCAGCCGTAAACGTATTACAGGTGTATCAAGGCAAATCTATAATGAAATAGACCAAGTGGAGATGAATGACCATCAAATATTAAAAGTTAATACCAAATGTACATGCGTTCCGACACGTACACACCCACGCACTGAAACGTGTCCGGTGCGAGGAAATAAAAATAGTCCGTGCGTTACAATCAATTCGAATGCACAGATGCTTTGGTATAATAATGGTCGACTTCCGGAAATAGAAATCAACCCCAACTGTCCAAACTTACATGTGGCACAAATAGATTAATTCATTATCATCGTGTGTGTGTATGTGTGTGTATGTGTATGTGTGTTTGTGTGTATAAACTAATTAATCAGCTATCTAAGTGAGATGTAAATTCATCAAGAGATATTTACAAATTAGTAATAAAACGAACTTCACTCCCCGTTACAAAATATTATTATTACCATTTATTTTGGAGACTTCATTACGCTGTAAATGGAAAGGTCAATATCTAGCACCGGCTTTTTCATGTATGCCCTCAAGGGTGATTCTATTACAGCTTGTATCCATAATCATTCTTCCAGTACAAAGGCCCCACACGACGTCCCATATGACAAGAGCGTTCAATTAATAACAACATCAATTTTAACATTATTTTATAATAGTCTTGATACACCACTGGTACGTATATCAATGATAAAGTCAGGGTCATTGGCACCAAAACACGTACAGCAGCAATGATTCCAATAAGAACGATGTACTCTGAAATTAGACAATTGACGGTTTCCCCGAAAATTTAATCGCATGTCATCGGTAAAGCCTGCGATGCACAAAGTAGAATAGCAGGAACCGCCAGTCCGTGGTGTTTAAAGCACGATGTAGTTGTGCGAAGTCACCTTTCGAAAAGATTTTCCCCTTTCATTTCACGCTAATGCAAACATCATGCAATAAGTAAGATACAAGCTTTCCTTCTATAAAACTCACATAGGAAAGGGTAGGTATAATTATGTCAAGGGGATTGACTAATATAATGACAAACAAGGAAATTTAAATCATCTTTATGTGAGGAACACCGCATGTACATATCATTTTGTTTTCTTCTGACTGGCCTACCTTAACCCAAACTACAATAACATGTGTTTTTTTTTAGACTCCATGACATTATTGGTCCTGTGACAATTGCTCTTTTGCACGCTGTAAGCAAAACATACATTCTGCTCTGAAACATAACCCTAACCCTAAATCCTAATCGTCACATTAAACTAAACCTTAAACCTCATCACAACCCTAACCCTAACCCTAACCCTATAAGTCCTTGGAGAAAATAAGACCGGCGCAATTGATTATAGTCGCAGGAGCAAATGTGGTGTCACCGTTTCTTGATACTACATGCACTCATTGAATACCCTGCAATATTCGTGACATTTTATGACACAGTTTTGTGTGTTTGTTTGCTTGTTTGTTTGTTTAATTGTTTGTTTGAAGTTCATCGACGGAGCTATACGGTTGAGCTTTAAAAAGCGAGCAGGCGAGGCGTGAGGGAGATGTTTCCCCGACCGAAGCTGCCCGGTCACTGACTGCCAATCCCTCATCCCGATTTCCGGCGCCGCGCCACTACAGCATGGGCTGTTGGTAATATTGATTCGGGCTTGATCCGCTCAATTTAAGTGCCGCTGAAGACATAATGAGTTTCGTGGGAATTAAAAATCCGTTCGGGGGTCAGCAAAGTTCAAAGTCAACGAGCAAACATGGGATTATGTCCTGATTACCTGCCTTTGTGACATATTCAATTAATATTTCATATCACATTTTTTTTTTGTTACTTCCAAAGTGAAAGTAAATCGATGCCTGTATCTTTGTAATGCGCATGCGCATTTCTTCATTGTCTGCAAGTCTTGCTCAATTTCAGACGATTCAGGAAATTTGATTTATAAGAGAAGGAAAAGTCAAGAGTGTCGGAAATCATTTCAAATTTATGATTCGGAAGTTTGCTGACCTTTGAATGGCTGTTCACGGACATTCCACAAGGGCCAAGGTCGGTGCTGTCTCGTTATTAACCGCGGATTGCGGAGAGAACAGCGCTGCGGAGTGTAAATGAATAAACAATAGAATAAAACACTTCGTTGGGGGGCATTTTCCGCAGCTCAATCTTCGATGCCCTAAGTGACCCGAACAAGAGAAAGAAAAGAAAAAGAAAAAGAAAAACCACCATCACCCATCCTCATCCAATAGCTACCACAGGAATTTGTCGCGGATCACCCATAGCGACCATGCACGCACCATCATGCCACCCCGGATACCACCACTTTTTGATCGCAGTTTAAAAACTTACGGACTGCCACCGCCAAACTCTCCCAGCAGCCCCGCCCATTTGTTGACTGGCGGTAAGTGGATTTCATCGGCTCGTTACTGGTGTGGTAGACCGCACGAGAAGGGACCACAGGCCCCTATACGTGCCGAGAACTTTGGGGACACCTCACCCGAAGAGCTCGAAGATCTGCCACCTATGTATAAAATGTGATAAAAACCTAGAATGGCATTAAAACGCTGTATACTGCAGGGAAAGAGCGTGTTTTTAAAGAACAAGTCCACCTTCATATACATAAGGATTGAGAGAATGCAGCAATATTAGTAGAACACATCAATGAAAGTTTGAGGAAAATCAGACAATCCGTTCAAAAGTTACGAATATTTTAAGTGTCTGCGCAGTCACTGCTGGAAGAGAAGACTACTACAGTGTATGATGTCACATGCGTACAACTACATAAGGAAAATAAAAAGAGAATTTCACAAAACTTTACTTTTTGAATAAAGTGCACATTTCTTCGACTTGCTACTGATGTATGTTAAGGGTAATATTATTCCCCCTGCCTTCTGAAAGAGAGAAGTTGAGTGTTCTTTTGTTATGCGAGAAAAATGGAAATATGTTGAATTTTCTTTATTCTTTCTTTATAGCGTTGTACTCATGTGACATCACAAGCTATAGTAGTCTTTTCATCCAGCCGTGAATGAGCAGAAACTTCAAAAATTCATAACTTTTTAACGGATTGTCCGATTTTGCTCAAACTCTTACTGATGTGTTCTACTAATATTGCTACATTCACTCAACCCACATGTCTATGAAGGTGAACTTGTCCTTTAAGAAACAAGACAAAAAATAATCAGCGACCATGATGCGATATTGATATATTTAGCATCCGTTCATATCTATTATACGTCCATTATCATTCTAATCTGCAAACTGAATAAGAATGATTAATTCAAAGTAGAGAAAAACTAAAGCAAAAGTTTACGGATGATTATTCCTCATCTTTTTTTTTCGTTTTGCTATTGGCAGTCCTCGTGGATAAAAAAGAGGTAGGCCTTAAATCAATGCTAACTTATTGCTTTATTTATACGGAAAAGGTCGAAACTTTGGTCTGACATGGACAGTGCACCATATGTGCGATGTGGCTCCTTTGTTTATTGTTTGTCAGTTGTTTTTGTTTCATTTTAGTTTAATAAAGCTTTTATATGACTTGCATGCGGCACAATTTTCGACTGGCGTGTGCACATCAGTTAAGTTTGAACTTAAAATGCAAAGGGGGGGTAGAAAGATGGAGTGAAAAGCCTGAAAAAGGAGAAGAAATATGTTGAAGAGGGGAGGGGTAGGCCTATACTGTTGCAAAGGTCTATAAGAACTGCATGATGAGAGCGTCACATTTTTATGACACTGCATGTTATCAAAGGACAAGACATATCTCTCAAATGCACACAGGATTGAGAGAATGCAGCAATATTAGTAGAGCACATCAGTGAAAGTTTGAGGAAAATCAGACAATCGATTCAAAAGTTATGAATTTTTAAGATTTCGGTGCCGCCATCGCTGGATAAGAAGACTATACGTCTATGATGTCACTTATAGCATAATGAAAGAGCACTTGACTTAACCTCGTTCAGAAAGTTGGGGGGGGGGGATGTATTACCTTTAACGTATGTCAGTAACAAGACGAAGGTATATGTGCATTTCATGAAAATGCAATTTTGTGGAATTCTCCATATATTTTCTTTATACTGTTGTTCATACATGACGTCACAAACTGTAGCAATCTTCTTATCCAGCGATGACAACAGGGAAATTTCATAAATTCATAACTTTTAAAATCGATTGTCCGATATTACTCAAACTTTCACTGATGTGTTCTACTAATACTGCTGCTTTCACACAATCCACATTTTTATTTGGATTTTTGTTTCCTTTAAGGCATATCAGGCAAGGCATCATCCTTCGCAGGGGGACTCAAGGCCCTAAGTTCCGCGGTCGCTTTCTTCCAAGCATTTGATACTTCCTCAGCGGCCACATAATACAAATCATCCTTCGGCCTAAAAGACGAGTGGATAGAAAGAGGCGAAGGTAGGGGAAAAGGATGAAAAGGGAGTGTGCAGGGGGTGAGGGGAGGAGATGGGTTGATAGGTTACACACAATTCATATGAAATGAATATTAATGCGCAAACGGATACACACTAAATCGAATTTTAAACCACCTCAAAGCGGGGGAATACCACGTCTCTGCATCATCATTTCAAAGTAATCCTTCAACCAGCGTCAAAAAATTCATCATCGACTAACCGTTCGTGATTATCTTCGTTTTGTGGATTCATCTATATCATATTTCACGTGTGAATTTCATTTCTCTTTCTCCCTAATCATACACAGTAGATCAGCGAGTTCTCGAATACCACAAATTAGTTTCAGTCACACACCATCACCCAAAAACTGAGTCGTGCTCTTTGAAAGATACCGACCACCGGAATTATGACGTCATATCCTGTAGGATTTGAAAAAAAAAATCATCGTGTAAGAAGGTTATCGGCCAGAAGAACAGGAATGTCTTAGCCCGACTAAAATGACATAATTATCCATATATCGAATTGTTAAAATGTGTACAGATATCATCATATAGGTTATGTGTGAAGGTTACCGGCTTGTACCAGTTCTGTGAAAGTGAAAGTCATATAGGAGTCAAACCGTGTTCTTTCTCTCTTTAAAATGTTCCAACTTTTCCACCTCCTTTTGACACCCATATTTTTTCCAAGTGAACTCATGCGAGCAAGAACCTGAGGCGTGTTAAAAGTCTCTCAATGGCTTACCCGACTTAACAGCATTTTGCATTAAAAACATGATGAAAAGCAATTAGTGGTATGTAGAATAATATTAGTTAATCAAATGTCTGTTATTACAGATGTATTCAGAGAGAGAGAGAGAGAGAGAGAGAGAGAGAGAAATGGATGAATGAAGGATGGACAATTGCACAGGCTCACGATCAGTTTTCAGAACGTATAATATATGAATTCTCAAAGTTAGTACGAGACGCTCATTCTTTGTACTTCGCATGTAGATCCATAATAATAACTGAACTTCATGTTCCCTCAAATACAATTATCTTTGAAAGAAAGAAAGAAAGAAAGAAAGAAAGAAACAGATAAAGGGGTGGGACGAGAGAAGGAGAACTGAAAATCAAATTTCATCTCCGCCGTACTGAATTTCACGCACCTCCGTCGCCCGCCAGTTACACCGTCCCACACATGCACCGACTTCCAACGGCCGTTTCTGCAAATTACCCAGATAATCCGCCAGCGCTTTGCAGCGACACGTTTTCTCCGAAGTCAGACATCCACGCTATTACACGCTCACTGCGACAGCATGTATGCCATTGATATTTTTGTTCAATTATCTTTTTTGTTATATATATATCATCATTTCGGCTTGCCCCTGCTCCATTTATGCTTTAAATCTCCGGATCTCCATAGTCACGAAGCAAAATACATGGAAATAGTGCAGTCTATATATGACAGTATAAAAGGCAGAACGAAGGTTCCCCGTAAGCAGGTGTGCACTTTTGACCCTTATTTCTTTCGCGATATCACGTGCACGGGCTAATGGTATTCGAATTAATTAATCGCAAAGGGCACTGAACAACCTGAAAATCTCGTCTCATTGAGGCAGAATGAGGAGAAGCCAACTAGCCATGAACTTCGGGCTACTACACGTGCGCAAATCACATGAAATTCGACATCGCAGTGACGAAAAAGAAAAGACACACGGTTCCGACGAAACTATGCTCATTTCGAAGACACACTGATGTTAAGAGGAGTGTGGGAGGGGGAAGGGGGGTTAGGAAAGTCATGGACCGGGGTTAAAATACTGGATATGAATTACTGTACATCACTGACTACAATGATGTGCATATATATATATATGTATATATATATATATATATATATATATATATATATATATATATATATATATATATATATATCGTATCAGGGCAATTACCCCCCCCCCCCCCGGGGCAATTCCCCCGGCTAAATACTGATTAGTGGTAAGGTTAGAGTAAAGATTAGGGTTAGGGTTAGGGTTAGGGTTAGGTTTAGGGTTAGGAGTTGGGTTAGGGTTAGGATTAGGTTCAGGATTAGGATTAGGGCCAGGGGAAGGGTCCGGGGTAATTGCCCAGGGGGGTAATTGCCCTAGACCCATATAAAATATATATTTTGAATCCACATAACATACATTGGATGTTGCTATGCAGGGAAAACCTCGGTCAAGATCAGTCAAGTGTCAGGAAAAGTTGTGCTTTAGATGAATATAAAATGATCAACAGGAGGGAGAGAGGCGTAAGGATGTAACTGTGAGTTATTGTTTTGATTTTTTAAGGGGGGAGGGGTGTCAGATCAACAAGAGAAGAAGAAAATAAAAGAAAGTGATTGGAATGATATCAGTAATCGTGTATGGGAGGTCTCGGAAGTTACATTCGAAAGCTGATCCATGAATATTAATTTTGATGTCATGCTCCTCTACTGCGCGAAAGACGAGATGAAGGGAAGGTTTAGAAGAGAAGGGGCATGAGACTGATGAAATAGACTGGTAGAAGGAAAAACATGGGAGAAAGACGATATGATCGACCACGGTGGAGACAACGAAAAACAGGAAGTATGAGAAAAGAGGAGCCTGCATGGGGGAAGAGGAGGAGGAGGAGGAGGGGAGGGGGAGGAGGAGAAAATGATGATAGTAGAGTAGAAATAGAAAGAAACGAGAAGAAGAAAAGGAGAAAAGAAATGGAGATGGAAAGAGGAGAAGGAGGAGAAGAGGAAGAGAAATAGGAAGAAGAAGGAAATGAAGATGAAAAAAATGAGAGAGGGGTAAGGACGAAGAGGTAGAGACGGGGAGAGGTTGGAAGGTTGTGATTGAAAGAAACTGGTTAAGGTAAGAAGAGGAATGTGGTGGAGGAAGAGAAATGTAGCGAAGGAAGACGAAGGGAGGGGGCTGGGCTGGGGGACGGGGGAAGGATTACAGTACTGAATATATACAGTCGAACCTGTCTATAGCGGCCACCAATGGGAGACAAAAAAATGGTCGTCATAGACAGGTGTAGCTGCTACAGAGAGGGTCTTTAGCACGACTTTTCTCTCGGGGCAAACTGTTTTAGTGGCCCTATACTGCAGGTGGCTGCTATCAACAGGTGACTGCTAAGGCAGGTTTGACTGTACATACAAATTAATCCTTTTGGCAACACATCGTGTCTGCAACTTTCAGGCCATGCAAAGTGCTCAAGAAAAAAAAGCTGGATGTTGTGTCATGATCGCGTTTGTTCATGCATTCTCACCTTTAACAGACATGTGGGACCACATGACGTGGCATGTACGTCTTGATAATGTTTTTTTTTTCTTTTCTTTTTTTCCAACACAGCCCCATCCGCCTCTTCAACCATGCAGCACATAAATCCCGCCCATATCATACGCTCATCATTACTTGGCTAATTAACCGTCCATTATATCTAGTTAATGAGATATGACTTTGTCTGAAAATAGCTTGAACTGAAAAATTAAAGATGAGAGAGAGACTATAAAGTGGAAGGGGGTGGGAGAGGGAAAGAGGGGGCACTGAGTGAGCGGAGATAAAAACAGAACAAAAAACAAAACAAAACAAAATAAAACGTGTCGCTCAGTGTATCTCGACCTAATGCAGTATAAGATTACACTATATATTACAAAACATAATGATGAGAACATATCAGTCAAGGCAAGATAAGGTGCCAATCCTGTTAATGGAACGGAAATGGCTGTACGCACTGGGATTCGCCGGCTCGAGCTAATTGGTGTAGGATCACGATCCAATGGCTCTTAAAGCCTAAATACTTGTTTTGGGAGAAGCCTCCGCTTTCTTTAACAATCATAGAAAAAAGATGGTACAAAACAAGGTAATTTATGATATGCAAGTAGAGTTTCACATCAAGAAAATCTACTGAATTAAGTAATCGACACCCACGTTTCGACAAACGAATTTCTGATATTCTGAATGTAAAAATGGTAAAAGAGAGAGAGAGAGAGAGAGAGAGAGAGAGAGAGACAGGAAATGTTTGTGGCCCGGCTTACTCATATCTGCGTTAGTAATCTCTACCACAATAACTTTTCAAAAATATTGTTTAAATTTGTTTAAAAAAAGTTTTGATGATTTTTCTTGATTGTGCTATCTGTATTGATGAAGGCATTTGCCTTAAGCTGGTGGATGCATGTATTACGTACTTGAGCAACAGGTAGCAGTGTCAGGACGGCATGTGGGGTCATCCCAAGAGCCCAACACTCACGAGTCATACGGTCCGCTCGCGAGCTCGGCACTTAAAAAAAAAGGTCCATGAGTCATACAGCCCACGAGTCATACAGCCCATGATCTGAACACTACGCAAAAAAAGATCCACTGTAGCTCGACACTAGGCAAACAAGGCCCACTAGCTCGACACTAGGTAAAGAAGGCCCACGAGTCCGACACTAAGCAAAAAAAGGCCTATGAGACCATGGAGACCGACACATTAAACCCCCTGATGCAATGTCGGTCTCGTGGTCCATTTTGCCATAATAGTCCATAATAGTCCATATAGTATAACGACTCGTGGGCCTTGTGATCGCGCAGCTCGTGGCCTATTTCACTTGATGTCAAACTCGCAGGCCTTGTTCACTTAGTGTATAGCCCGTTTAGGTTGTATGACTCGTGGGTATCGGACTCGTGACACTGTGTCCTCTCAAACAAGTATCTGCATGGGAGCACTAGCTGAGATAGTCTTGCTATACGATGTTATAAGTTTTGGGGCATCGATCGCCCGTTTAACATCATTGCCTTGAAGCGGATGATAACGATGATGCCCAAGCTTCTTCTCTTCATTAGGCCCTCTAAACCCTCCATCCGGCCGCTTTCGAGCGGGATGGAAGCCCCGTGCAATGATAGCAGACACCACGCAGTCATAAAATGGATGATTCACATAAAAAAATTCAATCATGTAATGACAAAAGAGTTGAATTTATGATCATTTTATGACAGTGTAATGTCAGTAAAACCCGCTGTGGCATTTATCACTCAGAGGCATTTTACGATGCCATTCCATACCATCTTCCAGTTGGCTTTGACTTAATATAGAGCAAAATTACGCACCTGCACGCATGACAATAAAGGTTTCATCGAAAATGAACGTAAGTACGTAATGACACATTCGTTGTGACACGGAATCAACAAAAATAGTTCTGAACAACTCATCAATGTTAAGTGAAACCCGTAGTGTCGTTCATCACGCAGTGGCATTCTAAATATACAGTGCAATTGAACACTATAGTACTCCAGTTGGCTTTGACGTATAATGCAGAGTGAAATTACGCACACACAATGGTAAAAGTTTCATCGAAATTGGATATAATTAAGTACGTTATCAGACTTCCCTTTTGTCACAGAATCAACACGAACAATTTATACAACTCATCATAGTGAAATGAGGAGTTGGATAAAATGTTCTAAACAAAATGCTATATATGGAGGAATAAATCATCTACTGAATTCAAGATGTTTATATAAATCTTATTTACGCTTAAGAGGGAGTTGTGACGTAAAAGCACTATAACCGAATCTTACTTGCAGGTGTGGCTGCGACAAATAATATCACCGTGAGTAAAAACATGCCATATCTTCAAGTCCCACATCTTTCTCACTTCCTCTCAGATTTCAATGACACTAAGGCCATTCTGGGCCCCGTTTTATCAAAAGATAAAATCGATTTTAAATTTCCGTACCACACAGTCTGCCATAGACTTACAGTTGAAATCAACTTTATAATCGATTTTAACTCTTCATAAAACAGGGCCCTGGTGTGTTTAAAATTGATTTTGCTCTATGAGGTAAAATTCAACTCGATTACGGGATAGAATTGCACTGCAGAAATAAGGCAGAGTCAAATGCAAGGAAATCTGCCGTGCAATTTGATTCTGATCGTAAAGAGTGGCCGCTCATATCAACACTTATACTGTATATATAGCGTCGACCTCACCTAACTGCATGCCTATTAAAGCCGGCATCGCACAAGTTAAAATCTGGTAAAGTCGAAGAAACAGTTTATCGTGGATGTGTCTAAACATGCATTAATTATATCGTGTAAATCGAGATTCACGTAAGTGGATGGATTTTCTCCCCGTCCCTTTGGAATCAACTTTAGGCCAAGTTGACTGTACACAAAATTCACAAATAAGAATAACATGAAGGACATCTAGGTCAGATAAAGTTACAGGCTTCAATAAACACTCTCATGCATAGTGCCTCGTCCCTGATGAGCGTTTCCTCCACAACAATTTGCACAGTTTTAATTTGATTAGAATTGATTTGTTTGACGTGACCACTACAAAGAAATTAATGAATGCTTGTGAGCTAGCAACCACGTGACCTCGCGACGGCGGGCTTGAAGTTCCCTCTGAAGAAGACTAGACAACGGAGATTATGTGTCTTACCTACATTACACAGGGGCACGGGCGCTGTATCCAATTGGGACTGGAACTGGGGACCTCTTGACCAATAGTTGATGGTCTTCTCCACTAAGCCAAAATACATGTAGTACGCAGTTGCATAGATCACAGAACTGCGCTGCTCACAGAGTCGGTCGGAAAAAGACATCAAATTTCTCTCACGTTACCCCCATCTTTCAAGGGATAATATAGTTTTGGTTGAGATTAGGACTTCAGGTTTCGAACTGTGTGTGTGTGTGTGTGTGTGTGTGTGTGTGTGTGTGTGTATGTGTGAGATAATGACAAACCTCTTGTGAAATACGAAAGAGCATACAATTCTAAGAGGAATTCAAAGTTTATTTGATGAAAATTGGTTTTGAAATGGCCGAGATATTCCAGGAACAAGGAGTTCCCACTAAAATATGGGGCCCAGTATTAGGACCACTTTGTTTTGCTTTGGGTTTTTTTTTTTTTTTTTGTTTTTTTTTTTTTGATATTTCAGCAGTTTCAAAACAAATTTTCCTCCACTAAAGTGTGAGACCCACTGCTAGGACTACTTTGTTGTGCTTTGTTTTTGGATATCTCAGCCGTTTCAAAACGAGTGTTCCTCAAATAACTTTTAATTCCTCTTATAGAATTGTATACTCTTTCATATTTCATAAAAGTGTTTTCTAATCATCTCGCAAAAAGTTAGAATCTGAATCCTCCTTCTCAACCAGAACTATACAATCCCTTCAAAGGGTCTTTCCGAACCACTTAAGTTACTCTGAAGAGAAAAAAGGTAACATATGAAAATTTGATCAAATTTGATCAAAATTTGATCACAATTAGGGACGTTATCAAATTTTAGATGTTCACTAATTTTCATTAAAGTTCCTGAACATGCAATATGAAAATGCAAATAAGCGAGCTGATGATTATTATAGGACCTCATCTTGTCATTATGGTTTGTACACAAGATTTTGACATTTCCATTTTATGGGTTTGATCAAACCTAATTTATTCTCCATATTAATCTAAAATCCTAAAAGATCTGACAAGATATTATTTAGAACTTATGCAACCAGGAAAAACATCATATTTTACGCTTTTGTAGTCGAAAATCTTTTTTTTTATTTTTAAATACGCTCAACGAAACGTTGCGAATTGAAGAAATCATCAGCTCACTCATTTGCATATTTCTGGCCACTGTTCAACAATATTTGTTCGGCACGAAACTTCACAGTTTCATTTCTTTAGACTTTTGAAATGCTGTCGAAAGCATGTTTCCTCCTCCGGTATTTCGCCAATCTAGTTTCTGGGTTTCAGTAGGTCCATGGTTCCATACAGCGAGAAGATATCGTCGATTTCCTAAATGTATGGGGCGCCAAGTGTCGCTTAGTCTGTTTCGTTACGACCTCAGTCATTTCGTCGACAAAATGACTGTATTTCGTTACGAAATAATTATAGTTATATCGTTGAAGAAATGTTCATGTCGTTACGAAATATGGACATTTCGTAACGAAATGAATATTTCGTGACGAAATACAGTAATTTCATAACGAAATAGACCATGCGACACTTGGCGACCCATACAAGTGTGGCATGCTGTTTTCTCAGAGAATTCAATCTTTGACTGCAGACAAAGCGCATGCTCAAGAAAGACACCTCCTGGTCTGCTATGTACCTTGCTCCTGACAATCACTCGCTCAAAAGAACGCTATTTTAAGTCCCACGATGAGCATAGCAAGCAGGGTCGACGACCATGGAGCTACTAGCTCCATGTGACACTCTCGTTCGTCTCTGATATATAATTATACCCAATATTAAACAAAAACAACTGGATACTAGTACATGGTAATTTGTGTATTGTACTTTGGCTTCTGACTTCAAAGAATGTTAGAGCAGTGTTTGCACTAAAAATATGTTATAAATCATGTCCAAGGTCGATGATTATTGCGCCATGTCTCCACCCATAATCGCTATACCCTATTACAACTTTAAAATCATTTTATGCGAAATAATTATGTAAGTCATGAAGTGAAATTTACTGAGAGCTTCTGTGCAGGTAAGTATCTAGGGGAGACTAATTGTGAGGCAATTACAGCAACATTTTGTCTAATTTGTAAATGTTTGAGAATGGCCTCCGAGCTACATTTTTCCCCGCTAATGAATGCTCACGTAATTTCTAAAAGAACCCGCAAACGTATTTTCCAATCTCTCGACATCCCCCACCCGTAAAACACATACACACACACACACACACACACACCAATAATCATACAAATAAAAACAAAATAAAGGAAAAACTAAAACAAATACTTGATAACGAAATCTCCCAATAGATCAGTTCTCGCAATATGTTTGCTCTTCTACGTAATGGTATAACGATAAAATAGAGAAAATATCCCCATACTCCAGTCCATGAAACTCTTCAAACAATTCTCTTTTATCATAATATGTTTTATTGTTTTTACAATCACATGAAATCACAAAATTTACAAATGATTAGCAGTCGTTGTGGGAAAAAGGAAAAACAAAGGAAAAACAAAAATTGACTAGAATCTTTCATTAAAAGACAATAATCATGAATGATTTAAGACAACCACCATGATTGAAATATGTCAAGTAGAGCGCAACTCTCTCGAAGACCCCCCTCCTGCTGTATCAGACAATTCAACATTATCTGTATGACATGGGTAAGGAGGCCTACTTGTTATTTGATTCTTTTGCACTCTATGTAGAATATGCAATCTCTCAGATTCTTCCTCTAAAGAGAAGGACCTCCAAGTGGTTCAGTGTGATCTCTTCAGACTCCTCAGTGACGATTATAGAAAACAAAATCTGCATAATGTTATCACAATGAGATGTTGAAATAGTATACAGGGACCGTTATATCAAACGGTATGACTTTTTGTTACAGTATGCTATTTTATTTCAACCTCGTGTCTCTAAATATTTTGAAACAACTTGTTTTTGTAATAGACGTATAATAATTGTTATATTGTTTTCCAATCTTGTCTGTACACATTCGCTCATATCTTTCTACTTCGCCGTCTTCAAACGGCCCGCTATCGTCTTTATCTCGCAGCGCTACAAACGACTACCAAAAATAAGTTCTATAGCCTAAACATAAGCATCAGGTAGAATTTTGCACTCACACGCACTCACACACACGCACGCATCACACACAGACACACAGACACACAGACACACACACATGATTGTATGCCTACAAATTTGCCTACTTAATATTTGAGAAAAATCTACTCTTCAAGCAAACAAAGCACGGCGTCATTGTTATTTCAGATTTCGACGATGACTGTGTGTTACCTTTTTTTTTTTTTTGTTAATGTAAAGACAAGATGAAAGGTAATCCTGTATAGAATGGGCTGGCGGTCACATTCTTTTTAAAAATCCTTATTGGCGTCATTCTCATAACAATGATAACTTAATGACAACAGGTTGTTGGTAAGATCCAATTCGCTTGTGATCAGTGTAAGTTAGCTGACACCTCTGTTGAGTTGAGTTCACTTTTTTTTTGAATAGGTTAACTGTTTATACTGTAGTACACATGTCTGATATATCACAACTATGTTGGTTCGAGGTCTAATCTATCACCATTGAAAATGCCCTACTATTAAAACGGTACCAACAAATCACCACGAAAATTAGGAACTGACTTCGGCTAGACAGCCCAATACAGAGATTTTCAGATTTCCTTTTCATGCACAAAGTTGACAATGCGCTCTCGTACAAAATATAGCGAATATGGTAGAGAAAAATAAAGGAAGTCTGCGTTTTTATTAAGGAGGTAGGTAATACCTCCTTGGTGTGTCGAATGCAGAAGGAAGTTGAGGAGAGAAAAAGACAAAAAACAGATCTTACAGGCCACGATATCAAACACCGATCCTAACTTTAAGCGCGTTGCCGTCCATCCATCATGTCGTAATACTCCATTCATAATTTATCTCCCGATCGGCAATTACAGCGTCACCCGTGCCGTGACGACAAAACAGCGAGACGGGGCGAAAATTCCGTAACCGAGCCCCCCCATTAAGTATGCACGAAAAAGGATACCGATCCGCTGGGATTTAATCGAGCCCATTCCGAACACCCCCTTTTCCCCTTTGCTGTCCTAGTATCAGTCGTAATTAGCTGGAGTGCATCCCAATCAGCTTTTGGCGCGAAACGCGCAGACGTTGAGATAACTCGGTCGGAAATGCGCTTCGATCGATTGGGTCGCTTCCGCTCTATTGAAAAGTGTAGATTCTGACATTCCTTTTACCTCTTTATTTCTCGCTCATTGCTTTTCCCCCCTAGTATTAATAGAGTACTAGTAACGATTTTAATGCGAAATAAATGTAGGCTTGTTCGGGTCGAAACGGATTCATTGGCATCAGCGCAACATAGCGGCAATTCAGGACTGTATTTGCACTTAAAATGGTCATGCAATTTGCAGGCATACATTATCATGGAGGCATGTAACCACGTAACCGGCAATTTTTTTTTCTCTTTAATCGGTTCGCACTGATCAGTCACAAACTCAGTCACGCAACAGTTTGTTAACTTTGTTTCGCATGTGTGTAATATCAGGTGTGTGTCTGTTTCTACGTTGCTGTCTGAGTTTGGAGGTGTTTTGTTTTGTTACCTGTTTTCAAATCAATCTCTCCCCAACCATAACCTCTCACTAAATTGCTACGCGCTGACATCGCTCTGTGAAGATCATCATAATACAGAAATATATATGTCACTGCGCCTGTGAACTTCTCAAAGTAGGTGCTTTGAATGTATAGTTTTGTGGTTTGCCCCCCTTTTTGACTGGGTGACAGGGAAAGAGAATGCTCCTTGTGAGAGGAAATCCACCCAAAAAGTAAATAAACTCTAAAAGAAAGAAAGAAAAAAATCCCTACAGAAAGTTGCAAAAATGGCAAAAATCGGATAAGAGATAAGGAAGATATGACATTTTGAACTTTCATTTTTTTCGGATAACTTTTTCTTGATCAGTCCTTATGGATATTCAAATGAGCGAGTTGATGATGATCATGCCCTCACAATTTTCATGTATATATTCATGAAATTTCTAAGGCTAGTACAGGTAAATGCATATTCCCATACCAAAATATATCAGAGTTAACATTTTGTTCTAATCATTTTGGGTGGTTTCAAGGCAAGTTTGATATTCATACAGATGAAATATGAGATTTTTGTAATTTCTGTATGAGATGGATAAGAAATTGTAAAGGCATGACATTATAAACGTGCTGGTTTGAATATTCATAACGACTGGTCAAGATGTATTTTCCGTTATATTTTGAAATTTCAGAATGTCATAACTTCCTTATTTCTCTTTCGATTTTGATCTTTTGTACACTGTTCTGAAGGTTTTTTTTTTTTCCCTTCTTATGAAATTGATAGAATTCTGGAGTGGACTTCTTCTTTAAATGTTACGTAAATTCTCATGGATACATAGCTACGAGAAGTGCATGGGGGGGGGGGGGGGGAGGCAAAAAAACCCTGAAACTAAAATCATTGGATCTGTCACTTTCTCGTGAATTCACCCATCGATCGCGCCATTATCATTATCGTTCCGCGGAAGCTGGACAAAATGATGATTAGTGTGAAAGGTGTAGAGTAACCCATCAGCTAGCTTCGCTTTTCTGGGTCCGACAAGCCAAATCAGGCTCCTCTCTTTTTGAAGGTTCAGTTAGTGAAAGTTGCCATTTGCGAATGCGTGGTGGACGCAGATCATGCAGAAAAGACGAGAAGTTTTGCGCGACCATCACTACAAGGCATAAGTCGCAGTTGGTTGGTTGTTGTTGTTATTATTGTTGTTGTTGTTGTTGTTGTTGTTGTTGTGTTTGAGGCGCGTCAATGGTGTTGGAGAGCTGTTAGTCTTTAATCAAGACGCTCTCTAAACCTAAATTCTTCGTGAGAGTGGGGTTACGCCCTGTCAGAAACTGCAATCGTCTTCTAGCGGCCCGCTCGTTATACTGTTGAAGTCGATCCATTTCAGTCAGATTAGTTTGGGGTGGGAGTAGTGTCGTGTGAACAGCCTAGAGAATTATCAGTTAGTGATGCTGTAGTGTTTCCATGGCAAAAGTGCTGTTCAAACCAATCAGATTGATTATGAACCTTGTCATGCTGTGTGTGTGTGTGTGTGTGTGTGTGTGTGTGTGTGTGTGTGTGTGTGTGTGTGTGTGTGTGTGTGTGATTCATATAATCCATACATAGATAAACAAATATGTTTAAAGTACAAACATACAAAAAAGGAAGAGGACCTGTTACAGTGACACAGAGTCAAATCAATATTGGCAGCGAGGCTTTCCCTGATATCATTCATCAAAACGTGATTAGACTGCGAAACCATCGGTTGTTCGTTTTTGCTGTAGGCTATAGTATGGGTTATGGAAACCCACTTGAACTTGAGTTTAAAATGCACTTTATTGGACCGGACACCTGCTTCTCTGAAAATCATGCGCTACGTTCATACTGAAAGTATATGTATACTATAATGGTAAGGGCTTGCATCTGAGGTCAGTTGTCCATAAACGATCAAATAATCATCCGACGATGGTATGTATGAATATAAAAGAAAAACAGGTTACAGAGGGACAATTTTGTGAGTGTAATAGTACAGTCGACGGAGTGATTTGACAATGGGCTGACCTCAATAAATGATTTGTTTGTGTCACTGTCGAAATATGTGGGTGATAACGATGGGGCGATGAAGAAAAATAAAAAGATAATTGCGTGTATACCATTTGTAGGACTGTTTATTATGAGGAGACAATTACACATAATTGTCATCAATCATCAAAGTGCGCCAATTAATTAGGAGCTATTTTTCGGGGGTGGGGGGAGGTAGGGGGTTCTCTTCAAGCACACGCGTTACACACTAAATCACCGCCTACACTGTTCTCTTTAGTCCGAAGATTCGTTATTCCGAAGGTTCGCTATTCCGGCAAAGGTTCGTTATTCCGATGGTTCGTTAATCCGAAACACACAAATTCCCTATACCTAGAGGTTCGCTAATCCGAAAATGAAAAAGGGTTCGTTACTCCGAACATTTGTGGCGTTATTCCGAAGGTTCGTTATTCCGAAGATTCGTTAATCCGAAAATGAAATTCGGAATAACGAACCTTCGGAATAACGAATCTTCGGACTAAAGAGCCTTCGGAATAACGAACCTTCGGAATAACGAGCTGCAACCCTCGTCAACACAGGATCGTAGGTGCAGTGGCGTATCTAGGGAAAACGGCGCCCGGGGCAAGCGCGAAAATTGCGCCCCTAATTTCTGAAAATGTGTTCAACCCCAACCCCATCCCGGTAGGGATTTTAAACAAAGTCCACATGATATGCTTTTTCAAGCACTTAAAAGGGGTCTTTTGAGGGTGATTTAAATGTAGCGAATTTTGATAAATTTTGGCGAGCGAGCGCAGCCGATTTTTTTTTTAATTTCAGCTACAAAACATGGAATTCTTGTCATTTTTTGCTTATCAAATCTTACAATTCTAATCAAGATATAGTGACGGCCTTATAGATAACGATTTATACCAACAAAATGAGGACTTAAAATAAGATACTCTAAATTAGTGCGCGCGAGTGAGCCGAAATTTGTATATTTCTGCGTCATCATCACGTTTTGTTCTTATCTCTCTTTTTTTTAGATATATATATAAATTTTGGCTAGCGAGCGCAGCGAGCGAGCCGAAAATTTTTGTATTTCAGCTTACAAAACATGGAATTCTTGTCATTTTTGGCTTATTAAATCTTACAATTCTAATCAAGATATAGTGACGACCTTATAGATAAGGATTTATACCAACAAACTGAGGACTTCAAAAAATACTCTAAATTAGTACGAGAGAGTGAGCCGAAATTTGTACATTTCCGCGTCATCATTACGTTTTGTTCTTATCTTTTATGATTTGTTTTTTTTTTGCACCCCCCTATGTTCGAAACCGTTGGCGTCCTCTTTTGATCCAATCGGCGATCGCTTCAGAACGAAAGAAATTGCAGCCGCTGCTCAGTGAAACATTTTGCCTGCTAAATATTAAATGACATGTGTGAACACAATAGACATTGTCATTTTGTCCGCGTCATCATCACGTTTTGTTCTTACCTTCTTTTTTATATAAACTTTGGAGAGCGAGCGCAGCGAGCGAGCCGAACATTTTTGTATTTCAGCTTACGGAACATGGAATTCTTGTGTGAATACAATAAACATTGTCATTTTGTCCGCGTCATCATCATGTTTTGTTTTTATCTTGTTTGATTTGGTTTTCTCTCCCCCCCCCCACCATTCTCCCTCCCCCCCCCCCTTCCGGGCGAGTTTTTTTTTTTCTTCTTCTTCTTTTCTTTTTTCTTTTCTTCTTCTTCTTCTTCTTCGTTTTTTTTTTCTTTTTTTTTCTTCTTCTTCTTCTTCGTTTTTTTTTTCGTTTTTTGCGCCCCCAAGGAGTGGCGCCCGGGGCACGTGCTCCCCTTGCCCCCCCCCCCCCCCCTAGATACGCCACTGCGTAGGTGTCGAAAGTACTTTTGATGGCAAAACGGAGTAAACGCCATTTTTGTAACATTTCAAGGTAAGTCCATCACCATATAAAGCAACACCTTTCCACTGATACCTCACTTGTTGCATAATAAGGAATATTCTTGAAGTCATGATTAAATATGTTCTCTATCAACTTATTACTTTCGTTGTTTTCGTTGTTTGTTAAATTCAGACTCTGCAAGCTGGGAACATTGCGAATCCAGCTTGCCAATGACGAGACATTGGACTAAACTACATAGGAAATGACTCATGGAACGAAGTACACGTACTAGTACTGGAAAAGTTACTCTGATGTTGAATGAAAAAAAAAAATACCAGACGAAACAAACGAAAGACCCCTTGCATTTATCAAGATAGTTGGTAGTATAGATATCAAGTATAAACTCAACACACTCAATCCATCTTCGCTCTCCCTTAGCCTACCTCACACCTCCTCCTGACGAAATGCCCGGATATTGGCACAGATTTTGCCAAAGAGGGCTTCCTTTACCAGCCGAAAAGCCGTGGAGTCGGGGTCATTTTGATGCGTGCTGGGCGTGTGCACACACCCCACCTCCCTCTACACCTGCGCTAGACGAACTCCGCAGGCCCGGGTATAACTAGAGCGATATGTCCGTTCCGAACGTCAACAGACCTGGCAAGGGCATATGCCCCGAACATCAACAGACCTGGCAAGGGCATATGCCTTCCCACATTTCATGGCTAAGGATGACAAGATAATTACTTGGGCACATGATAATTGCATCGGGACGGCCGATTAGATGATTATGATCTATTTCCATGATATGCATGAGTCGAGATCACTCGTGTTTCGCTGCTATGATACACATTCAATGATTTTGTTTTTGCTTCATACAGGGAAGTAAAAAAACAATTTACTCGGGGAAAGAGTCACAAAGTTTAGCAACAACTTCAAATAGGCATTCCTGGCGTTAAGTATATGAACCTACTCCTCCCCGAAACACACTACTATAATATATATTTATATAGCGTTAGATCTGACAGTTTCAAGGTTATCACGCGTTTAACAAACTATTGTAACACCGCTGATACAAAAGATGCCAAGCTCATTTTGCAATAAGACACTTTGATTACATCATATTTGGTGTGTGAACGTCAAAATGTTTCAACACTCGATTCGACGTCGTTTCTTGCAATAGATAAAGGTTAAATTCTAGATTAAGATAACAACCTTGTGCGCGAGGAAATAGCTCTGGGTATTCCCTACATGGTTTTAGTGTGAGAAATCTTACAATTCGCCATTTTGTTTTTCTTTCTCTTCTCAGATATACCCGCCTCAATGGCCAGTTCAGAGAAAAATAGAGGGGATAAACTAAAGCAACCGCGCACACACGTTTGATTTTTAGTACCTGTATGTGAATGTCAATTTTTGCATGTCATTCACATACACTGGGCAAGGCAAATATCACAGGGTTGCTGTTGTTGTTGGTGGTGTTGTGTGTGTGTGTGTGTGTGTGTGTGTGTGTGTGTGTGTGTGTGTGTGTGTGTGTGTGTGTGTGTGTGTGTGTGTGTGTGTGTGTGTGTGTGTGTGTGTGTGTGTGTGTATGTGAGAGAGCTTGTGTGCAGTCCCTCTTCTCAAAGCGGAAAATGCAGTCATCGTGTATACATTCATCTATATTAACAAAACTTGGCTTTCCAAGCTATACAGACATCTTCTCGGCAACAAGGCTTATCAAGTGTTTCGGCCATGGTGTGTTTCTTTATATCCTTTGATTTTCTTTCTTTTTTCCCTTCGTCTACAAATATCCCCCATTCCAGGAAAAGCGCGTGCCAACTGTAAGTTCATAGCACCTTTGGGCAGGTCAGGAAAAGTGAAAGTATTCTTAAATCATTAAAGACACAAAAAGGACTGTAGGCGGTTTGTAGTGTCATTTCTCAGTCACCTTGGCATGAAGAGGTTTGGTTTCTGTAAAGATATTCACTGAAATTAAAAACAAAAAAATACAAGACAGGAATGGATTTTTTTTGGGTGTTTCATGTATTTCCAGGAAAGTGATATCAATTACAAGCACGCGTTCAAAGTAGATAAGAAGATGCTGTAATAATAATCTCACTGCAGTGCCGCACATAAAAGTTGTTATACTCTCTATTTTAAGTGATTTTGCGACAACAACTTTAAAATGCGAAGTTAATAAATAATTGCTGAATCACTGGCCCAGATAATAATTATGATGCTTGTGTGCACAAAACGGTACGAATGTTTAGAAACGATGACGTCAGCATCTAATTCATCTCATCGTATTTTCGATCGCGACCAATATCGATGCTGAATGAAATCATTCGAAATTCTTGAAATTCTACAATTTCTTTAGTTCTAGCCACGTTTTCAGGAAACTTTCACAGTTATGTTCGTTTGACATAATTATCCTTGTCTTATTTATAGTCAAATTCAGCTTTGGAATGATTAAGATGTTGCAATAGGTCTAGAAAATAGACAAGCTTTATAAGGGCTACAGTGCGTCCTGTGTCCATTTGAAACCCCCACCATAATTTAGAAGCGAGAGAATTATCAACTTACTGAAGTTGGAGCACTCACTTTGACCATAACGACGTTGTGGCTCAAACAAGAAGGAACACTGGTAGTTATGACTTAAACAGAATCAGTTGTAATATATGTTGCTTTTGTAAAGTATATAGTATATTCATGTGTAGGCAACCTAACACAAGCACAAGATGCTTTCAAGGCTGCCTGGCTCTCATTGTGAATGCCACTATTATATGTTTTTGTGTTTTATTTTGCCGAATAAATAGCCTAAATTGGCCTCCCTCAATGAACGAACGAATGAAAGAATGAATGAATGAATGAATGAATGAATGAATGAATGAATGAATGAATGAATGAATCAATCAATCAATCAATGAATCAATGAATCAATCAATCAATCAATCAATCAATCAATCAATCAATCAATCAATCAAACCCACAGATGATTTTGTGGCTATTCAGCAGTGTTAGATTATCCATAAAAATGAATATCCCATAAATAATTATAGATTTAGCCTTTCTTTGGCAATCATTAAAAGGTGATCGTTCGGCGGTATTCACAACCTGCAAAGACAAAATTGGTATTTCGTATAAACTATCTGTACTGAAGAATCCACCGGTTTTGGTAGAAAGAATATAATTACCAAGACACGTCAGACACTGGGCATTTTTTTTTTCAGCTAAATTACGTAACATTCTAAATCGATACCTTGTTTTAATGTAAACTGTGCTGGGGATGGCAAAGATTGCATCACACTGTGTAACCTCAATACAGGATTATGGCTTTAATATCCGCGTTGGGTTTTAAACCAGGGCAATGCATCACACACACACATACAATATTGTTACAAAGTAAAACCAAAACAAAACAGCTCGATATCACCTCAAAGTAATCGTAAGCCAATATTGCAAGGCAGTAGTCCTCTCTGAGGAATAACATTACATAATGAGGGCTAGAGTCCATAACGCACGGACGGATGTCTCTCCGCTTTCTTTTCTTTTGTTTTTTCTTTTCATTGCTGCCCCAGATTTGCATCTAATAACCGGTAATACTATACACGTGTGCACATTGATACACATCCTTCCGACATACATGGCACGGAGCGCCTCGGAACTGATCTCGCACGTCCTTGTAATAGAGGCCGTACGATTTCCACGTTGGCCACGTGCGGCAGACTCCGGCGTTTTGGGGGAAGTCCCCGAAGGCGGCCCAATCGAGGGTATGATGTGTTCATGGCATCAAAGGGCGGAGCCTGGGACAAAAGTAAACATTTGGGCGGAGCGCGACACATTTTGGCGCCCTCCGGATCCCGCGGATAAAGACACGCCCCCTTTAGATGCTCCATCAATAATTGATCCTGCAGAGATCGGGCTAACCCGAGGGAACGTGGCCAAATTGGCAAGATTATAATATCTATAGAAGGAAGAAGCAGAACGTTTTGCTACTCACACGGAACTGACACGGATACACAGTTTCTCCTCCCGTTACTCGAAATATTTCATCACTTACGAAGTCGAGAATTGGTAAACGAAGCATCGCTCTAACGACCGCGTGGCCAGCTGCCTGGATAGCTGGCACGTATGTGTTTTGAAATTTCGAAAATCATACATGTATTGGCTTTTTTTCTCCACTGAAAAGGGGAAAACAAACAAACAAACGAACAAACAAACAAACAAACAAACAAACAAACAAACAAACAAAAACTCCCTCTGACATTAACGCCAAATTGTTCAGTTTGTTTTCTCTTTTTCACTTTTGTTTCGAATCACTATTTGAAATTGGGCAACGTCCGTAGCATGACCAACGAGGTACCTTATCGGTATGACCTTTCATGCTTCTTAAAAACTGCCTATTTTTCCCCCTAAGACTCGATTTGGTGAATACCTCATTGGAATTATGAGTTATAAATATATAAAAATAAATAAATTTCACCTGCGGTGTTACCAAAAAGTCTAATGCAAAACATTAAATGATAATCTAAGAGAAATACCGTGGCAGTGCATATTTTACCATACAATCAAAGAAAACGTGATTCTGTCTTGCTCATTTTTAAGTTTAATCTATAGTGTTTAAATGCATGTTTATTTACGTCGACCAAGCATTTGGGTTTGAGTGTGGATGCACGTATAATGTGTGCTGTTTGCATGCGGAAATGTATGTCTAAGTGTATACAATGCATATGAAGCCTACAATGTGTAATACGCAATGCGGTTACGGGCCTGTCGGAGGCAATCATTTAGGTATTGATGTGTGCTTTTGTTTCACGTGCATACGAGTTAAATATTAACAATTATGATATGTCTTTGTGAATTACCACTGAATTGAAAGGGGAAAAAGAAATTGTGAAAGTGAAAAGATACCAAAGAGAGAATCACATGTTTTTTTGTTTTGTTTCGTATTTTAAATGTGGGAACACAATTTCACAACAAACTAAACGGCAAGGGTAGTCCCAACAACAACAAAACGAAGCGGTGCCTACTATTGATAATGTTCGTGCAAACGTAGGATACGCGAAAGAAAGACAGATTTTATTGATTGACAATCAGATAGATAACAAGTCTAAACAGAAAGGGGAGCAAATGGAGAATAAAAAGGGGAAGGGGTGGGGGGGGGGGGTAAGAGAGAGAGAGAGAAAGAGAGAGAGAAGGGGGATGGTTTAGTGGTAGAATTACAGAAAACATGCAGGATGGCTAAAACTAGAATGAAGCGATCACAGCCAAGGCTATTCTGATAATGTCTCTCTATACGATATTGGCGCCAAGTGCATCTACGACAGCCCAATATTATTCAACTTAATAGTCACTCCTTTTGTGCATTACCCGACAAAAATAGGAAATTAAGTTGCTTAAGAGGCAGCGAACGTTGTAGCAAGGAAAATATCACCACTAACGTCATTTGAAAGTGCTAAACAGACACGAAACTAAAACAAACAGCCGCGTCGAGTACGAGAGTGAAATTGGTGCCTGAAACACGTGAAGGCGATTGGAAAGGCCTCGCCAAAGCGCCGCGGTTCGTCTGTTATGTGTGTCTAATATATCGATGGGGTTTGAATAACTAAAAGTCAGGTCTTAATAACTCGAAATAAGGTTTGAATAAGCCGACGTGAAGTGACAGTGTGTGATTAATTTCGTGCTAAATAGAAAAAGACGGGCGCAAAGAGCCAACAGCGAGCTCTGCCCTCCTCTAAATGTCAACGATATTTTTTTTTTTTTTTTTTTTTTTGTGAATGAAAGTCGCTGATGGATTTGGGCTCCGCGATTTAATAAGCGCTCACCGGGTGTAGACATCTCAATGAGCCCCCATTATGGTCGCCAGGCAACGCAACATCCGACTCCAATCAGCAATGATAGTCGGTGGGTTGTTTTGTCGGCTTGACTGATTCGGGGGCAGAGCCTGCTCTCTTGGATCCGGAGGAGAGGGGATGGCGACGAGGCATCCAGTTAGGTATATAATTCTGGATGTCGGTATTTATAGCCGGAATACACTTATTCCGGAACATACCTTTGGATTATAGGTAAAAGTGATCCGCTTCATAAGGCAAATACATGTATGCGTGTGTGTGTGTGTGTGTGTGTGTGTGCGGGAGAAGTGGTCGTGGAAGAAAACTATGACTAGGAAACAAACGGGTGAGAAAGAGTAACATGACGAAGGTAGCCACTGGAGAGAGAGAGAGAGGGGGGGGGGGGGAGAGGGGGAGAGCGAGATGGAGCAGAGACGGAGGGGGGGGGGGGGGGGAGGTGGGCAGAGATTAAAACGGGAGAGAGTGGAATACACAATCATGATAAATGATACCATGCCTGACACAAAACGACGGGATTTCCGGTCACATGGATTTGGAAAAAAACAAAGCCGCTATCAAAACATTGCTCTTCAGGATATCTCATTCATGTCATTCCGGTTCTCTCTGCTCTTGTTTTGTCTTGTTTCTGTTTTTTATCCTATCCAAATTTTCCTGTTCTTGAGCCCCCAAGGTTCTTCGAAATAGTCTGTCTGCAATTTAGATGTTTGTGGATGGTAACTTTTTTTTTCTTCGTGTTTTTTTTCCTGTGCTGTCTGATGTATGTACAGGGCTAATCTTAATCATCCTAATCGACATTTTCTCAATACATGGCGTTCAAGGCGAGGACAGCAACCACCGACAGTAGTTCGCTTGCGAGGTGAACGAGAGTGCAAACACGGCCGGGTTGCCAGGGGCAACGAGCCGAAGGAGGATGATTTCACGATCGCCGTCCTCCAAACGTTGATGACGCCATCACAGCATACCGGAGAGATGAGAGCCGTTCAGTCGTTCTGACATCATGAATGCACGCTTCAGATAGCCACGGTGCCTATTTTGTTTTGTTCTGCATTCGACAGTGTGTTTTATCATTGGGAGGTGCACATATTTTAGGAAATGAATAAATGCAAATAGATAAATGAAAAAAAAATATATATATGAATCTATCTATCTATCTATCTATCTATCTATCTATTCATCTATCTATCTATCTATCCGTATGACTCTCTCTCTCTTTCTCCCTCAGATGGGTGTGTAGACATCTTTCTGATGTACATTGAAAAGAATGCTATGTTAAACAGTTCTTGTTTATTAAGTCTATACCGTTAGCAATGGCAACGATACAGCATACGATATATCGACTGCAGTCCTTTGACTCGTTTGTGAGAGCATTTCCACACGTGCAATATGAACCGTTGATCATCGACAGCCGTATGAATTTTAAAAAATGTCTACATTCGACCACAAATTAGTACTAACTTGCTTGTTTATGATCTCAGTAAGCGCTTTAAAACAGTCAAAATTGTTTGGTATTCAATTTACAAATTTCATGATGCAAATCTTAAGGAAAATAAGACAAAATTGAAGAACGTTCTACCTTATGGAACTGGTTATAATTGTTTTTTTTTTAAATAGTGGTATAGTCTCAACAGTATAAGCTTTTAACATTGTTGGGTATTGTTCGATATCAACTTCCATTTTCAAACTAACTTTCAAAAAAAAAAAAGAGAGAAGAAACTTAAAAAATAATCGAGGAAATTAAGTATGTAAACGAACATAATAGTAGAAGTTTCAATGAGGTATATCATAAAGAAACAGGAAGTAGTGAAAGTCTTTGCATTTGCGCATTTGCATTTTCATTTGCATAAAACAGTGATATAGATCACCTCCTCATCATGAGATCAGACGGGATAGTGATACCATTATAACCAAATATCACAAAAGAAGAATGAGCAGTCTCGTGGGGGTCATCCCACTAGACAGACACCCACGAGTCATACAACCCACGAGTTCGACATTGAAAACAGGTCCGTGAGTCATACAGCTCACGAGTCCTACAGCCCACGAGTTCGACACTAGGCAAATAAAGCCCATGAGACCGACACTAAGTGAAAACGGCCCATGAGTTCGACAGATAGGCCTACAACACGGCGCTTAATGTGTCGGTCTCGTGGGCCTTGTTAGCTTAGTGTCGAACTCATGGGCTATGACTCGTGAGCTGTATAACTCAAGGGCTGTATGATTCGTGGGCTGTATGACTCGTGGGTGTCGGTCTCCTGACGTGCATCCGTCTCGTGGTATCAAATTATCGCAAAGGTGTATAGCAACTCGGCAGTGATGATTTTAAAAGTGTTATTGGTTATAGTTGATCAATAATAATTGACAAAACTCTTGATTTCTATGCTACTTTTTAAAGGTGAAACTTCAAAATTCCATTGACTTAATTGCCTTATGTCCGATTTTCACAAACGTGTACGGTTCTGTTACGATTTAAGGTTTTTTTTTTTTCTTCTGTATATCGTGGACCTGTTTATTAATCATGACCACGGAGAAGTATTTCACAATCGGTAAATGTTGCGCCTGAGGTTTGAAACTCGTCCTGCTGATACCGTGATGCAACCTCATGAATCAATCATGTCATATTCTAATTAAACATTATTCAGTGGTTTTTTGGTCTGAAATGTGCGATAAAAACTTGTTGCGGCTAGGAGAAAGTATCATTAATGTTACGACACCAAAAAAACCGCATAGGGTAGGGAGTGTTTGTGTACATCCTAGCGGCACATCCGTGAGAATGTCTTCCATTTTCTTGTATGTCTGTTTTGTATTTGTTTGTTTGTTAAAGCTGCTGTTGTTTAGGGTTGATTCTCAGTAAGAAATGGTCCGTTTTGTCACATCTTATGCGGTCAGGTCAGGATGAGATCGTATGACGAGAGAAGACTACTGAAACGGCAAGTTTTCAGATAAGGGCGTGTGATTGAAAGGCAGATGTACGCCATGCTTTCTCGCACGTAACATAACGTCGCGGGGATGGCCGATATCAGCGGAGTATGAGCAAAATGTCACTTGAAATCTGTCTCATGACCCGCTATGCCATGTACACTTGCAGCCATGATTACCACGACGCGTTTAGATTTATCTTTGTAGAGTGGGAAATCTTGAGCAGCCCCGAAAACCCCATACAAAGAAAATGCGCTCGCAAAGAGTTGATGTTGGGATTTAGTTCAATTTTGCAGTGTTGATAGTTTACTCCGAAACCAAGTACAGAAAGAGTCTAAATGTGACGGTCTGTGGAAACTAAAAGCAATTCCGGACCAGTTTATATAGTTGTCTGAAAAGAAAGAGTAAGATCTTATAAACAAACCAGTAAACATTTGATCGAAAGTTGTATCAAAATCAAGGAAGCCAATTTTTGCTAAACAGTTTTCAAACATTTAATACGAATGTGCAAATGAGTGAGCTGATGTTGTCCTCATCTCAAAATTTTTCATTCCTCACGTACAAAAACAAAACAAACTTACACAACTAACGATTATTCAAAATTTCTTTGTGCTATAAACGTGTGAAACATAATGTTATTCCTGGCTGAATAACTTACTTATGATAAATGACAGATATTTGACAGTTGAGACTGAGGCATAATTGCGCTTCGACAAAATTTCAAGATTTTGTGTACAAACTACATGGCAAGTTGTGAGGCGATGACATCATCAACTCACTCATTTACATATTCATACCGACTGTATAACAAAATGATTTGTGAGTAATCTGCTTAATTTCATAACTTCCCTAATTTTTATCCTGTTCTGATAAAATTTTTACTGTTGTGCTTGTTGAATTTTACTCTTTCTTTTCAGACCATTTATAAGTTCTGAAATTGCCCCTTAATAACTCTAATAATCTGTGTTGCCTCGCCCTCTGTACATGATCCCTGTTTAGATAGAAACAACTTCATCATATCTGTTGTCTTATCAATTTAGAGTCAAAACCTGCTCTGGCGACCCCTTGTCTATAACGAACACTTGTCCATAACTACCGCATGGAAATCCCCCGCAGAGAAAACGTGTATTTATAAGAACCTGTGCATAGCGATCACCTGCCTGACGCTATACCGGCGACCACAGATTTGGTTTCCGCCGTACAGTGACGACTTACTATATATAGCTTGCGCAATAGCCACTCAATCTTTCAAGCAGTGTGTGTCAATCAGCTTGTTGGTCTACGCGTGTAGATTTTTTTTTTCAAAAAAAAGTAAAAAAAAAAAAAAAATCCAACCCTTTCTCGGAGCTATTAACCCCGTTGGCTCTTGTCAGTGCCTTTTAACCCTGTTCAGGACCATGAAACCCCGATGGCCCCTGTCATGGCTTGCGGACCCAATAAAGGCCATTTTCAGGGCTCACACCACGCTGGGATGAAAGACGCCCCCGTAGTCGTGTAGGTAGCACATCCATCCAACTTAGCCATTCTCACATGATGCACGAAACATTAAAGATAAAATATGAAAATGCCATATGTCATATGTATTCTCTGATGGTATGCACTCTGATAAAAATGATTTTATCAATTGTGCAGTTCTTTTTTTATGGTTTACTGTCCCATTATTCACAAATTTCATGTCGAGTTATGAAAACTTCTTAATAGTTATCACGTAAGCAGGGCTCTCCAGGAGAGAAGAATCTGTGGGTCTTGAAGAGATTAACCTATTGAAATAAAACTGAAACAAACAAACAAACAAACATGTATATATATATTTGTCTTTGCTTAATGTATTTAATGATTTCATTCAAATCATTCATGACTCAGCCCTAGCCCATTCTGGGTGTAACATGAACTACAACAATACAAACGCAATTCAAAACACAAACAAATCCATTTTTCAATTTCTACTGCAAATAATCTCTCTTCAACATGAATTACTCGATTATGAATCGATTGTCAAATATTTGTTGCCGTTTCTGATCTGGTAAATCATTGTAGACATTATGGGAAAATAGTGTCCTGGTGTACATGTAAGCCTGTACTTGCAGGGAACATTGAAAACATATATTACAGTTGGCTATACCTATCAACAATGACCACTTTCATGTTTCCCTTGCCTGCTGTAGCAAGGTTTTATTGTACATGTATGTATGTATGTACATTTATATATATATATATATATATATATATATATATATATTCAGTGTATATATACACCAAGTAAATAAAATAGACAAACATATAAAAAGGAAGAAAAAGTGAAAGGACATGCATATTTGGCCCTTTGGTGAACTTGTGGCTTGGATCTCTCATACTTGTGAATTGAGGTAATCATCTATGGGAAACATAGATGTTAACAAAGAAAAAAAAACAGTGACAACAGCAAAGACATTAATCTCTAGATCATGTGACATTCATGTGACCTGTCCAAATCTGGCCTGCAATCTCCTCGTCTCCTCCCCATCTGTTACCATGGTAACCGTACTGCTGACATGGCCTACTTCCTGATGGGACCTAATTAACCCCTCTCCCTCCTTCTCTCCCTTTCCCTTTCCATCCCGTCCTGTCCTGTCCCCTTCCTCCCCTCTCTGTTCTCTCCCGCCCTCTCCCTCTCCCTCTCTTTACTTCTACCCCAGTAATTGTCCCTTTCTGGGAAAAGGTCCTCTGTTTTCATCTCCCCGGCTGCTATCTGGACGGGGAGCCGAAATGAAGATGAATCGGTGGGTGCATTGCCGAAGATCCGATCATCCCCTTTTACAGCGCCATGAACCCGCGTGTCCTTCCGCTTTCCCTCCTCTTCCTCACCAACAAGTCCTGTCACGCGTAGTCTCATCCAACCAGTCTCATCCAGATGAAAAGAAGTAAAAGACAGGATACACTTCGAAACAGATGAACACAACATACTCCCCGCCCCCTCTTCAACATTCCCCTTTGAATGGTCCTTCATAACACCGCAACAAATTTTTGTCATCATCATCATTATGATTTAGGTCAGCGTTATCACGTGGAAAGACAGTGAATAGGCGTAGGAGATATGATGAAAGAGTCACAACACCACATGATCTGGTTTTTGTGAGCTCATAATGAGGATTCCGTGTCATAATGTCGTTTTACCAGTATTTTTTTTTTCACAAAGGGTTACATTATTTGTGTTTCTTCCTGTCAAGTATATTGTGTTGGCAACAAGTGTTACTTGAGGTGAGCTGCAAAGTACTGTGTAGAGAGGCAGCCTGGCATCACGGTTTATGTGTGCACTCTTTAAAGATGAAATCTACCCCAAAAATAAATCAGCTTCAACAGAATGAAAAAAAAATTTCCCACAGAATGATACAAAACTGACAAAAATTGGATTAGAAATAAGGAAGATGTGACATTTTGACATTTCACATTTTTTCAGATAACATTTTTTTTTTTACCAGGCCTTATGAATATTCAAATCAGCAAGTTGATGATGCCATGCACTCACAATTTCTTATTCATTTCATGTACAGAAGTAACAAAAATCTCATATTTCAGCTGTACAAATATAAAACTTGTCTTAAAACCACCCAAAATAAAAGAAAAAGAACAAATGGTCACTCTGATATATCTTGGTATAAGAACATGCTTTTACTGGTACACTGTATTAAATAAAAATAACAATTTTTCCAATTTCATATGTAAAATACATGAAAAATTGTGGAGTGAGACATCATCAACTCACTCATTTGAATATTCATAAGGACTGGTCAAGAAATGTTTTCAAAAAAAAAGTGAAATTTCAAAATGTCATATCTTCCTTATTTTTTATCCAATTTTTGTCATTCTTGTATCATTCTATAGGGAATATTTTTCTCGTTCTTTTGAAGTTTACTTATTTTTTGGTGGCTTTCTTCTGTAACATCCTGCGTGAAATTGTGATATGCCACAATGGTAGGTACCTCCAGCTATAACATACACAATGCATCAAATTGCAAGAGGCAGTGTCTCTGTAAAGACTTAAAGGACAAGTCCACCTTCATATACATAAGGATTGAGAGAATGCAGCAATATTAGTAGAACACATCAGTGAAAGTTTGAAAAAAATTGGACAATCCGTTCAAAAGTTACGAATATTTTAAGTATCTGCGCAGTCACTGCTGGAAGAGAACACTACTACAGTGTATGATGTCACATGCGTACAACTATATAAGGAATATAAAAAAAGAATTTCACAAAACTTTACTTTTTGAATAAAGTGCACATTTCATCGACTTGCTACTGACGTATGTTAAGGTTAATATTACTCCCCCTGCCTTCTGAAAGAGAGAAGTCGAGTGTTCTTTTGTCATGCGAGAAAACTGGAAATATGTTGAATTTTCTTTATTCTTCCTTTATATTGTTGTACTCATGTGACATCACAAGCTATAGTAGTCTTTTCATCCAGCCGTGACTGAGCAGAAACTTCAAAAATTCACAATTTTTTAACGGATTGTCCGATTTTGCTCAAACTCTCACTGATGTGTTCTACTAATATTGCTGCATTCACTCAACCCACATGTCTGTGAAGGTGAACTTGTCTTTTAACATCAAGATCCCTTTATCTGGGCGACTGAAACCCTATATCAGAAAACAATAGTCTTGAGAGATATAGGTGAGTGAAATGTGGCACAGAAAACTTTGAATAAATCAGTGAGAAAGAATATTAATGGGTAGAAATCTAAAGTACATCTAGTTGCTGTTTTTCATTCGGATTCTTCATTAAAGCAGGAGAAAAATAACACAAATACAGATGAGGAGGTGGAGGGTATGAACAAAAACTCAAGAAAGAAAACAGAAGATGAGTTGACAATATGAACTAGATTACAAACAACCAATGACCAAAGTGACAAATAACAATGGAATTAGGAATGCCTTACTACTGACCTGGGACAGAGTCTGATATCATTTCACAAATTCAAAGGACAATTTATGATATGGTCGGTTGAGAGCCAGAAGGGCACTATCACATATAAAGATTTGAATGTAAATAAAAACAAAACAGTCAATTCTCATGAAATAAAAAGCTTATGCAATCAAAAGTGGGTAGATTCATATGCATTATTTCAAATATCAGGTAAAATAGTGCCCCTGTGGTTTTGATTTTTAACATTTTACTGAGAATACGGATGATTCAAAATTGATTACCATCGAGCTCTACAATGTGATACCAATAACTCAATATCCCCCCCCCAAAAAAAAAAAAAATATGATAATGCCCTTCTAGTTCTCAGCTGATGATACTATGTAGTTGCTCTGAATATTTCTCAGTACGCAACTCTGAACCACACCTACCCTTGTCTTTCACCTCAAATATCACACCTGAACAGGTCTTCCGTAAAGACTACTTCAGAGCTTTAATTTTCTAATGAAAGCTAGGGTTGACATGATACACTACCAAGGGAACACTTTTATTACCAAAGCTCTTTCTTTATAGGCTACCTTCACATTGTCAGGGGGTGGAAGCTTTTCATCCTCCTTAAAGGGTGTTACAGTTCTGGGTGAGGTGAGGATTTAGCTTTCAACGTTTTGCGACATATTCAGAAACCACTCTATGAGATGTCAAAGAGCATGCAATTCTAAGGCTATCAAAAGTTTATTTGATGAAAATCGGTTTTGAAATGGCTGAGATATCCAAAAACAAGGTGAAACAAAGAGATCCTAGTAAAAGGTGTGGCCTGTCGCCTTCTATCATTATCACTTTTCTGGATATCTCAACCATTTGAAAACCAATTTTTGTCAAATAAACATTGAATCCTTCCTAAAATTACATGCTCTTTCACATTTCATGAGAGGTTTCTCATTATCTCACTTAGGAATGTTCAAAACATGAATCCCCACCTAAACCAGTACTGTACAGTCCCCTTAACACTGTACCACTGAATAATTCCAAACAGTGGGGCACTCTACAAAGTCCCTTTAAACATATCCATTTTGACATCTGCACATTTTACATACTATATTCCCTGCTTTTTAGGCTCATTTCTTTGTAGCTGTCTATAATTTGGTGCAGACATTTCATTGATTGGGCATTCCATGTATATTGTATGAAGTATTTCACAGCATGCCAACAGATAAGTAATGTATTACTATCGTTATCATTAAAAGGTAATGAAGCCATAACTATACGTCACTATAATGATTATTTTCAGCAAGTAATTCAACGGCTGTACTACGGTAATTGGGAAATATGCTCATCGATCAGAAGAGAACATTGGAGAGTGTCATTGTAGGTCCATGAGTACACATACTGGTCTATGATAAGCAGTTAATTTCATGATAGCACTCTCACTTTATTGCAACATGGGTTCTTGTGAGAGAGGTCCAATCTGAGAATTTCTGGAATACCATGGAAAGAAATGTTGAAAGATTCCAACTCCTTCTTGTGGGGCGAGACGAAATATATATGTACTTCCAGTCAGTTGAACTTTTATCTGTTAAATCCTTTTCACAGATGCTGGATATTTTCTAGCATGGTAGTGGCTCAAGTTCAAATATCTGTGGACTTTGCTGAGTGAGCTGTACAGATAATACTGTAAAACGAGGAATGTTCGCATGCGACATTCGCGAAATTGACATGCACGCGAAAGTTCTAGCCTATACAATATGCACTGGATGCTAGTGGCAATTCATGAAAAATCTCTGCTGCGAGAAAGGCTGTCGGCTCCAGTTTGCAAAATTTTATATATATCGTGTTTTACAGTATTCGAATGCATTAAGCATCACTCCTGCATACAAACAGTTTTGAGAGTTATGCAGGCACTGTCAATAGACCTAGAAACAAATATTACCAGGCTAATAAGAAGGGCTACTGAATGGTCTGGGCCCTGTTTCATGAAGAGTTGAAATTGATTATATAGTTGATTTCAACTGTAAGTCTATGGCAGCCTGTGTGGTAAGGAAATTTAAAAATCGATTTTATCTTTTGATAAAACAGGGCCCATTCTCATACTCTGTGGGGAAGTATTGAGTGTGGTAATTCTGGTCTTTCATGGACTTTCACTCTTTGAAGCATCTAACACTTATTTTCAACTGTAATTTAGTCACAGCTTCATAATTACACAATTACAGAGACTCTAGTAGAATGCTGGAATATACACCTCAGATTTTTAAAACTGGACTGTTGTTAAATAGCGGCTTTAAATCCACCTAGACAAGTTTGCCGGGGTGGAGCGAGATGACTGCATGAACGAGACTACCATCCCTAAGTAAGTGGGCGGAAGAAATAAGTGAGCGAAATCACAGAAGCTGCCCGCGCCCATTTGCATCCACACTTTTTGGAGGCATCTTGGGGCGCCTCGTGGCGGTAACCGCCCCCCCCTTAATTCCATTCGACGCATCACCTACATCGGTCGGTCATATCAATGAATTGTCGGTCCACATTTACCCCCATCACACGTGCACAACAAACTCCGCTGTCAATGAGGTGGAAATGGATGTGGGACGGTCGTCGTCGCACCGGCTTTCGTTTGCCCACCTTATTGAAAAACAGGTCCCCTGGACTATTGGCCTGCCTCTTAGATAGGCAATGAACATGACTGCTTCAGGGGGACGTTCTTCTTTCGGTTCTTGTGTGGGTAATGATCACCATGATTATCCCCAAGGCTGTGCATGCTCATCATGACATTTTGCAAACAAACAAATTGAATCCCTGCCCCCTTTCCCCACCCTTCCCCTCCCCCCTCCTCCTCCCCCCAAAAAGAAAAATAGACAAAGAAGAACTAAAAAATAAACTCACACAACAAATTCCATACAATAAAAATGAAAGTAGAGTGTATTAAAAATGCTAAATGTTAAGAGTATATAGTATATAGTATATAGTATATAGTATATAGTATATAGTATATGGTATATGGTATATGGTATATGGTATATGGTATGGTATATAGTATATGGTATATGGTATATGGTATATGGTATATAGTATATAGTATATAATATATAGTATATACCATATATAGCATATAGCATAATTATGTAGTATGAATATATGTACAGTATGTTCTTCATATATCATATATCATTACATGCTACATTCTCTTTTTCTAATTCTCTTTCTTTTTATTTTTCTGCACTATTTCTTTTTGTCTGTCTTATACTACAAGAGTAATCGCTTTATTCAACGATGACCACAGTAAATACAACAATGGCGATGATGACAACTACAATGAAAACACCACCACCAACAACAACAACAAAAACAAGAAAAACAACAACAAAATACTGGTAACCATCAATCAATGTCAAAAAGACCAAGCAAAAACAGTTTATATTGAGATGGAAAACCAAAGAGAGAAAAGAAATTACAGTATGTATGTAACACCGGGGTTGTTTTTCATCATGGTCTTTACAGATTGGAGATAGACTCCCCTAAGTAGCGTCTATCCTTGTCCCCAACACCATCCCACGCCCCTGACTCACTCCCAGCAAGTAGTGGCATCACCAGAAAGCAGCTGAAAGTTACATAACTTCCGAAGAAATCTCTTGCTTCCCTGCTTGCCAACATTTTGGGTTGAAAGCTCCCTCTTGTTGATACCATCAGAGTTGTTGAAAAAAACCCCCAGAAGCCAACTACTTTCCCTTTGTCCTGGTGGCACGTCATCGGCCCCTTTCATTTAGCACGAAATGAATCGATTCGAGCAGAGAAAACTAATGAATAGCAATGCAGTTACACGCGAAGCAACTTTTGGCAGAGAGATATTATATAAAGAGAATATTATGTCTTTTGAGTTTATTCTCACTGGCTCAATGTGACAATTCCCATGAAATCCAGTTCACGGTTTATTTGGATCAGAGTGTAATTATGAAAAAAATTGCAAACTCAACAAGCTAAACTTAAATACCTAATGACAACAAAAAAAGTTACAGGAGAGGGTATAGTTGTTTAATGAAAACAAAAATCACATTCAGCAAACCTTGGTTGATCTCTCACCTAGTAGCAGTAAAGCAGATTGTGGTTCATGTGATTGTGTAAAACACTACTTTATGTTCAAAGTGTACTTTCACAGATTTACAGACAGTGTACGTGTTGACTGTAAAATCAACAGAAACAGGTCTGGGAAGTTTTTATCAACACTGGATGTGAAGTTAAAAAAAAAAAACTTGATCGAATTTCAGAGTTTAACAAGCTTTCACTAATTACTAAAGTTGTTGTATTGATCACAATTCTGAAGAATTTAGTTTGTTTGGATAGTCATTTCACTCTGTGGTAATTGTTTGGCATATTGAAGAATACTTCTTGAACTCGTAAAAGAGGAGACTGATATTTCTGTTCACATGGATGGGACAAGTGAGGAATGAACGTATGAATGAATGAATGAATGAATGAATGCATGCATGACTGCCTGACTGGCTGGCTGAATGAATAAATGAATGAATGAATGCATACATGAATGTATGCATGAATGTACGCATGAATGAATGCATGAATGAATGGATGAATGAATGGACTAATGAATGAATACATGACTGACTGACTGAATGAATGAATGAGTGAATGAATGAATGAATGAATGAATGAATGAATGAATGAATGAATGAATGGACGAATTAATGATTAATGACTGACTGACTGGCTGAATAACGAATGAATGAATGAATGAATGGATGTACATACAGTATGTCTCCAGGAACTAGTGTCTGTATGCACAAATGAATGAATGAATAGTCGGACCTCGTGTAGTTTAAAGGGATCTATAGTTTTGGTTGAGACCTAATTTCAGGTTTCTAACATTTTATGAGAGAATGAGAAACCTTTTATGAAATATGAAAGAACATGCAATTCCATCAGGAATTCAGCATTTATTTGATGAAAATTGCTTTTGAAAGGGCTGAGATATCCAAAACAGAGCAATTCTAATAAGTGTGGGACCCACACTTTATGATCGCTTTGTTTTACTTTGTTTTTTAGATGTTTTCAGTCATTCCAAACCTGATTTTCATCAAACAAACTTTGAATTCCTCTTAAAATGGTATGCTCTGTACTATTTCATAAGTGTTTTCATGGTATCTCGCAAAGAGTTAAAAGCCCAATTCTCACATCCACCTATACTGTACCATCCCTTTAACATTACGGGACTCTGCAGCTTTACGTCAAATAGCATCCAAAGACCGGACATAATTTGACATCGCCATACAGCATTTCACTTCTGCATCTCATATCATAAATTCACATTAGAAGTAATAAGTCCCATTATAATCCCCAAATGCGATCCTTTCGGCTTTCAGTCTAACTCATTTTTTTTTGAGGGGGTCATCTTCTTTCAAAATAGCATTCATATGTCATGTTAACGACACATCAGCGACGAAAGTGAACAATCGGAATACGTTAATATTTTCTCGATGCGTATCTCATAGGTCAGGGACCTAATCAGTGATCAATGATGCCTAACTGATGATGGCTGCCATTTTTTCATTGTTTTTAGTCAAACCATCAAAGAATCATTGGCAATTATGGGAGGGAAATTATTCAATGCAATGGGATGCGATAGAAGTTATATATAGATAATGTGTATCATGTTTTTCTGAGAATTTCCATGGAAACCTGACGTTACACTGCTGGTTGTCACAAATAAAAAACGAAAAGAATGCCTAACAGATTAAGATTCGCCCATGTTACGATTGTGCTGTTGTTCACACAATGACGGTGTGAGGATATTTATGATCAAAATGAGGGAAAAAAAAATTCAAGAGCAATCCTCTTCAGATTTGCTTAGGTGACGGATGTTTTTTGGCATCACAATTTGCCCTCGTGTTGGTATAAAGATGCAAATATGCATATCAAAAATATTTGTGACAAAAAACAACAACAATTCATCACCTCCACCTTAATCAATGTCCCCAAATTTGATACATTTTCTAGTCAATGTTGACAGACCTGTACTAGGTTGTGGGACTGGATCAATAACTGTATCTCACCAAAATCCACCACCTATTTTCATGAAGAAAAAAAAACAAGGGGTGTAAATAAAATTCATTTGGTCATCATCTTCTATGCATTTTCCCCACCCTAACCCTCACCCTTTAAAAAAAAAGAGAGAAAAAAAAAAAGAAAGAGTGAAAGAAACAAGCAAAATGGCAACTTTAATGTACTACTTCTACGATACAATATCCCTTGCATCCAAATACTTTCCTTTTTGCCAATGTGTAAACAGTGGCAAGTGAAATAGATTTTTCCATTACATGAAAAAAAAAAACACCTTGTAATTCCAGAGTGTATAAAGTGGGCTATTTGTAGGATTATTGCTTCATCAAGGGTCCTAATTCTTTGATCTCTTCAAGACATCTGTAATCTTTTGAAATTTGAGAGCTCCAATTGTAAACTGGATGACTCAGTAAGTGCAGAAGCAGACGGTATTACACGCTACATTACAGGCAAATCTTATTTCATTGTCATTACTATTTTGCTGTGTGTGTTTGTGTGTGTGTGTGTGTGTGTGTGTGAGTGTGTGACTGCTGTGTTGTGTTTTTATATAAGATTTCTCTGTTTTTATCTTTATACGATTTCTCTCAAATTTCTTTAATGCATTGACAGGAGATACAATATATTGCACTTTTTTGTGTACATTTATACGTATAATTATGTGGAATCTACTAGTATATCATTCAGCAGAATGGAAATAGGAAAATGGAAAGAATAAAAATGTGTGTGTGTGTGTGTGTGTGTGTGTGTGTGTGTGTGTGTGTGTGTGTGTGTGTGTGTGTGTGTGTGTGTGTGTGTGTGTGTGTGTGTAATCACATACACATAGGCTATGGGGTATAGGGTTAGGATGGGTGATTATAGGAAGAACTGTTTTGGGGGTGGGTTTGTTAGTGTCAGATATAGCGTACTTCATTTTCTCCTTTAATAATTTTGCTGTATCACATATTTCAATGTTTCAATCAGAACCGCACATAATCTTCATTCCCACATACTGCAATTTATGCTGGGTGAAGTATGTATCTAGTTGTTGGCAAAGTAAAAGAAAAAGGAGAAGTACATGAATTTATATATATATATACAAGCCTGTATATATCACTAATTGGGAATAGTTAACAGTATGATCATATTCAGCCTTTGTCCAAGCAGCACTAATTTCTGTAAAATAGATTGTCTCAATGTCTAAATGTCTGAATTGTCCACAAGATTAACTGATCAACGAATAGCTAAGCAGCAATGTGCATTGCTGCTTAGCTATTATTTTTTCCACTTAGTATCAGCATCAGCATCAGTGTAGCATTATGAATAATATTTTGTTAATTTTTGTATGACCTGCCATCTTCTACAATCTTCTTTTTCATTTAGTGGAAACATATTATAATTGCATAAAAGTTCAAGAGGCTAAAATGTCCAGGGTGATAGGGTTGATTACATCTCTCAATGATGATAATGATAATAATAATAATAATAATAATAATAATAATAATAATAATAATAATAATAATAATAATAGTAATAGTAATAGTAATAATAATAATAATAATAATAATAATAATAATAATAATAATAATTATTATTATTATTATTATTATTATTATCATTATTATTATCATTATTATTATAATCATTATAATTATTATTATTATTATTATTATCATTATTATTATAATTATTATTATTATTATTATTATTATTATTATTATTATTATTATCATCATTATTATTATCATTATTATAATTATTACTATTATTATTATTATAACAACAATAATAATAACAACATCTTGATTATGATGTGCAAGGCTGAGTTATACAAGCCATAAATGAAATAAAGGCAGATCATACATTATAGACAGGAATGAACCCTTCTTGACCTACCATCACAAATCCAGAGTACTAACGCTGATTTCATGCACACAGTCAGAAATTCCCTACGTGGGTTTGATTATGCATAATTTGCAGGTTTATTGGTATCCCACATAAACCCTAAAGGACAACATTTCTCTTTTTCTTATGAGGGGCAGGGATTTAGATCTGGCTTTCCAATCTAGGGTATTGACAAGTCAGGAGAAAAAATCCCTGTCAGTCAATCTTTGAGGGGTTTTGCATTAATTTTTATCCCAATTTTTTATTTCGCTTTTTTTTGGCCAATATTTATAGGAGTTATTCATAGCTGGAAGATCTATGTGAAGTGTGAAAAAAAGAATTCCTATTGTACAGGTGTGCTTAATTTGAACATACTTTTGCAACATCTCTCAATGTGAATGGATACACGTGTCGAGGTATGTGCACACAGAATTTGGATCTGAACCATTGAAGCAACGGATGCTTGTAAGCAAGCAACCTACGAGAGACTGCATTTGAACTTGAGGTAAATTCATCGCATTTATCATACCGCGAGCTTAATTTAATGCCTTTATTGCGCAGTTGAAACGGAAACCATGAGAACAGGATAGGATGTCATATCTCTGATAGTAACATAGTAACGTTAAACACACCTGCTGAAGTGGGCTTTGTTAAGAGGTGATGCAACGTTGCTGCCAAGAAATACACTTCCCAGGGATTCCAGTGCGGAATGTCGCAAACAATGCCAGGAATAAGGCAATCTGCTTCCACTTGATCCCTTTTTCCACCAAAAACCACCTCAAACCAGAGAAGAGAAAAAGCACATGCGGTCGAGCAACTGCCAAATGATTCTCAATCTTTTCTCTCTTTTTTTTTCCATGTATCAGTATCAGTGTTGCAGTGATATAATTTCCACCCTTTGCCAAGAATGTTTTTACATGTGCATGGGTGGGGGAAGGGGAGGGGGAAGGGGAGGGGGAGGGGAAGGGATTGTTCTAGACTGGACCTGGAGCTATGACAAATGTTGTGGTGGGTATATAAAATACATGTACATATTACTTCCTGATCATTACATAACATCTACACATTGAAGAAGTCCCAGATTTTTAACCTCATGGGTTAGCTTGAACAGAAAATGAAAACAAAAAATCAACAAAATGGTTTTAATTCTTTAATAGATTAATAAGTTAATAGGCTTGAAATTCACTAATTACGTACAGAAAGTAAGTCATTCTTTTTTTTTAATACAAATATCTAGTTTCTCCTACACATTGGCCAAAATTTTGCATAAGGATGATCAAAATAGGGCTGCAATCTTACTTGCTTTCCATAGACATGCCCATCCAACTTTTATACACTGTGGCTTTAGTTGGCTCTGAGTACAGTCGGAATTGCTTGAACCATGGATCTACATGCTTGAACCAAATTGTACTTTGACTGAGCAGAGAGCACCCAACCTGGTGTAAAAGCAAAACAAAGCAAAAACAAAGAAGAAACAAATAAGGAAGCCTAGTAATATTTCTGCTGTATTCATCAGTATTCTGATTTTTTTTTCTTTTGAGAAATCTTCAAGCAAGCTTTAAATAGGGTCTATCTCATAAGCGGAAATGTCACCATGACTACTGCAACTCAAAAGACCAAAAAAGGGCTTGTGCTCTCACCAAGAAGGCAACTCCAGAGTGACTTTCGAGACATCTCTAAACAACAGGACAACTGATTCGCCTGGAAGTTGCGGGGACATCACTGCAACATCTCCGAGACGTTTTCTCAGTTGCGGAGATGTCTTACCAACATCTCCACATCATCGCTGGTAGGTTGCCATGGGTCAAAGTCACAGACAAAAGTAGTCTCTACGAAGTGGTGGCAACTGAAGGAGACGTCGCGGAGACATCACTGAGACGTCTCCTAGACCGGCTGGCGACTACAAAAAGTCTCCCCCCAAAATGTGAACATGTTAGATTCTCTTGAGACTACCTGTGACATCGCGGCGATGTCTCCGAGATGTCTTCTCAGTTTGCAAAGACATCTCTGCGATATCTCCACATTGTTACCGGTAAGTCGCCATGGGTCAAGGTCGCTGACAAAAGTAGTCTCCGCAACTTGGCCGCAGCTCAAGAGACATCGCAGAGACGTCACAGACACGTCTCTGAGACCAGCTGGAGAATACAAAAAGTCTGTGAAAAATTGAACATGTTTGATTCTCTGGCGACTCCATGGAGACCAAGCAGTGTCGCGGAGATGTCATGGAGATGTCTCTGTGTGACTGGTGAGACTCGAGTCGCCGCCAGGTAGCTACCAAGTCTCCAAACCAATAAGAGAACCACTTAAAGACTTTTCACATTCTCACAAGAATTTTTCTTTTTTCATTTGATGTTTGACATCCTGGAAAGAAATGGTTACACAGTTTGAGCAAAAAACGGTGTGATTCTCAACCTGCCTTATAAAGCAGTTACTCATCCCCTCACCCATATTTCCACATGAATGGTAGTAGTTCCTGATACCCTTATATCAACTGCTTTGAGCAACAGAAATATATTCCTCAAGAATAAAGGGAATTTGTTCATTTTGCAGAGAGAATGTAGTTGCACAGATTTTCTTTTTTGCTGTGGCTCTCTCTTTGAATAAGACCATATGCTCAATCTGTATCGCTACGAACACCAAGTGAAAAAAAAAAGAAAATCAATGTAATTACTTTCCGCAAAATGATAATTCCCTTTATTTTCATAACTTGCCTTATTGGAGGCTTATATTATTATGAATAAGACCAAGAGAGAATGAGATAGAGGTGAGGATTTGAGTAGTGAATACCCAATGCCTCACCTTTGAACAAATTTTGTCCAAACATCATCATGTCACTGCACTGGCTTTGGCTTAGTGGTAGTGCTGCTGCCCGGTAAGCAGTAAGGTGACACGGGTTCAAATCCTGGGCAAGTTCCTTCTTTTTCACTTGGTGTTCATAATAGCACAGATCTAGCATACAATTTTATTCACATATGTGACCGTGCACCTCAAAACGAACATAAAGTCGCACACACTGATTTTGCGTGAGGACTGAAAATAAATGAAATGGGTCAACCTAGCCGAACTTGACTTTTTCATATTTTCTGAAAGAGCGGGTCTTTTTTTACATTATGCTAAAATTTGGTATCATAAAACGGGCAGGAAAGTGTGTTTTTATAGCAGTTTACCTCGAACATTTTTGGTAGAATAGTGTGATTAGGTGTGTCTTTAGAATCCCTTTTTCATTTCTGAAAAACCTTGTCCACACTCTTCACTTTCAACTCTAATAACTTTTGAAAGGATAGTGCTACTGCTTTGAAAGTTGGCATTGATTATGGACAGAATATGTTAATGAGGCATGCTTAATTTCAGTTTAATCTAATAATCCCTTCTTTGTTGTTACTCTGGTGGTTTACTTCCTGTTTTTTGTCCCATTCATCGCACAGCCAGCACGGTTTGGTAAAGATTAAGCGCTTGAATAGACACTGTACCTCAGAGCCTCTTTTCTCAGTTCACACTTTTCCTGAGTTTGTGCTTTCTTTCCAATATTTCGATAGGTTAGGAGAGTCCATTTGATTTGAGTAATACATCATTTTAAAGCTTAAAGTCTGTTCTTTCAGAATATGGTCTTAACTAAAAATTCATGTCTGGCAACTTTTTGTTTGTTTTGAGGTGCAGAGTCACATATGGTAACAACAAAAGAAAAAAAAAGAGGAAAATCTTGGTAAAAATACTATTTTGTTGGGATGATTGGCTGGTCTCCAATGATGCACAAAGCATAGCAGTATTCAAGTTAGGATGAAGCCACATAGAGCACAGTAACCTCTCGTAAGTTAAGTTGATGGACTCCATCATGACGGTTTTTATTAGATAAGGGATGGTGGTTGAAAAGAAGGAAATGAACCAATCAGAGTAGCAAAATCCACATCATTAGCTGCAACAAAACCAACATCTGTGACGTCGCGAGCAAAGTTGTCGAGAAGACTTTGGCCAGATCCGGGTCTGGATTTGATAAAGATGGGCAACAATCGGGAGTGCATGAAAGTCCCAGACTCATCCCAACTTCTTACCTTTTTCCTCATTCTCTCTCTCTATTGCTTTCGAGAAACAGAGGCAGCTGCTCATTTTCTCAGAACGTGCCTCCATCAAACAAATGACAACATAATAAGGGCATGTGAACCAGTTTGGTTTTCAATATCTGTTCTTTCTCTGTTAAAACAACAACAACAACAACAAAGAAACAAAGAAACAAAAAAAAAACCCAAATATAATAACAAACCAAAAATCCCCTCCTCCCTAGAAATGTCATCTTTGTCTGCATTTGTTGTTGTTGTTGTTGTTTCAACATTAACCATAATGGTGGTTTCTGGCAGAGCTGCCGGTGGACAACATCGCTTGGTACCTCCTACGTGTGCCGGAGTGATGAGCCAAACACATTGCCAAACTGCGATCTCTCGGAATAAATGTCAGGGCAGGAGTACTGACACTCAATTAGGACGATGGCAGTAACCTAGCAACAGACAAATCGACAATTGGCAATTGACAAATCAGGGATATAAAATCATTTGATAATGACAATGATGATTGTTTTTATTACTTTCTTTATTATTATCATCATTAGGGTGCTGCTGATGATGATGATTGCTATTGTAATCACTGTTTTCTTTACTTTCATTATCACTACAATGTGGGGGTAGTAATGGCAACTATCATCACTGCTACTATTACTATCATCATGATTACCATTATCATTATCATTATTGCCATCATAATCATTAACATTCACTCATTCTTATTAAAGTCACTGTGATCATATTGATCATAATCATTATTCTTCGGCTAACGTCAGTACAGACACAATCAAGTAAATGGCATGTTCAACTCAAAGCTTGATCTCAACCAATGGCTGCATCTCTGCTGAGACAAACATGATGCAAAGTAGACTGTGTAAAGAGAAAGACCTATGAAAGCTTGCAGAACAGAAGAATCAGTAGTGATTCTCTTATCTACGAAATACAACTGGCCGCCTGTCTCTCAAAAGTATGTTCTTCTTCCGGCTACGCCGCAAAACCCGAGAGCATATAAGCACAGAGAAACCAAAACAAAAACAGTCATTACCGCGCGCACCCTCCGTGCACCCGCCGCCCACGCAGGCGGCGTACGGGAGACCACCATTGAATCATCCTCTGTGGTAGCGCAGAAGAGGGCCCTCTGACAGGAGCGGCAGCCTGGCAGCCCAGGGGACGGTGGGCGGGCGCCTGAGACAAGCGGCCAGTTGTATTTCGTAGATAAGAGAATCACTACTGATTCTTCTGATCTACATTCAATACAACTGGCTGCCTGTCTCTCAAAAGTATGCTAGACCAGCACAGATGTGGGTGGCTGGCTGTCGAGGCTCGGAGGGAGGGTGTTTTAGGTTTTTGGAGTTGCCGTGAAGGCTCCGCATTGAAAGGAGCCTTCGGAGGCTGGGATGTCCTTCATGTAGAAAGACGTGAAGGTATTGGAGGATGACCAGTACTCGGCCGTCTGGATCTCCTCTTCAGAGACGCCGTCAAAGAGCGCCCAGGAAGCACTGACGCCGCGAGTGTCATGGGCACGCGGCATCGCATTTGAGATGAGGGCCACCGGGCCAGCGGCCTTGATTGCCGAACAACTGCTGACCTTGCCGTTTCGGCTTCGTGCGCGACAAGTACCATTTCAACGCACGAACCGGGCACCGAGGACAGGTCAGCGAGCGGGCAAAGGAGGATCTCGAGAGGGCCCGAGGAGGCTGTCTGATTTTTGCAATGAAATCGGCATGGGGAATGAGGCGAATGGCGTTCCGTTCCCAGCGGATGTGTCCGGGCGCAGTGGAAAGAGCGTGGACCGTGGATCTTCTCTGTCCTGAGGCGATGGCCAACAGGAAGACAGTTTTGATGGTGAGGTCTCTGAGAGAGGCCTCAGCGAGGGGCTTGAAGGGCTTTTTTGAGAGCGCTTCGAGGACCCTCGGCAGCTCCACAATGGAAGGAGCCTGCGCGACGGGGGCCGTTGGAGAAAAAAGGCCTTGGAAAGGCGCATCAGAGTAGTGGAGTTAGAGATGGACGAGCCGTCGTCAAATCCGGCATGTATGGCTGCTATGGCCGATCTGTACCCCCTGATCGTGGCTAGTGCTAGACCCTTATCGAAGAGGTGAATAAGGAAGTCTGCGACTTTCTCCAGGGGGGCGGAGCAGGGCTGAATTTCGCACTCCTGGCACCAATTGAAGAAACCTGCAAGGCGGGAATTGTAGCTTTGGGTGGTAGACTGCCTGTGTGACGCTGCTACCAGGGAGGCGGCGCGCTCAGAGAGGCCAGCCGCCGTGCCGGCCTCCCTGATAAGAGCCATGCAGTCAGGCGCAGAGGTTGGAGGCGGGGGTGGGGGGCTCCCGAGGTGGGCCGAGTGAGGAGATCTGGCCGGAGTGGGAGTGGGATCGGGTGCCCCACTACCAGGCTCCTCAGCTCTGGGTACCAAACACTCTTCGGCCACATCGGTGCGATGAGCACCAGTGTTGCCTGATCCTCGCGGATCTTCTGGAGGACACGGGGTAGGAGAGGGATGGGGGGAAACGCGTACGCGCGTAGGTGCCTCCAACTCAGCAAGAACGCGTTGAGTGCAGTGGCTGCCGGGTCCTGTACTCGCATGCAGTACCGCGGGAGCCTGGCGTTCAGGGCCGACACTAATAGATCTATGTCCAACGGCCCCAGTAACTGGCTGAGCGAGTGGACTACATCCCTGGGGAGAGTCCACTCGGAGGGGCGATGTTGCCCTCGTTATAAGAAATCGGCAATGAGATTTTCGTCGCTAGGGATGTACGAGGCAATCGGCGAGACTGCCTGGGCCCAGCACCATGTCCAGAGCTGAGCAGCTAGGGCGTTCAGCTGCAATGAACGTGTGCCCCCCTGTCTGTTGATGTACGTGGTAACAGTGGTGTTGTCCGTACGGATGAGTACGGTGTTGTCCTGCACACGCCGCTGGAAGTGGCGGCGCGCGAGTAGTACAGCTCGCATTTCCAGCAGGTTGATATGTTGACAAGCAACATGGGGGGGCCACATGCCATGGGCAGTCTGCCCATGGCAGTGAGCACCCCTGCCCTGCAGGGAGGCATCCGTCGTCACCGTGACAGACGGGGAAGCCGAGCGGGTGGGCTTGCCCTGTGAGAGGGAGGCAGGGACACTCCACAATCGAAGCAGGGCATGGGTGTGTGGGGAGACGGGGATGGGTTTGGTCAGGGGGTTGCAGTGCGGGGTGTAATGCCGCAGCAGGTGGAACTGCAGGGGACGCATTCGCAGCCTGCAGTCTGGTAGAATGTCTACGAGGCTGGCTAGCAGCCCCAGCAAGTGAAGCCAAAGCCTGGCTGGGGCGCTGTTCCTGGCGCTGAGCGACCGAGTGGTGCTCACGATGGTGTTGATACGCTGTGGGGTCGGCCAGGCCGGGCCCCGCGGGATATCGATCACCGTGCCGAGGAAGGTAGGGTGTTGCGTGGGAGTAAGCTCAGATTTCTCCCAGTTCACGAGCCAGCCGAGGCGCTGTACGATTTCGAGAAGAAACTCCAGCTGGCGATTGAGAAGCTGTGGTGATGCAGCCACCAGCAGCCATGCAATCATTGAGATAGCAATACATGTGAAGGCTGTGTTGACGAAGAAAGCCCACTACGTTGGTAGCTAGTCGCATGAACAGCTGCGGGGACGATTTGAGTCCAAAGGGGAGAGCTTTGTATCGGTATGTCTTGCCTCCCGACGCGAAGCCTAGCAGGTCTCGCGAGCAAGGGGCGATAGGTACATGGAGGTATGCATCCTTCAGGTCGATCAATACCGTCCGGACGGAGAAGGGGGAGGATCGACGTGAGGGTTTCCATTCGAAAGGATGGAGCGAAGACGAAATGATTGATACGTTTTAGGTTGAGAATCACGCGATATTCGCCCGAACGTCCCTGGGTAACCAGGGACGAGACGGCTCATCGGGTTCGGTATCCGAAGCCAAGAGCTGCTTGGGTGGAGCGGGCGGTGGGAGCTTGTCGGGCCGCAGTGGGGCCAGCGAGCCCGAAGGCTCCGCGGGGCCGGTGGGGCTGACCTGGCGGAGAGCCAGGCCTCCCTACCGCCCACACAGACGGAGTCCACCTCGCGCACGTTTCGCACGGCGCTGTACGGTTGCAGGATTGGTGGCGAGGACAGCGTGCTTGAAAGTCGCCCTCGGGGAGAGGGCGGCAACAGATATCGCACCGGGGCATCGTTCGGCAGTGACTGGAGGGGAGGACAACGGGAAGGAATGTGATACTTACCACCCTGTAAGGGAAGGTGAGTCAAGACAACAATGCAGTATAAATGCATACATGTACATATATATATATATATATATAGATATATATATATATATATACAAATGTACTCGGGTGCGTAAGACCTGGTGTACATGATAGGATAGAGTTGTGTTCCTGAAGGCTTACAACCTTTGTTTAAACATCTTGAGATAAACAAGAGACGTCGTAGAAAAAACTAGAACAGTTTACTCCCCATAGAGTACAATCTTAATAGGCATAAGTCGGGACGGGGCTCGGTAAGAGGGGGGAGGGTAACACCACCCCCATCCCCCGGGCCGAGGGCAAGGTAGAATTGGGAAACCCGGTTACGGGAGGAAGAGTTCGAGAAGCCCGATAGCTAAGATCAAGGCTCCAAAAGGCGAGAAAGCAATTTTTTCTAAGTCCCGTCGAAGTAAAAAACAAACGGGAGTATGGTGAAATAGCTATATAACCGTAGGTTATTTTGAGCTACCGAGAGAATAAAGGGTGGGTCTGACCTTAGTATTGCCGAGTCTGTGTTGTATCAGTCGGGTAATTACTGGTCAAGCCGCACGAGGTAGCGTTGAAGGGAGAGCGAAGCAGACATCCTAGCTCTGCGAGTCGTGAGCGGTAAAAGAGGATGATTCAATGGCGGTCTCCCGCACGCCGCCTGCGAGCGCGGCGGGCGCACGGAGGGTGCGCACGGTAAGTGATTGTTTTTGTTTTGGTTTCTCTGTGCTTATATGCTCTCGGGTTTCTCGGCGTAGCCGGAAGAATAGCATACTTTTGAGAGACAGGTGGCCAGTTGTATTGAATGTAGATAATGCTGCTGCAAAAGGTTGAAGACCTGCCTTCATCAAAAGGGTAGCAGTCCTACGTGATAAATTCTATGTTGTACTTAAAAACACAGGGGGGGGGGGTGGGTATAGTTTCACAGACTATGTATTCACACACACAGAATGGTAGAAGTGTCATCGCAGTTGCACTTAAACCAAGAAAGTTAATAGAGTACTTTCACACTTAGTGAGAGTGCGTAATTTGAAACGCGATTGTAATGATGCATTAGAAGAACAATGATTCAAATTAGGCATTTTTGCCATGTGAGTGCAAACTGGAATCGCGGAGGGTGATTTGAATCATAATTCCAACCTTGTTTCAAATGACGGTCTGGTGGTGTTTTCAAATCAAGATTCACCGTAATGACAGAACGAAACAGTCGTGTGTACGGATTGACCTCCATATCGTGCTTTCGGGGGGCGGAGCCAATGGTGACCTTTAAACCACTTCCGCAGAAAAACCACGCTCCTCAAAAGTACGCACTGCAGTCAAAGCGTGCACTACTTACAAGAGTGATCGATGGGATCTCAGAAAGAAGCCACACCTCCCCTCCTCACTCTGAAATTCAAAACTGCAGAATCCGTGAAGGCTTCCTAGGCCGTACGTGTGTAGGGACGAGTATCATAATCACTAATAATATCATCATCATAATAATAATCGTAATTGCAATTGTAATTGTAATTGTAATTCATCATGGCAGTTATACTTCACGACCAGTGTGAAAAAGCCACCAACTCACAACTCTCCCATAGGTTTTTACACAATACTGTTGGAAGGATCATGTTGTTGGCAGATAGTCTAGTACCTACAACCTGTCCCTATAAATGTGATAGTTAATGGCTGGGTAATTCAAGGAAGAAATAAAAGAAAAAAAAAAGAGGTGATTTCTGGAAAATTTGTGTGCAGTTCAGTAGGACTCTAGTGCATAGATGACATCATCATGCGATCTGATTTTTATGAGTTTCACATGATATCCATAAAAAAAAACAGAAACATGTCAAGCTTGTCTGAAATGTTATAAACATTTATCCTTTTTTTTTTTCTGTGCCCGCTTTCCATGAATTCATGTCATTACATTACTCTTTGATTGTACTCTATTGATCAAATCCAGCTTGAACCTACTGTGGAGTTCCACTCCAGGGGCGGATCCAGCAATTCCGTACAGGGGAGATGCCTTTGCAAAATTTAAGGGGTGGGGGAGGTGCACGTACCCCCAATTTTTTTCTTTTTATTTATGTTGTTTTAACAAAAAATAAAGAGGGCACACACGCCCGGTGCGCCCCCCTCTGGATCCTCCACTGCGCTCTATGCTGTGCATTTCAAATACCAGTAAACTTTAGAAGGCTTCACTACACCCCTCACTCCATTCATTTCTATCACACCACTCCTCCTAGCCCTATCCCCCTCCTATTAAAAAATGATCAAATAAGCAAACCATTAACAAATTTCTGCTTAAGCAGACTTATAGCTCTGTCGCTGATGTCTATGTTTCGCTCATTTGTCACTTTGAATAGAAGACTCTGAAGTCCCTGACACAGAAAGAGAGAGAGAGAGAGAGAGGGGGGGAGGGATACTGAAGTTGGATGACTCAGTATGTTATGATTTGAAGACTTAATATGATTTCTTGGAAGAGGGGGGCATTGTTACCATTGTAGCTAGTACTCCACCAATCACACGGAGGGGTGACTCAGCCTCTAACTTCAGTTCCACTTGGAAAAAAGGGGGAGAGGAAGAGGGTGGGAACTAAGTAGTCTAATTTGACAAACTTTTTTTTTGTGTGTGTGTACGGAACACATTTTGAGTGAGGTGGACAAAGACAGTGTTTTGATAAAACAAGTGTACAGAACATAGAGTTGGCACCAAGTGGAAAGCTTTGTGGGGGTGGGCCAGTGCAAGGCTCATTTCTGGAGGGAATGAGGTATTTCAACGGAAATCAAGTTCTTTGATGGGGAGATCTGAAGGAGGGAGGGGAGGAAGAGAAGGGAGAACAAGGAACCGAGGGAACATGGAGAGAGGACAAATTCACCCAGAGCAACACAATCTCAGTGAACGATGGACACATCCCAAAGTATTCACGCTACAAAAGATGCCAATTACTGTAAAACACGATATATTCGCGGCATGAAATTTTCGCGAATTGGAGCCGAAGGCCTTTTTCATGGCATGAAATTTTCGCGAATTGCCACTGGCATTCAGTGCATTCATGTAGGTAAGACCTTTCACATGCATTTTAATTTCGTGAATTTTGGCTCTCACGAAATTCGTGAAATTAAAATGCATGCGAACATTCCTCATTTTACAGTAACTGAAAGGTGAGGGTATCCCATGGATTTGTTGCGGTGGTCTCCCCGCCCAACCACGACAAGACTAGGCTTCCAAAATCTTGCTCTGAAGATTCAATCAAGCTTGCGGGACTATACGGCTGCGACTATACGTTTTGATCTTTATGACGGCACATGGATCTTCCTACTGGATTACAGCCAGTGGTGATGAGTATTACTCACATACTGTACTGAGTGCCAGGGTGGCTATAAAACAAGACTACTGGTGTCATTCTTCAGTCATACTCTCCCGAGGGGAAAAAAAAAAGACAGGATAAACAAATAAAAAATGGGGGAAAAAAAATCAAGAAAACGACATGAAATTAAGTGACAGTATAAACAAAGATCACAGTACACACCCCCTCTGGAGAAGCATTTTTCCTCATTCTAGCTGTAATCCATACCCATAATTATGATGTCATGTCAGCAGAGATTGAACATGTGTTCAAGGGGGTTGGGGGGGGGGGGGGGTTGAAAGGGCAGAATAGTCTGCTTTTCTAGACCTTTTAATATTGAAACGTAAAGTGCTATCTGAAAATACTGGCACGTGCAAAGAAAGAGAGGGAGACGAGATTAGAGATGGAGACAGACGATACAGAAAAAGCGTAAGAGAAAATGATCTTAGGTTAGGGAACTACATAAAGTTTTTGATGTTCACAATGCAGGGTAAGATTGGTCTCAACCATACACATATAACTTTTCATATGAGCTAAGGTATGGATGCCACCAACTCACAACTCTTCCTTTGGTTTGTATGCAATACCGTATGTCCCCCCAAAAAATTTACAACGGGACCCTCCGCAATGATATCTTTAAAAATAGTGAATCAATCCAAACACAAATTCAGGGTATGAAACTGTAACTCATTGCCTACATCGTACAGAAAACCCCATTCGATTTGCTTCAGTGGTCAAAGAGAAATGAGGAATTTTGTAGAGGATGTCAAGAATCTCTTCCCTCCAAGTTCTGTCTATTGTATTCACACACAAAAGCATCAAAGTGTTAAACTTGGAAGAATCAGACTCATGACATGCTTTACAACATTCCACATTTCTCTGTGACCGCTTAACCAAATTGAATGGGGTTTTCTGCAAAATAGAGCTAAGATGTTATATTTTAAGACCCTGAAGCAGCATTTAGACAGTTTAATCATATTGGGCGTAATCAATGCAAAGATTTGATTGTAATTTTTTTTGGGGACATACTGTACTGTTGGAAGGATCGTGTTGTTGGTAGATAGTCTAGTAACTACAACATGTTCCTGTAAATGTGATAGTGGCTGGGTAATTGAAGGAACAAAATAAAAAATGAATGTCATTTTGGACGACTCAAAGAGGAATCTATCTTTAAGCAATGGAATGACTTCTATTTACCTGCAACGAACTATTAAGTGTTGGTCAAAAGAAGATAACCGCAGCTATTTTAACAAGGACATCGTACGCCAGGGGGCGATTACACCCCTTTTCAAAGAATAGATACAAATGAATGAGAAAGATAGCAGGATTATGTGCATGGGTGTATAAACAGGACCCACAACAAAAGAGCTGGATCGTTGTAAACAAATCTTTCAAGAGCAGTTCTACGTCATCCTACCATTCCAGCACCTTGCTTGATGGGGGTGGGGGGGGGGGGGGGGGGGGGGGAGAGAGATCTGTAAAGGATTGAGTGGGCAGTACAGCGAGATCTGTACCTGTTGTTTACATGTTTGTTTGCAGCCGCAGCAATTTCCCAGGGCAGGGGGGAGAACATCCGGGGTCAGGACATGCCTTGAATTTCCAGGAACCAGCTAACCTACTGTAAGAGGTTAAGGAACACATGATCAAATAGAAGTTTATACAGTACCTGTGTGTATGTGTGTGAGTGTTATGGGAGTGTATCGAGTGTGTTCATACACAGAGTCCTTGGGACTATTGTCAAGAATGTTTACCACTGTCAGTGGCGTAAACAGTGCGTGGGAAGCTTTTTTTCTTTCTTCTTCTTTCTTTGTTTTTGTTTTTTTCTTGCGAGTTATGTCATTTGTTCAGAATAGGAGTTGTCAAAGGGATTCTCTACCTCCTCGAAGAAGTCTGATACTGGGTTTGTTCATGTTTGTTGCATGCATGTGTGTGTGTGCACATTGCGATATTCCTCCAATAAGAACAGTATGGTGAGAATGACAAGTTTGCAGAGGGCTGAGAAAATTGAAAACTGATCACATTATATGCAAACTAAACAAGAGTGAAGATTGCACTGCCTCACAATCTGTATGTAGATTTTATCATCAAAATGTCATAAAAATCATCTGTTACATTCAATAATTTGGCAACTCAAAGCCCTGCTGTACCCTTAACAAACTCATCAGCAGAGACTCCAACTCTCCCGTTTTCGACGGGAGATCTCCCGCCGAAAACCCATTTTTGCAAAATCTCCCGTTCTCCCATTTGAGATTTAATTTCTCCCGCCCTGGCTCTTTGTCTCCCGTTGGAAAAGATTCCTTACTTATTTCTATCGTGTGTTGAAAAAATAAGCCTTAGATAGCACAAGAGAGCATCTAGAACCCTAGGAACTTTGCGCTTCGCACACATCAAGTTGGAGTCTCCCGTTTGCTAGGGGTTTCAGGCGGGAGAATCTCCAGATCAGAAGGTGCTTTGGGTTGGAGTCTCTGCATCAGCACTAAGTCACTATAAAACTCTGTGGATATTACATGCAGATTAATTTCATATGCTTTGATGTCCAAAAAATATCAATATCAGACCAAAAATAAGAAATTTATATAACTTTATAATTTCATGTTTTTGTTTTGTTTCGCTTTGTTTTAAAAGATAGGTAATAAAAACTAACTAGAAAAGCACTCTGAAAGTGCTGACCTCCGCCAAGCAGCGACTTTCCACCAATGATCTTGTTCTTGCATCAGTGATTTCCACCCATACGTATTGCATGCTGAAAAATCGCCCGATTTCCCAATATACAAGCCTTCGTTACACCCTCAGCTGCATGGCACGCCTCGCTTTAGCAGAAACTAGAGCATGCACTTTAGTGCGCATATGAAAACCTCAACAATGCGCAGCTTGAACTCCCAAGTTCATTGACCCTACCTGCCAAAATATCAAAAATCCTTCATAAAATCCATAAAAGTTTTTAGATCACAACCAAAATTTAATCTTTTGTTCCTTGTGTCATTCTCAACCTTTCCTGCAAGTTTCATCTAAATCCGTGCACAACTTTTTGAGATATTTTGCACATGGACAACCCAACAAACCAACAAACCAACAAACCAACGGTAATGAAAACATAACCTCCTCCCTTGGTGGAGGTAAAAATGCAAATGAGATGTGGTGATGTCACAGCCTAGGAAGTCTCCTATTGATCTACACACATCATCACAAAATTGGAGGATGACCTCGGGCATCATACAGGGTGTTGAGATGGAAAAAAAATTATACCAACATGGTATAGCTTTACCAAAACGGTATAGCTATATGATGAGTACAGTATAGTTTTCGCGAAATTGTGAAATCCATTTTTGACAACCATTCATTATATACATGAGTAAACTTAATTGTTGCATACCATTCCAGCACGGCTGCATCACCTGCAAGCCAAGATACACTGATAGTTTATCTTTTATGCACTTTTGAGGATAGATTGTTGCTGTAGAATTAGATACCGTACCATTAAAGCAAAGTGCACAGAACCTCATAGTTGAATTTTGGACGAAAGTTTGCTGTGATGGGTAGTGGGCAAGCGTGCCTTTACCTCCTGTGTCCAGGTAGGGTCAAACCCAGTGGGTCACCTCCCCTAAGTCCAGTAACCCCACCTTCATCCACCCAGTAAATCCCTTAAATACACTGCCAGGCAGGAGAACCTCTGAAGGACAAGTTGAAAAGTGGCAATAAGGAAAAGAAAAAGAAAATACTGGTACAATGATAGAGTGGTATACCACCCCTGGTGAGGATTTTAAGAACAGTGACGGATGCTTTTTGTTGTTCCCAACAGAAGCTTATGGAAATGTGGTATCGAGGGCAACTCGTTGTGACTTGTCAAGGCACCTCGTTTAAGACAGGAGGCAAGAAAAAAGTGTCATGACTCACCAAGGTGCCTGCCTTGTTTTGGACAAATAGGTGAGAGAGAGAGGGAAGTTGTAAAAAAAAAAAAAAAAAAATCTTTTCCTCGCAAGTTTGTTTAGAATGACAAGTTGAGAAAGTGAATTTCTGGTACTCAACAAGATGCCATTCCATCATTAACCCGTTGAGGACGGTTTGATTTTGCTACAACACGCACTTCCCATAGACACCTGCTCGAGTATACTCGGGACTAGTCTTCAACGGGTTAAAGAAAGAATAAAGTACCATAGTGAGTTTTCAGTGGGCTGCCTTCTTGTCCCAAACAAGGCATTGTGATGAGTTCTAACAAATCAAGCATAAGTGTGTGTATACAGCTCTCTTTCTTCTTTGAAACAAGCATACAAAGACACTAATAGAAGGAGGGGTGTGTGCAAAGCCCAACACTGCAGCCATTTTAGTAATACATTATGCTAATCACAATACATAAATCCATACCCCCTTCCCAACCCTCAGAAAAATAAACCAATCATTAAGATATATGTGTAAACATATATTTACTTTAATGATGAATAAATACATAAAGTAACCTGCTCTTCTAAACTTTCTCCAAGACTTTATCACAAATTTTGAAGCTGGGCTGGTCACATCCCCTAATCATAGGTAATTACCATTCCTTATTGGGGCTGTAGTAAGGAAGATTACAATCATAACTAAGGCAGGACATGAATAAAAAGAAAGGAATACAGAAATAGGATCTGTACAACGACATCGCTGTCCCCAAACAATGATGTCATTTCCAAATTATGGATTGGGACATCATCTCTCTTGTGATTTACCGACTTTCAAGCAGTTATAGTTTTGTTATTGTTTACATGCAAGCTTCCTTTGAAATTGATGCTCCTGTTTCACATCCGTCCATCAAATGATTTCGCTTTGTTTTCGTTTTCATACAGGAATTTCCTAGCAAAAATATATCAACTAGGCCTGATAGCATAGTGGTTTTCCACGCTGCTGACATGTTAACCAGTAAAAGGGGATGCTATAATAGTGAGTAGGATGTTTATTCTGTGGTAGTATAATATTTCATAATCAATACAAGATACCAGAAGTGTCCTAGTCTTACCGGATCCTTTCAGATTTTGAGATCCAAGGTCGAACACCATTTGTCATTGGTGGGTCTGGAAGGGCACATCAGAGAGGGTTTTCACACTTACACACCTGTGGACGAACTTGTAAATGTTTTTACACTTGAAACTAGTTTCACCCCAATACAGAGTCAAGCTGGGTCCACTTTCTCATTCAGATTTAGGAGGGTCAAACTGTGGAGATAACAGGTAATGCCAACCTAGAATGGAGGAAAAACTGGCTTGGGACACAAGTCCAGTTCAGATTCAGCTGTGCTTGATTTTGAGAAAGGTGTTTTCTATAGCAATAGCAGGAATGTAGGGCCTACATGGTGCAGGTTTGCATGCAAGTAACTGGTAAAAAAACAACGACAACAAAAAACTTGTTACTAAATGTGTTTATAATTTTTATACACTTTTTCATGAACCTTCTTGTAAGTGTGAAAGCACTCCATGGGATCCCACTGGTTTGTTAGGAATGGGGTGTGGAAGAGAGAAATGGGGGGGGGGGGGGAAGGGAGGAAAAAGCATAAATAAGAGGTGATTGCCCTCTCTGCCACCATAATTCCTTCAAATGACTTTCATGGAAGCACCAATGTCTAACTGCCTCTTTTTTCTTTCCATATCTCTTCAAAGGTGTGTTAGAAAGGTTTGATAACCTTGGAATGAATTGCATAATACTTGTCATGTAAACAAATAAAGAAATATTCCATCAGAGTCCTGGGCATGATGTCTAGTCTACTTACACAGACGCTTTAATACCAAATAATTTCAGGTTCCACAACAAGGTATTCCCCAAAGGGGTATGAAGCCCTTCTGGCTTCATCAACACCAAACATACAGGAGTGTAACAATGTTGCAAGAATGCAACAAATGTTTAATCAGTTAATGTTTGTAGATTAGCGGTATATGCTTTGGTCCACATTGTGACATATGATAGGCATGTTTGCAAAATGGGCTCTTTCTCAAGCTTGAAAAAATTGAGCATGAACAGTACCCCGATGAGCAGTGTTACGGATCAGCATTTCAAAACGCCGACTTATCTCCACAAAGTAATAAAGCAAAACGCACCTAGAGTGATGGTTTAGTGGCTCCGAACTGCATGCAGAGATGTTGAACATGACAGAAGTTAATGTTTACGAGTGCCCATAAGACTGACAAAATGAGAGTAAATACTAATGTTACAGCAGGGCTAGCCTTTTGCCAAGGCCCTCTTGCTGTATGGTATGTGGTGAGTGTATAGGGGTGAAGAAAGCAAGCCCAGCCGAGCGTGACAGCGCGAGGGCCTTTTGAGATCTGATTCGCAAAAATAGACCAATCTGCGTGCCTGACCACTCTTGCCCGATTTGCATGAGGTGAATGCATATGCCATTGATCTTCACTGGAGGTCAATGATATATGCACACAGGTCACACACAATGTCACGACAGAGGATGTGGGCAGCACACAATTCCATTGGTGGACCGCAATGCCATAATATGATTATTCAGTACGGTTCCTGTGGTCATGAATAGTAATGTGTGGAGCAGATCTCGAAAAAGGCCCTGGCACTGTCACACTCGGCTGGGCTCCCTTCGCTCGCCCGTCATAGCCATCGTACAGCAAGAGAGCCTTGTCAAAAGGCTACAGCAGGGCCTGAACACCAAGACTACCCCCATGGTTGCGGTCACCAGAATGACACCAGAAACTGAATGTTGACCCCCTGACCAAAACAAACCCAGGGAAAAGGGAACATATCAGAAGCTCTGAACAAAGTACTGCCATAAATGACAAACAAGGAACAGGTCTGACGTAAATGGCACACTTTCTTTGTCAGGCCAGTATAGCCCCTTGATATTCTTGTAATATTATAATGATTGATTGCTATTAAGTACTTCAGCACAGTTCTGACAAAGAAATAGATTAAGTTGGAAGATAGCCAAGACATTTCTCAAATTCTCTTCACAATCATTTGCAACTTCTACCCTCAACTGGGTCTTATGTCCTTCATGGCTTTTCAAGCCTGGGAGAAAAGGTGAGATTGGATAATTTATCATACGACTATAAACTAGAAGGACACTGAGTAATGTCCATGGTAGGTCCAGGGAAACTATTGTCCTGAATGGTTCGCAGCAACCGATGATAAACCACATCTGCAAATACAGTTTGTGGAGTTCATGAATTTGATATACCTTATGTAAGCATTAGTGCACATATGGCCTATATAGTCAAAACATATAACAACAAATATCGATAAACATAAAAGAATATATATATGTTTGAGTGTGTGTAACACAATGTAATCTATTAACACCAACATCATTGAAAGGTGGATACATGAACTTCTTTTTCTGCTTCTATTCTTTGAAGTCACCTTGACTAAATTCTAAATTACTGAAAAATCTTACATTGTGCCCTTGCCCCGACACAGGAACCAAAAAGTACAGCAGTACTGATCTCAGCGCTTCCTTGCAGGTTTGCTGTGACACCAACAGCCGGAGGCCGGAGGCTTGAACTGATGCTGATCACTTCGCAGCACTCACCCTATGACCACGTGTCCATGACCGAGCACTTGTATGGGAAATCATGTAAAACATGAGGTACAAATGCAACTTATAACACCTTCTGGTTCTCTTTCTCTTTACTGACCAGGACTCTTCTCTGGCGGTCATCAGACACATGCTGACCAGCAGATGTGAGGACAGAAAGGAGTGTAAATACAGAGGAGATGGAGGAGAAACTCAGGGGAGGACCACCATGGAGTACCCCTGTAGTCTCAAGTCACAGAGAGTCGATGACCTACTTCAGAAAAGAAACAGCAGGGTAGGACGGGGTGGGGCTAAGTAGAGGAGACCCCGAGATAAATGAGAGATTTCGGAGATTGAGCTTTAATGCGTCAAGAAATGGCCTAATGAGGGGACAGAGAACTTGCGGTTGCACAACTCCCAGGGTCTTGGTTAGCTTAGCGGAGGAGGCCAAAGAAAACAAGACCATCCCCTTTGCGACAACAGTTATCGCGCTTTCTGCTTTCTGACGAGGGGGAGAGAGGTGAAAGTGGGGTGTTCACCCTGCTCTTGATTAGGGACAGATTTCTTTTTTTTTTCCTTCTTACTTTTGGCCAGTGGAAGCCCGGGGTAAGTAAGACTGAATGTGGGTTCAAGGTAATCTCTTCCAAGCGTGGTCTCAGATCTGGTCTTCCTATATAGTGTAGAAGCAAAATGGTGTGAGCTTCACTCAGTCAACTCTCTCTGTAAGTCAACGTCATGTAGGTTGAATTTCACTTGTAATCCAATTAAAATCTGCTACCACATTCCAACATACACCTGCTGACTCGTGAGCTTTCTACGACTAAATACTCAATCACACGACTGGGTAGAGAAGAGCACTATGACTGAAATGTCTTACTTGATCTGGGACACACTTATGTGAGTGCTGTGGCTGTGGCGGGATTTGAATGCTGGACCTTGTGATGTAGTGTGCATCAATGAGACCATGGCACCTCCTCATACATAATCATACAAAGGCCCTATAATCTACATCATGTTTGAGAGAAAGAGAGTGGAGGAAGAGGAGATGATGAGGAGAGAGTCTGGTGCCTGGTATTGACGTAAGGGGTGGTAAGGAGTCTTTTGTCTTCCTTCTAGCCTCCCGCCTAGCAGGGGTGGATCGGAGCCAGATGGGGTAGGACAGTGAACCCCTAACTCCAACCCAACTCTTTTTACAGGGGCAGAGTTTGTTTTGTTTTGACCCTCCACCATCAGTTCACAGGACTAATCATCCCTGGGGTGATAAAACCTTGTATTACAATTTTTGGGTGAATATCACTTTTTTTTTTCAAATTAATTGTCCGATAATCAGAGTGATGTCCTGTCCAAATCCTAGCTGTCTTACCCCCCAAAATGAAGCCACCATTGCATGTCAAAGGAGAGGTGTTCCCATTTGTTACAGCACTTTAGCTGCCATAGTTTTTTTTTTCCCTAAACATTTGACATTTTTGAGATACGAGGATTTGTCTGTCCAACAGTGTAATCTTGTTTCCTTTTTCTCTTTTTTTGTGTGTGTGTCATGGTTTGATAAAGACAAAATGTGATCCTGCAGTGGATTCCAAATCTTTAAATAACTGAAACCCAGCGATCTATATCCAGAGGATAAAACAAGATATTCATCATTCCTAAGTTCAAGAAACTGAGAAGTATATATAATACTCCTTCCTTTGTGCAAATATGTAAAAGTAACAGAAAAATCTTTGTCGGGACAAATACAAGTTGAATGTCCCGGATGAACGTAGTTTTGAGATGGCTTTAGAGAGATACAACAAAATGGAACACATCAAGAATAATTATGAGCATGTGTACCAGGACATGATCCAGCAACTTTAGAAGCTGAAGCAAGGTCTGTAACTGAACACATGGGCAGAGCATGCCTGGACTAGGTATCTGGCAAAGATACCATATAGGTACAAATAGCAATAATGCAACAGATTGACAGATATATCAGGGCAGGTCTGTTGGTAAATTGATAATCCTTTTAATCACAAATAGATCAAAATCACAATGTCACATCTCAACTGTCAAAATCTTTCATATTCAAAGTGGTGTATCTCAGCTAAATAAGTGAAATTAACCTGCTGTCTCTTTTTCCCCTTTTCAGCACATTCATTAATCCATGAATATGTTGTTTTATTCATGTATGTAACTTTGATCATGTAAGGTTGATGCCATAATTATCTCCAGTGCAATTTAAGCTCACTTTACTTTAACATCCAAATCATCACATTCCTCACATGATTTTACAAGGCAGTGACTGTTACACCCTCTTGGAATGTTAGCAAAAACTACAAGAATGTAAAATACAATGTACAAAATCTTTGGTCTTTAGATAACTAAGGGTTTATTAATATTATTTCTCTATTTCTCATTGAGGAAGCAGTTTTTTGCTGAAAATAAAGTATCAAAACTATTCTTCTCTAGAATAAAACATATTCCACAACAGACGAATTAAGAACAATCTGCACGATAGAATGAGAAAAAACATCATATTTTTTTTGTTTATTTTGTTGTTAAAAAGAATATGAAGATTATTGCAAACAGAATAGCCATCATGGTCACATGATCCCAACGACTTCCATAGAAACAGTGCAAAAGGATGATTTATTAGATAATATACCGAGATTGATGGTGGTCATCATTATCATTTTTTTCTTTCTGTTCTATTGATCAGCAGTCAAATTTTACTGTGGTTTCTTCTGATTGACACTGGCAATAATCTGACAGATTTTGTTCCTCACGTAAGTGTACATGAATACAACATCAAGTTTTGTGCTTCTTTTTCAACCCGTCCAAATAAGGCAAACAGGGTAAGGCATGACTGAGTAACATCCAGTTGGTGGGCAACACGATTAGACTCACACACACAAGCATACACACAAACATTAGATTTAGCATTACTGACGACGTCTATAAAAATGTAAATTAATAGATGTTCTTCTTTGGGATGCACTCAACTGCAGAATATGGGTAGTTCAGAGAAAAGTATCCTTTTCAGCGTAGTTTAACAAACATAATTTCACATCAGAGAGAAAGGAGTTACACACATACACATAGAGGCTGCGTTTATCTAACTTGAGAGAGAAAATCACGTTCCAAAACGCGTTTGGAATGGTGTTTGCAAACATGGTTTGAAACGCGATTCTCGGGGTGCCGCGTTTATCTAACCATCATACAATCGCGATTTGAGTGGTGTCACTGCGCGTAGCTGCTTTGCGCCGTTTGACCCAGGAAGTAAAGGTCAACTGCATACCAGCAAACATGTCTCATCAGTCACACACAAATAATGGGTAGAGAGCACAACCGGAAAGAGCTGGGATTTGACCTTGAGATATAAACACGTTTCAAAACGGCATTGCGTTTATCTACTCACAGAATGGTGATCGTGGTCTCAAACGTGTTTTAAAACCCCTTTGAAAGGCGTTTCAAAACAGCGTTTCTAAACGCGTTTGAAAACACGGTTGCGTTTATCTAACCCCTGAAAATGCCTCAAACGCGTTTAGGATCGTGATTCTGCCTCAGAAATTGTTTAGATAAACGCAGCCTCACATACCCACACACAGTGACTAAATCAATTTATAACATTATCCTGCACATCTTTTTGAGCCCTAAAGCTAAACGAATGCAGAATGTTTATTGTCAACTATTGCACTGAGATATCCTTTCCATATTTGGTTTTAGAGATGCTCTGGTAAAGGCATCATTACGGTCCACACTTGGAAAACACAAATCCAATCAACTTGATGAATCATATTCACAATTCCTTAATGGCACATTGTGATTTATTAATGCTAAAAATACGCTTTTCTATGAGACGTACAGACTGCTACATTAAACCTTTAATCCAATTCAATATTCTTTGGTAGACTCAAATATTAGTAGACACCAATTAAGGGCATTACATGAGAAATGGTAACATTTCCCTACGCTGTCATGTGATATATACGAAAAGAGAAAGAGAGAAAGAGAGAGAGAGATAGAGAAAAACTTATCCAAAATCTTCTTGGTCCCAAAATGCAGTACAATTGGTTCATTAGTCAAACGTGTTTGTCCACGCTCTGTTCCTGGTTGTTCCACGAAGTCCTGCCTTATCCCGCGAGGGGGGAGATAGGAATAGCCAACCATCCTTCATGAGGAGGTGTTTCCCTTCGTCAGGATAATGTTGCCATAAATTGCCTCTTCCCTGCAAAGCGGAGGGCAGAGGAGAAAAGAAAGAAAAAAAAAAAGACACATTTTAACAACACACTTTACCTGGAATTTTGAATGGGAACAATACATGAGCAAGAAAAAGACAACTATGAAAACGTCAATGCAGAGCTTGAAAATAAATTCCTTCAATCTTTTAAGCAGGTAACTACAAAACATTTGCTAAAATCTTAACTTCTGTATACACACAGCTATGGATGAGCCATTTGTTTATAACCATAACTCGTTGAGGACGAGTCCAGAGTATACTCGGGCAAGTGTCTATGGGACTATGTTGTAGCAAAATTAGCCAGTCATCAACGGGTTAAAGGGATAGTACAGTATTGGTGGAGATGAGAATTGGGCTTTTAACTTTTTGCGAGATACCAAGAAATCACTTATGATGTAGTACAGAGCATACCATTTTAAGAGGAATTCAAAGTTTATTTGATGAAAATCGGGTTTGGAATGAATGAAACATCCAAAAACAAAGTAAAACAAAGCGATCGTAATAAAGTGTGGGTCCCACACTTTATTAGAATCGCTCTTTTTTGATATCTCAGCCATTTCAAAACCAAATTTCATCAAATAAATGTTGAATTCCTCATAGAATTACATGCTCTTCCATATTTCATAAGAGGTTTCTTATTATCTCACCAAAAAATGTTAGAAATCTGAAATTAGGTCTCAACCAAAACTGTACGATCTCTTTAAAGAGGTTGAGAGAGGTACCCCCAAAAGCAAACCTTTAACTCTATGTGTGCCATGGTACAAACTATCTCTGTGCCACATTATTCTGAGACTGCAATGCATGAGCATTTTTGGGAAACATTCTCTTTTCAAAGCCATGTAACTTTCTATAGAATTGTTAATGCTATAGACATAAAACTGAGCAAAGTTGAAGAGAAAATTCCAAGCTTTGCTGCAATACAAATTTTATGACAAAGCTCTGATGATATATCTTTCAAATGGCCAGTAGCCACCTTGTTGTCCAGGTCCTAACTTTCCTAGACACAACCGCAACAAAAAATTACACTTTACTTGAAACACCTTCAATACGGATCACCACTTTTCAATCACTGCACAACGCAAGCTATCTGTGCAAGGAATAGAATTATGAGTGAAACTTTCATCGTGCTGTGGCATTTGGCGATTTTTTGATTGGTTTGGATGGTATTGCAAATTTGAGCAAAATATGTAAACTTGGCAAGCTGTTGACCGAGTCAGGCATGAGAACATGGCACGTAAAAGAGTTCTAGACTTTTATGACCAGGCTTTTGGTACAACCAGGTGACACCAGGTCACACACCTTCACACACTGTAGTTTTGTAAATGACTGTGAGTCAATGCTGAAAAGTTCATGTAGCTAAAGTGGGTTGCAGCTGTAACCCCGGCATCAATCCCAAACAAATTCAGAATGACACATTAAAGTGCCTGAATGAACAGCAGGAATGAATGAAAAAGATTGTTATAGCACTTCTCTCCAGCTGACCCATTCATGCACCCTTCAATTGCAACTTTTGTCTGCCTGCACCAGCGTCCCACAGTGTCACAGTGATACGGGACACGAAATCAAAACATATCCTTCTATAAAGTGAAATATTATATCCGATATCTCTTACTACTCCGCTGATCTAATCAACTTTCATTGAAAGGGTTCAAGTCAAAGAGGTAGAGAGAGAGAAAAAAAAAAGAGAGATAGAGATAGAGAGTCTGTTGGATATCGCTTGACGACGGCCAGACAAATGATGCCAGTGTTAGGGGCAAGAAAGGTTGGCTAGCCCTCTTGCTGATTCCCAGAGATTGTAGAAACAAGGTGCCATTATGCTTGCAAGAAATGAGTCTTTTCTTCAGATGTCAAGCACTTGCGTTCATCTCTCTAACAGTACTTTCTCGCAATCTCTCTCACTCTCCTTCTCTCTCTCTTTCTCCCACCGTACTGCTGCTGTCAAGATGGTTTAGATTTTGGAGGCGGCACAGCCAAGCCGGAGCTATCCACGACGACGACCGCTGGGCGCAAAACTTCGCCCTTCTTCCACTGCTGGTCGGAACCCCTCCTGTGCCCATAACAGGGAGAGGCAGGCATTATACCAGGCATGCAAGGGGAGTGGAAGTCTTTCCCCAGGTCAGCGACTCGTTAGCCTACACCCATACTCCCTCCTCTTCTTCCGGATCTTGCAGGCACTCGTTACAAATGACAAGTGCACCAAGCATGAACTATTCTCAACAACTGCGTAAATCATCTAGACTCATTTTTGAGGGTTTTTTCCCCAACATATTCAAAACTCCTGGAAAAGTTGTGAGACAAAGATATCATTACTGCACTGAATTTGCATGGAATATTAGTAGGACTGATATCTCAATTTCTTGCATTCATGAGAAACATAAAAACTGCAGAACTTTCTTACTTTTGGTTGGATTTGGGATTTCATTTTTTCTTACGTCAATGTTGACTGAGACAACTTGCCATAAGAACGTTCCCCTGCAGAAAGCGTGACACTGTTGGCAAGTGACTTTCCACTCAATTTTTTGATTTTTCCCATGTGGCCACAAATGATACCATGCCTTTAACTTGCTAGCTACACTACTGGTAAATCGTTGTTGTTTTCCTTCTAATTATAAGATCTGATAAATTGTTTATGTCATAATCACAGTCATATTTGGCGGAATGCCATGCCAATGGCAAATGTGCATTCCATTGGCAAAACTCATGTTTTGGAAATTTTTTTAAGTGCCATAACATTAGGGGGTTCACACGTACACCAATTAGCGGGATACAAATCTCGAGATTTGCATCGCGATAGGTATCTCAAGTTTTTTGCACGTGTGGACAGAAAAAACCTGACAATTAGCGCGATAAGCATCGCGATGCTAATCCCAAGAAATCTTGCGCTAGTTCATCAATTAGCGGGATGATTGGCCCCGCGCTGGTACGCGTGAACGGTCGGGATTAGAATCTCGAGTTTTTATATCCCATCATACTTCACCTCTTTCACCTCTTTGGCGCACCACAACAACCGCGCGCGAACCACACCACTGACGCGCAAAAAACAATGGACAAAAGGAAGTGCGCGCAGGTAGTCATAGAGAAGGGCGCTGTATGACCCAGTTTGCAGGCTTTGCTGTTATCTCTATCGGCAATTAGCGGGATAATTCTGTATGTGTGGACGCTTGCAAAAAACTCGAGATTCCGAGCGTGATCGCTATCCCACTAATTTGGTACGTGTGGACGCTCGCAAAAAATCTCGAGATATGGAGCGCGATTGTCATCCCGCTATTTTGTACTTATGAACCCGGCTATTGTGATATCTCATTGTATCACACCATGCATTTCATATAACAAACATTTCTGCAACAAAACAAAAAACAAAAAAGGGGGGGGGGGGCTTCAAGTGAATGACAGTTTGCTGGAGTACTGCATTTCCCTGCAGGGGGCTTGCATTGTATTGCAAAATGGGCTGGTAAAGTGTATTACTCATATGCTTCACTCATTTCTGGAATTCGGATAAACAAGATAAACACAATGAATGAGCATGGAATGTGAATGGTGACAGTGAACGGAATGTGCACGTGAGAGAGTAATGTCTGGTTAACATCACCGATTCTCTGGTATATCTTGAGAAAAATCTGAATGAAAACTGAGCAATCTGAAGCAGATCATAGGATTGGAAACAGCTCCTTCTCAGCCTCTCTCTCTCTCTCTCTCTCGTTTTCGCTCCAGCTCTCTTCTGATTGGCTCTCCATCCCTGAGGGTATGTTGTGATAGGCCACTTATCCCTGTCATTGCAAACAATAACTACAGAGGTCGAGCAGGGTTGCATGGTCAAAGGTCAACTACACATCAAGTGCTTCCCCTTCGGCTATTGACACAGATATTACATCAATCAGTGTTGCACTCTTCATACAGGCCTGGCTCCCGTTCACATGCTAAAAATTAGCCACAGCAACATCAGCTATGACAAGCATGCTTCAACCTTAGTACAATAGACACTAGATAGATTGAAAAAGTTGTTGCATTTTAAATATCAACTCTGTCGTGAGTCGTTTGGGAGGAATTGTCACTGCGCAGCTCCATTGCGCAGTTTGACCTTAGGAGCAAAGATGTGTAGTTGGCAGTGGTTGGTGTGGGCAGGTCCGAACTATGACTGCATTTTAAAATGACTTTGCGTTAATCAAATCTACAGAAACACATTTCTGGCTCAAACGCATTTGCGATCGCACATTTTCTGCCATCTCAGGTATGCACTTCTAACCCCCATAATCAAAACAGCTTTGCACTTATCAACTGCCCAAAACTGCCTAAAAGCTATTTGGAAACCTTAATTCTGCACCAGAAATGAATTGATAAATGCAGCCAAAAGGGGAGGAGTAGAGTTTGTAGGTGCATCCAAGAGACTTCTGAGCTGATTGCACGGGAACATAGAGTGGCAAAAAGTTGTGATATATTTCTAAATCTGCAATTTTTGTTGCACAATGAACAGAAAACTCAAATACCTTGATTTTGTTTTAAAAAAACAACAACATATATTTCATGAGAATGGGCCTAGAAACCCCCCCCCCCCCATATTCTCCTGGAGAGATACCCCAGACCTGCTTTGCAGGGTTCTTCCACAAGAGGTCTTGCAAGAGCTGGGATCTACCTCCCCAGCGCTGCCTGGAGTGACAGGGTGTTGGATAAATGGAGTATTAATGCCTTCCTCATCCCACCATACTGCAGACTTGCCAGACACCAATGTCACATGACAATAACACTCGGAAGAAAATGAAAGTTCACTCCACATTAAAGTTGGCTTTCATAAACAATTAATGGATTAAAGCCCAAAAAAATTAATAGGCAAGAAGTATCATCCAAAGAACAGATACAAAGATAAGACAGTTATAGCATTTAAACATTTTATATTTTTCTGTTGCAAAACAATGATATAAGTTGCAAACACATATGCAAATTATACATAAGGTGTTAATGTCATTGCCTTGTACATCTTACATTGACCTTGACAAAATTTTTTTTTTAAATCTTTTAAAAAATTCAAAGAAAAAAAATTGGGGTCAAACAATTGTTGCGATGTAATAATCCAGTGAATATGACTTGTGGATGTGACCAATATCACTGTTTATGAAAACATGTGATATTTAATAATTTTCAAATTAACAAGGATTTTTTTTTTATTCTTGGTCCAAACTTAATCAAAATGCTCTGCTTGTTTGACTTCACTCTACTTAATATGAACATCAACTTGAACATGAATAGAATTTGAATTTCCATTCTTCAGTATCTATTTCAAGATTTATTTCTATTAGTACCCATCAGTGCGATTTGAGGAAAATCAGATGATCCATTCATAAGTTATGAATAAATTGATAAAGTTCTGATACAGCCACTGCTGGATAAGAAGACTACAACATTCTGTGAAGTCACACATGGACAATGATATAAAGAAGATATGAAGAGAATACAACATATCTTCATTTTCTACCATAGTAATGAAAGGACACCTCTTTCAGAAGGTAATAATGGGGCATAGTATAGCCATCAACATATATGTCACTAACAAGTGAAATGAATGTGTACTTTTCTTGAAATGTGAAATTTTGTGGAATTTCCTGTATGTTGTTTTCCTGCTGTGACATCACAAATTGTCATAGTCTTCTGATCCAGCGATTGCAGCACCTTAACTTTAAGATTAATAGCTCTCGAATAGATTGTCCAATTTTCCTCAAAACTTCAATAATGTGTCCTATGATATTGCAGTATTTACTAAATCCACATATTTTTTGGTTTCATTCTTCATTGAAGGTGGACGGTTTCTTGTTGTTAATCCCCATCAAATTTGTTTGTTTATTCTTTGATATGGCATTGCATGTTCCATGAATGACTAAAGAGTGTGGTTATGAGATCAAAGCTTATTTCAATTTCTATCTCTATTTTTCTTTTCTACTAATTATTTCATTTTTTTTCTGTGGAACTTTGCCTACAAAGAAATATGATTGAGAACATGACTGCTTCATGACAATTAAAAGGCTATTTATGGCATTATATGAGCTAGTATGGCAAATGATACTGACATGAAATAGGTAATTTCTTTGTCTCAATTTGTCATAATTTGCTCTCAGCTAATTCAATATATAGTACTACTCTAGTTCGGCATTTTTTTTTTAAAAGCAGTCTTTGCGCAGGAGTTTGATTTAGTGTGGTAACATTGTACTCTATTGGAGAAACTTTGGAAAAAACACTTTGTTGTTGTTGTTGTAAATCTAAATATATGATAGATATTTAAATGAGAATATATATGATCATCTATTTCTATATTCATTCAATTATCTGTGTCATATACGCGTGGTGTCTTCGTGGCCTAGATAACCTTCTACCCTGATGTGTTTGTCTCTAAGATCATGTCTAGTTTTTGAATCTACTCACAGCATCCATTAGGAGAATTCAATTATCCATGCTCTCTTTTCATCAAGTTCAATCTATCTGCACATGAGGGGTTTCGCATTGGATAAAGGAACTCGTTTGTAATCACGTTTCAGACACGCTTTTTAAACTCCATCTGTGTCACAGCATCATCAGAAAATACAATAGTTCTCCATTTTGTCCACCAGCTGCAAACTATATTCCAAAGAACAGCTATGTTGCCTTCGATCTAACAGTCAAATGCGCAATTCTCTGCACTCTTTTTATGCGAGAATGTGTGCCTGTGTGGATGCACCATAGTGGAAGTGAATACAAGGTCAAGTTCAGCTCTGTGCATCTCCTCAATCCTGTTTTAAAGATTCTAGACTGCATACTAGTACTTGGACAGGAGCAAAACTTGATTAGAGAGAAAAAAAAAATGTCTCTACGCCACAAGCGGCCAAATGTGATCTGAGACACTCAAGTTTGCTTTCTGACTTTATTACCAGGTATTACATAAATAGCTTGATAAAGGTGTTGCATAGCACTGTATGTTAAAGGGACTGTACAGTACTGGTTGAAGTAGGGATTCATGCTTTGAACATTCCTAAGTGAGATAATGAAAAGCCTCTTATGAAATATGAAAGAGCATGTAATTTTAAGAAGAAGTCAACGTTTATTTGATGAAAATTGGTTTTCAAAAGGCTGAGATATCCAACAAAGTGCTAATAATAAAAGGCGACATGCCACAACTTTATTAGGATCTCTTTGTTTCACCTTGTTTTTGGATATCTCAGTCATTTCAAAACCGATTTTCATCGAATAAACTTTTGATACCCCTTAGAACTACATGCTCTTTGACATCTCATAGAGTGGTTTCTGAATATCTCGCAAAATGTTAAAAGCTAAATCTACACCTCGACCAGAACTGTACACACCCTTTAATCCTCTATGTGTTCAGGGACTGTGCTTGACTTCCAAGTGTTTTCATCTTCATTCAGCAAGCCAGCCGAACTTGACCTAGTTGTACATTGCTTAAGCCCACTCAGTTGTAGCAATGACAATCATGATTAGGGGATTAGGTAATCTCTGTACATTGACAATTGTTTTCCAAACATCTGCGCCGGATCGGCAAAGAACGTTCTCCAGCATGCCTGCCAATCAGCAAACACAGCATATCATAGAGTTAAGGAAGGGATTCTCGTTGCAGGTCTGAAAGCACTCCCCCCACCCCCTCCCCCGCCTCTCTCTCCTCTCAAAGTACATTAATCCCTTCTTACAAGTCTAAATATATCTCTCTAATCACAATCAGATATTCTCATTCGCTTGCCATACCACTATGTAAGATTTTATTACATTACAGTGCTATATATATATATATATATATATATATATATATATATATATATATACATATATGTATATATGACTGTCTGTATGGTTGTTTTGTTACACGCAGTGGGATCCATCTTCCAAGCCCGACCAGAGCTAGGTCTGGAAAAGATAAAAAATTCCACTCCAACTGTGAAAAGTTTCCACTACACTTTGGTGCCATTGCAACACACCTTCTCCACTCTGCGAGTGGTTAATGTTGCCATGGTTTTTATGACAATGATATGGTTTTTGAGGACATTTGGCTGAAATTGTGGTTGACTGGATATGCGGTGATAATCTCTTGTATCCTTCAATCTTGCTGGAGTAATTAGCACGGGAGCGGAATCGGTACGGCGGGGGGGTTGCGTGTCGTCATCACAGCGAGACGAGGGATTAGGCGGTGGTGTCTGCCGTGCTGTGTTTTGTGTTTATGGATGTCGTATGTTTGTAAGGGGATTGGCAAATGGCGCGCGAGGGGGGGGGAGCGGAAGAAGGGAAACACCTTGGAATTTGGGGCTTAAAGGTAGCATCTCGGCAAATCCTTTGCAAACCACCATGTGGCAAAATGAAATGAATGTGCCAATTGTTCAGGAGTATAATGTACCCCACAGAAATTAAATTTGGGAAAACCCCTGGACATTATTACAGCAATGCCATGGCATTTATGTTATATTCACACGAACCATCCCCCCCCCCAAAAAAAACCAAAAAACAAAAAACTTTAACAATATTGTGACTATGTGACGATGCTAAGCTGCAATGATTTATTTTTTCCCCACACATCAAAAACGCCAGTTGCACTTACTTCCGTAATCTCACGTATCTCCTTTTGTATTGACAGCTTTAGTTTGCAAATTTTTGCAGTATTTTTCTTTTTGCAAGTCACTGTTATAATCATGGTTACCTTTAAAGCACAAATCAAATTTCAAACACATCCTGGCTAGCATCAAGACAAATAAAAAATAAGTAAATAAACCAAGCAAACAAACAAACGAAAATAACTGCTTCTTGATTTTGCATCACTTGCTATCTTGGGGGTTTGTGCGTATTTTGTTCAGCACATAATGACATCGTGAGGTCACCTGTAATGAAATGTAAAATGAACTGACGGAAACACAACTTTTGCCTGAGAAAGCATTGAAATGAAATGAACAGCATTTCGCAGATTCCCTTAAGACTAGTTATCAGTTATAGCTGAAAAGTGACTGAACTGGGTATCATTCATGTGTGTCGTTTTCACTCATTTGACACGACAATTATTTAACCCTACGGAGAGAAGAAATGCTTTTTCTTCGATTCTGATTAAATCCACGGATGAAGAATCTTTGCGCTATTTGAGAAAAAAAAATGTTCATCCCATGATTATTTTGCTTGTATAGAGCAGGATGATACACCAAGCGAGCACTGTCATACTGTCAAACATAATATATATTCGTGGCATGAAATTATTCGCGAATTGGAGCCAATGGCCTTTTTTGAGGCACGAAATTTTCGCGAATTGCCACTGGCATTCCATGCATATAGTGTAGAAAAGAACGTTTGCGTGCATTTAAATTTCGCGAATCTTGGCTCTCGCAAAATTAATAAATGCATGCAAACATTTTTTCGTTTGACAGTAACTCACACAACATGGAATGCTCCTTCCGTAAGCCACACAAAGTAGATGTTACCCTTGAATTCCTAAATATAAAGTTGTAACTTTCATCCATTCATCAGATAGCATTCTGATTTCTTGCTGTAACATTAATGCCGTTGTCTTTGCGGTAAATCCTCTTAAAATCCAGATACATTTTTTTGGGGGGGGGGGGTTTCCACAAGAAAAATGCAATGTTCTCACCAAATATTTCATGCTGTCATACATATGCCATTCCCTGCTAGGTGTGCCATTTCATCCATTGCTATGGAAAACTGATTAAGTCATTCATCAAACTCTATGGAGACCTTGTCTCGAAGGAAATCTAATGAATTGAAACAGGCGCATTATTTTGGGGTTTCGTTTTGTTCATGACGCCCTAATAACTTTTCAGAAGACTGGATGTGACCTTTAAGGAAAACATTGTGACTAATCAGTAGCATGGCAAGCACTTAATTTGTTGTTGTGCACTACAGGGTTCCCCCTCCCTTCATCTGTGGCTTGGTGATAGGGTATTTTTGATTGCTTTTTATGTTCCTTTTGTTTTTTTAAGTCATGCTTGTTTGTTTCTTTCGTGTTATTTTGGGAAATATCAGACAAAAAAAAAAAGCAGGCATGAAAAGGTCTCCCCCTCGCACTAATCACTTTCTTCAATAAAGTACAGATCAATCCTAGTTTGAGTTGGAGTTACTTCATATTCCAATGTGAGTTTTATTATTTCTACAGAAATCTGGTCTTGTCTGGCTATTCCGTGCAACATCGCCTACACATTGAAGGGATGTATCAAACTATGACAGCACTTCTACAGGGAATCATCTTCCAAGCAAAGATACAAGTTGTTGTTGTTGGTTTTTTTTTAAACAAACCATCTGAGTCAATCAAGTATGTTTTGGTGGCTCTTGACTGCCAACTTGAATCACACCTTTTCCTGAGCATGTTTCTCTGAATGCATTTGGGCCAGTTGGGGTCCAGGGGTGTTTGGATACAGATAATGCAAGATTCTTGGTGTACATTTGAATTCTGAACAGTTTGACCTGGTCAATCCAACCCAGGGAGATGATCCCTGCTTGACCTTGCAGATATCGCATGTAAAGAAAAAAAGAAATCAAATGAATAATTGTCAAAGTCTGTATGTACATTGCAGCATTTCACTGTAGAATGGCCTTACATCAAGTATCATTGATTTGAACAGAATTTCAGTTGATGCATTTATTGACTAAGTATACCAGGGAACTTGTGATTTGTCGAAAATTTAAAAGAATAAAGTCTGTCTCATCTTGTCACCACACAGGACACTCGCACTCAAAAGGAAAATTACTTTTCGCATGTGTGCTGGTTTTTGTTCAATTTGTGGCTGCCTGCTGCAAACGAATGGAGGATTTATGAAACTATATCCTCTTCACAAAAGAAAAAGAGGGAAAGGAAATGAAACGACACAATTTCTCTTTGTCTAGTTTACTAGGTAGGTTTGTCTCTAACTTTGGCTCTTGTAAACAAACTTAAAGGACAAGTCCACCTTCATATACATAAGGATTGAGAGAATGCAGCAATATTAGTAGAACACATCAGTGAAAGTTTGGGGAAAATTGGATAATCCGTTCAAAAGTTATGAATTTTTAAAGTATCTGCGCAGTCACTGCTGGAAGAGAAGACTACTACAGTGTATGATGTCACATGCGTACAACTATATGAGGAAACTAAAAAGAGAATTTCACAAAACTTTACTTTTTGAACAAAGTGCACAGTTCTTCGACTTGTTACTGACATATGTTAAGGGTAATATTATTCCCTCTGCCTTGTGAAAGAGAGAAGTCGAGTGTTCTTTTGTTATGCGAGAAAAATGGAAATATGTTGAATTTTCTTTATTCTTTCTTTAAAGCGTTGTACTAATGTGATGTCACAAGCTATAGTAGTCTTTTCATCCAGCCGTGACTGAGCAGAACTTCAAAAATTCATAACTTTTAAACAGATAGTCCGATTTTCCTCAAATTCTCATTGATGTGTTCTACTAATATTGCTGCATTCACTCAACCCACATGTCTACGAAGGTGAACTTGTCCTTTAAGTATATATATATATATATATATATATATATACACACATAAATGATGAACAAGCCGGTAAAACTGTGTTTACACCATTTCCCTGGCAACCACGGCAGCCCCATTTCAGGCCACCGTGGAAAAATGAGATGGACGTGAAACAACGCGGTGAGACGGAATAGGCAAACGTGACAGGCCATGATTGCCGTGATTAAATTTCAAACTGTCAAAAAATTTGCCACGGCAGTCCCGGTGCTAATGAGGACTTTTGGAGGCCATGATAAAACGGGGTGACTGCAACGAAACACGAAGGAACGTAACAGACCATAATAAAACTAGGAGGCAGTCCGTAGCAGGCCGCGACAGAAAACATTGATAGTCTAGCCTGATCAGACGCCATGAGAACAGTGTCTGATAGCTTTATGTATACCGAAGCGAGAACGGGAACGAACAAGACTAGAATATGAAGGGGAGAAAACGGGAGAATGTTTCATCTACCCACGGCGCAATGTGTTTCGGGCAAATGGGGCTGCCGTGGCCGCCGGGAACATGGTGTAAACGCAGCTTTAAAGGGACTGTACAGTACTGGTTGAGGTGGGGATTCATGTTTTGAACATTCCTAATTGAGATAATGAGATACCTCTTATGAAATATGAAAGAGCGTGTTATTTTAAGAAGGATTCAACGTTTATTTGATGAAAATCGGTCTTGAAATGGCTTGAGATATCCAAAAAAATGATAATAATAAAGGTGACAGGCCATGCCTTTTATTAGAATCTCTTTGTTTCACCTTGTTTTTGGATATCAGCCATTTCAAAACCGATTTTCATCAAATAAACTTTTGATACCCCTTAGAATTGCATGCTCTTTGACATCCCATAGAGTGGTTTCTGAATTTCTCACAAAACGTTAAATGCTAAATCCTCACCTCGATCAGAACTGTACACACCCTTTAAACTGGAAGAGGACACCAGAAACATCTTGTAGAGGTCAATGTGAACTAAATCCTTTTCTTGGATTCCATGAAAAGAAAGAAATGGATCCTCTCTCTCTACACATAAAATCTTCCTCAAAATGTCCAGGCTGGCTTTCTCTCTCTCTCATTCTCTCTCTCTCATTCTCTCTCTTCTTTCATTTGCTCATCTTCCGTTCATCAATAATGCTAGAATGCTTATCGGATGTCCTGACAGGAAAGACTATAGGCCAGAGAGTGGTTTCAGAGCAAACATTAAAACAACAACAACAAGAGAGAATATCCTTGGTAAAATTTGAGATCATGCTGTTATACTAGGAATAAGCACATTCCAACATTCATCCATTTTTCTCTGGCCAGTTTTGATTACTATCGTTTGAAAATAGTTATAAAAGAAATATAACTGTGGGGTTTTTTTTCAATTTTTTTCCATTAAAAGCGGAAGTTTAGATCACTGGATTAATGCATAACATCTTCTTTATTGGTTTGTACTGTCGGCAAACGTAACGTGTGATTATATTCTACTATGGAATGGACAAGAACCAATTCAAATGCCACAGGTGAGTGTCAGACAGGAGGTGCGTTCACATTGGAATTAATTGTGGTATTAAATACCACAGAACTCTGTGAGGTATTTGCGTTCACATTACAAAACACTGCAAAAAAAAGCTGCAGTACAGTGCACTCACATTACAACGAACAAGGTTATAATGAAATTCCAGTTACAATGAAGTAAAAATTCAGGCCGCAACATTATCCAATCTATGTATTTCTATTGTTTATTTGTTTGGTTATTACGAAATTTCAATATAACGAAAGAAATTTGCCAGTCCTGATATGACTTTGTTACAACGGGAGTCCACTGTATTTGAAATACCGCCATAATTCACCGTATAAAGTGCGAACAGCCCTAATGTTTTTAAATGATTAGTGGATATCCCGTGATAGTTACAGTTAAAAGTGCGATGTCGCTCCATCATATCCTATTGACTTTACTAAATCTGGGATAATCAAACAAATATTGCGGTCAGAGTGCTCTCTGTAACTGGACAGGAAGCAGGGTAAAGTTATGACATGTTCAAGTTTCATGTTTTTGCAAAAAACAGTGATATGTAATTGCATCCACACATGTAAACCAGATGAGTTGATGCAGTCATCATCTACACGTAACTTCTCTAAATAGTTTCTATACACAAACTTTATTTGTGAAAATCATGTCATTGTTCAGTCACCTGGCAACTACACAGTTCCTTAAAACACCTTAAAGTCATCATTGGCCAGCTATTCCAACAGAACACTGATTTAGTGCCAAAAATACAAGCGTTCCTGCATGACTTCATTTCAAAAAGAAAAAAAAAAAGGAAATCACTTTTGCGAGCAGGTCCATGGAACACCTATGAAGCGATGACATCATCATCATCTCATTCCTTTACATACCAATGCGGCTGTGACCAATAGACCAGTTCACATTTAGTGATTGTAACAACAGTAAAGCTAGGACCCCGTTTACAGTGCGAGGCTCGGGCGAGGCTCGGCCGCGCACGGCTCGGCCCAGCCCCGCTTCAGAGTAAACGTGCAAAAGGCCAAATGTGGGGCCAAAATTGGCCTCGCATTTGGCCTCGCTCTGGAGGTGGTCTCGGCCGCGGCCGTGTCCTGCAAAGGATTTTTCCTTCGGCAAAGGCCTTTGCCCGAACGTCGCCACGGAATCCAGTTGGCAAAGGGTCTGAAAACCAGACTATACCAAATTGCGTTTGTTTACAAGCAGAGCGCCACTATGACAAAATATTGAAAGGTCTGAATTAAAAGCGCGGCCAAGCCCAGCAGTGTAAACGGACAAAATTGCGAGGCTCGGCCGCGCAATTGAGGCCGGGCTCGGCCGCGCCCTGCCCGGCACTGTAAACGGGGTCTAGGTATCACCTGCTTACGTAATCCAACCTGTTTTCAACTTGTTTTCATGTCAACTAACTCCCTTTAATGTTTAGAATGTTCTTCCATGGCACATAAAGAAACTGTTCTCTAGGTACTGTCCATGACATTACTCATTACATCTATATGTCTCATTATGTTGTTTTTATTGATTGATCTCTACCTGATCATGCACAGAATGTAACTTTGAAATGGCTGTATATAAAGTCACTGATTCATGCAAACTTTTACGAATCTGTCAGCTTTTTTTTCTTCATTTCATATTCAATTTCATTCTTTTTTGCATCAATACGGAAACCATTTCCCCTCCTATGATTTCACCTCATTTTTTTCAACTTAACTTGGATCTGGGATAGAAATGCACTTTAATCGAACGCACTTTAATCAAATGCCCCTGCAGTGCTGACTACATCAGACATGGCATCCTTTATCAATGGGTTGAAATTATAGGACGGGCAAACCACAGACGCACTTCCATTGTGGTAGCGGTCTACACCGAAGAGACAGCGATAATCCATCCTTGGTCTTCTTGCGCCTTCGATCTCACCTCTACTGGGGAAGTTCTTGATTTGCCCGCCTGTGTTTGTATCAAAGCGCAATTTTCATCACATGTTTGATTCTGCATGTTTTTATTTTTTTTCACCTCATCGATGAAGGGAAGGTCAGGGGAATCTGTCGGCAGATGAACAAACAGTTTTCTGAATCACTAAATATATTTTTGGGCGCTGACTCACTGCAGAAAGGTGGGATGATAATAATACCATTGTTGACTTTAAACTGTTTCATTTTTTTCTCCCTTTCTATTTTTTTTTTTTTTTTAGAGGGGAGATATTAAAAAGCAAGGCAAACAAGAGCCATACAGCAGTGAGTGAGAACAAAGCCAGAGTAAAAACAGTTCCTAACAATGAAAACCGCAGAACAAGAGGAAGCAAGTTAAAGAGTCAGTTGAGTCCCAATTCTTTTTTACTCTTTATTTTTGTGGTCACTTCTGAACACAGACAGTTCCAGCCTCTTTTGGGTAATGACATTTATTTATCTAAAGACATGTGATGATGACTCAAACTGTCAAACTGAGGTGAAAGGAATCCCTGTCAATACTGGACTGATTCTGCACAGTTCAAGGTTGTGTCCTAATTCAATATCTGTAGGATGACTCTTCCTACATGATGGTGATGGTGATGATGGTGATGATGATGATGATGGTGATGATGATGGTGGTGGTGGTGGAGATGGTGGTGATGGTGGTAGTGATGGTGATGGTGATGGTGGTGGTGGTGGTGGTGGTGGTGATGGTGATGGTGGTGGTGATGGTGATGGTGGTGGTGATGGTGATGGTGGTGGTGATGGTGGTGGTGGTGGTGATGGTGGTGGTGGTGGTGGTGGTGATGGTGGTGGTGATGGTGGTGGTGGTGGTGGTGGTAGTGGTAGTGGTGGTGATGGTTGTGGTGGTGATGGTGATGGTGATGGTGAGGGTGATGGTGGTGGTGATGGTGATGGTGGTGGTGGTAGTGGTGGTGATGGTGATGATGGTGGTGGTGATGGTGATGGTGAGGGTGATGGTGGTGGTGGTGGTGGTGGTGGTGGTAGTGGTGGTGATGGTGATGGTGATGGTGATGGTGATGGTGATGGTGATGGTGATGGTGACGGTGGCGGTGGTGGTGGCGGTGACGGTGATGATGGTGATGATGATGATGATGATAATTATGATGAAACTGATAATTACACCAAAAAATAGGGTCATTCACACCAACAACAAGATATCATAACATCCAGGTGAAAGATGCTAGGCAACTGTACCAAACGCCATCTGACACATCGTCAGAGGATTTGCAGACCGGTGGTGCAAAACTGCATGGAAAGTTTGCTACGATGGTTTGCAACAGGAAAAATCACAATAATTAGGTTCACACAATGTTTTTGTATCTTTAGAATTAACTGGAAGTTTTAAACTTTGATGATGAGCTCATAGTTTCAAATTACAATGCACGTCCATGACACCTAATCTTAAAAAGTTAACTTTCGAGCCAGAGTCCCACCAAATGATTAAACCACAGAACTGGAAGAAATACATATATGCAGTGCTCGCGATAAACCCGATATGTGTGACGATACAGTACTGTAAAACGGTTACAGCTCGTTATTCCGAAGGTTCGTTTAATATTCCGAAGGCTCTTTAATCCGAAGATTCGTTATTCCGAAGGTTCATTTTTCCGAATTTCATTTTCGGATTAACAAATCTTCGGAACAATGAACCTTCGGAATAATGCCACAAATGTTCGGATTAACAAACCCTTTTTCATTTTCGGATTAACGAACCTAAAGGTATAGGGAATTTGTGTGTTTCGGATTAACGACCCTTCGGAATAACGATCAGCACCCCAGTAAAACATGCACTGGAGGTTGACCCAGAAGCTGAAGGGGGAATACCGTTCACTGAGAGGTCATGCAAACTTTCAAGTTTGTTGATTACAGTGACCACATGACGCTGATCTATGAGTGGGGATCCCCCGCGGCTCATAGATAAGAGTGCAAACCCTAAGAAATCTTGTGGCTCTAATTAAGATTACTAACTTTCGAGTGCGCCTACATGGTACTCAACTACGAGCTAAAAAAATCGTCAAAGTTTAAAACTTTGAGCTAACGTAACTCATAGCTCAAATGTGGCGCTTCTATATGTTGCAACATTTGCTGATAAGAACAGGACTAATGATGCAATATGATGATAACGCTGATAACACCCCTCCAGCGGGTGAAATTCAGAACCCCATGCATACATGTGAATTCAGCCGGTAAAGAAAAATTAGGAAACTGCATCACTGAAATTTCAGGAAGATCATACCATGCATTCAAAAGTTATGAATTTTTAAAGTCTGGGTAAAATCCATGCACCATCATCACAGGATATTCAAAGACAGCTACAAGAGTCTGTCATTTCGGAATTTAGAAGAACCATATTAGGAAAACATGAAGAGAATTCCACAAGGTGTAATTGTTCCTGAAAAGTACACATCCTGTTGATTCGTTTTACTTCTACTCTCCTTGCCTTCTGAAGGCAGTATCAAATTCAGTACAGTTGAACCTCTCTTATCCGGCCTCCCTTTATCCGGATCTCTCTATTATACAGACGCAATCTCGCCGTGATCTTTTTTATTTATAATTACGGGCGGAAAGGGGGATTCCCAACTCCTTGAGAACTTGAACTCCTACACAAACACACATGAATTACATATTACTTCCAACATGATTAACATACATTACATCAAATTTCCTTCCAAATTGCTTACCTTCAGACATTTTAACATCCCCAAACATCCCCAAATGTAACAATGAAAAGGTTGCAGTATATATATTACTACATGTGGTACTACAATGGGCTACATCAGTACATTTTTATGTATATGTACATGTATAAAGCATTGAGTCTCCTGTATCCGGCCAAATCCCTTATCCGGATGAGCCCCGGTCCCGACTTTTCCGGATACGAGAGGTTCAACTGTATGTTCTTTCTTCATGTTAGATGGAAAAATGAAAATATGAGGAATGCGGACGCTACAGCATCAATCGCCCACTAATATGGCTCTGTGAACTGTTTCTCACTGTTGTGACAAAATGATGTGGAATGGAATTCCCCAACTTGCTCTGTTTGAAAGGTGAGACAAACATATCAATTTATAAGGTTCCTTGGTTATTGTCTCACCGGGCTACCGCCCATTCACAATGCGCCATGTAGTACCACGTAGCACCAAAAAGTGTGACCACAGTGCTACTGCGTAAGGCACGAGGCCTTGGCTTGGATGCATCTTGCAACTGTTTAGCATCAGACAGGTGGGATCACAGCTGTTGACTTTGCATGATAAATTCATTCAGTGTGCTGTACCAGATGCTACAACATCTAGGAATTCTGACTGACTAGAGATCAATTTCTAATCATCATCATCATCGTCATCATCAAAAAAAAAAAGGCTGATTCCTCTTGATCTTTCTGTCAGTCATTGTGTCCAGTCATTGTGTCTTAGACATGACAACACCAGTAAAAGTCAGAACTTTTCTTTTTATTTTCCTTTGTTTGCTGGTGGATACCAATTTTGCAACAAAAACCTTACCTCATTCTTCTAGTCAGTGTGAGTATCAGCATTACTCTTCTGACTGAACACAACAATTTAGCAAGATGAGAAAAGATGATCAAATCATTTGGCAAAGGATATATTACTTTGGATCTCACACCAAGTATAAAAACATAATCTGTATCTACTTCAACAGCAATGTATACTTCATCTGCTAAAATAGGCAATTCTTAACTGAATTTAGTCAGTTTTTCCCCATTGGTACTAATGTCGTGTTTCTTTTGAATAGCTCCAGCTCTTGAGCCTGTACAGTATGTAAAATATGTACAATGTATATGCATGTACAATACCGTATGTATGTAATGATCAGTCTCAGGATGTCCCTTGAACAAGAAAGCATTTTGCAATGTATTTCCGATTCCTAATGAATAGAACAGTTTGATGGAAAAATGGTCAATTTATCCCAACAAACACAAGATGGCCAAAAAATGTCAACATTTTACTATTAAATATTAGACCAAATACTTCATGCTTCACTGGGTCTGGATGTAACTCATGCACTCCAAAGGTGAACAGGAATTGTTTTTTTTTTGGGGGGGGGGGAGGGGGGGGGGGGTGGGAGGAAAAAGTGGTAAAACTGCTTTTGCTCGTCATCCCTGTGTATCTGTTGACCTTCTGTCTTGACCCTGAGACTTAGATCTGCCAAGTCGATAAAGGAGGAATGCAGCAGATGACACGAAGGAACAGGATCAGGTGGCAATGGGCAATACTACAGTGTAACTTTGCAGTAATCCTTTTTAAGTGCTTAATGGGATCCATTTCTACAGGTGGCTCCTTGTTGGAGGTGAGAGAGAGAGAGAGAGAGAGAGAGAGTGTGTGTGTGTGTGTGTGTGTGTGTGTGTGAGGGGGTGGGGGTCTCATGCACCTCAACAGATGACACAATGACTCAAGAAAGTCGCATTTAGGCTTAACGCTAAGTGGTGTTGCAGTCTTTTGATAATGCCAGCGCCCTCAATACGCTATGATCCTTTTGGTGGGAAGGTAACCCGAATCCCTGATGGAGACACCCACTCAATAGTGGGACTCACACTGACAATAAACGGGATGAAAATCTTGAGATTTGCAAAGCGATCCGAATCTAAGATTTTTGCCCGTGTGGATGTACAATCCTACGAAATAGTGTGATCAGCATTAGGATTCAGATCCCACAAAATCTTGTGATTATCTCAGAATTATCATGATAATCTGAGAAATGGCTCAAAAATTAGCACTGCCCCAAGTGTGTTAATGCTGAAGCTAAAAAAGAAAAAAACAAAAACAAAAAACCTCAAGATCTTTTAACCTATCATTCCAAACACCAATGATTGGACAGTGCATGAAAACAAGGGCAAGGGTCATCATTTTGGTAGACTTTGGGCATGTGCAATTTGGTTGATTAATTAGGGCTAATTAGCAGGATATTTCTGTCCATCTGAACAGGTACAAAACATCTTGGTATTTGGATCACGATTGTTATCCTGCTATTTTGCCTGTGTGAATGTGACTAACGTGCAGCCAATGTCTTCCATGATGAGGATCATAAACCATCCCCTTCAACCCATTTTTTTTTCCACTTGGAACACTTTCACATTTGAAAATAACTCCTCTTATTTTCAATTAGCATTTATAATAGAGACCTGTGTTTTACACAGTGAATATGTTTTGTTATCAGGCATGAAAGCCAGCTTGAATCAAATATCTCGCAAACATGTTTTTCGGCTCACGTTTGGCCAGTTGTGGTCTGGAGGCGATTTCCAGTTGAGTTCTGCTCAATTGAGGGCATCGCATGTGCACACTGAATGCATAAACCTCAAAAAATGCGATTGAGGAGGCGGGAGTCAGCTTCACCTTTACACCACTTTTGCTATCGTGCATGCCTTCGTGTAGGCCTGCCCACTCTTGCATGTCAGTGTAATGGGCGGTGGAACGTTTGATTGACATACTGTATGCCATAGAATTTGTTCCAAAGCCGTTGTACGGAATGTCAAATGCAGGTGGGTGAGAAGCATTTCATTGTCTGAACACATCATAACTCTGAATACCCTTAGAAATGCATTTTAGAAATGCGATTACAAATGAGATTATTTTTCGTAAGTGTGAAAGCCATCTTGTCAAGAGACGCTTCACTCAAAATTCATGTTCAATTTTCAGTCCTTTGATAGCACAATTTTACTATATAAGCCCGTCCATAATTAGCTCATGTGCATATTTCCTATAAATTACCTTATTTCCCAGTTGGTTACGGGCCTAATAACTCACTGGTAGAGATGTCACAACTGATTAGTCAAATGAGATACCCACTCATTTTCAAAGCAACATAAATGTTTGCCGAACATTGCAATTTATGGAATTTATGTTCAAACAAAGATTAAACTTGTACAGACAAGGTAATCAGAAATGGCTCATCATTCACGAATGGGAAAGCATCTGTTTCATTGTTTTGAATTCAATGCATTAACAACTATTTTTGTGATTCTAATTGCCTAATATTTGGCTTTTATGGACACTTTGATGCTGTAACATGGACATGCTGGCAAGTACCTGGTACCATTCAGAAAGTTACATGAAAAATCATTTTTTAAACAGATGCTCACCTTGCTGAATTTAGCCTGTTTTCACAAATGACCTTTTTCTGCTCATGCACAAGGTAGAACAATGAACTGGCTTTAATTCATTAAAGTCTGCTTTTGCTTCCAGAAGCATGAGGGTATCAGCTGATTTGATGACACACTGACAGTGTAATACCGCAAAATTTCAAGCAGTATTTTGTAATGTGAAATATGAAATATGGCATGATATGCATTGCAAAATATCATGGTATTTAGGGTGGTAATTCAAACTTCGCACCAAATACACATGAATGCGAGATTAGAGTGTGACTTGTGGCCACAAACTTCCACCAATCGTCTACCTGTGTACTCTATACGGCAAATATTTCACGAGCTTTTTATTTTCGCGAATTTCACGAGTCAGGTGCTATTTGCAAAATTAAAGACATGCGAAAATAATGACTCTGATCCCGATATAAATGTGAAGCATACATATACATTTCTCCGTTCAGTACAGTATTCCACGATCACGAATTTAACCACCTGCGAAATTGTCGGGAAGTCCCGATTCGCGTAAATTTAGACTCGCTATATATATTGCGTATACAGTATATGCCACTTGACCTGACACACTTCTTGTCTTTTCTCAATGAAGATATGAGCACGCGCTACGCTTACCAGAAATGCCATGGTACTGTAAATGCAGAAATTTTCGTGGTACATTAATTTGTGCATATTTCATGCTACTTCTGGCTAGTGCAAATTCTAAAACCTATGAAAATATCTTTTTCACAATTTTCTCTGCACAACATGAATAGGTTGACAATTGCGCAGCGCGAACTCAACTCGCGAATATGGTTTTGGGACGCTCAGCGCGAAAAATTAACCACGCAAAAATAACGACATTTACACTATTTCATGAATGAGAGTGGTACCCAGTGAATTACTGTGGTATCTATTACCATGGTATTTTGCCAATAAGAATGCAGTGCCAATAAAGTTATTTGAATATCAAGATAATTCAAATGTGAATGTAGCTGTACTGGCACGAATGTCTCTTCCATCTGCTTTGCGTCCCATTCTATTCATACTGCGCAATAGTTGATTAATGGATTTGACAGCTATATTAAGGCATCCACTTTCTGACACACAAAAGTTATGTTCAGACGACAGGCCCTAACCTCTAGGAAACCTCGAGGTTAAGCTCTTGCCCCCTAACTATGACGACGTGCGTCCACACGACGAATCTTAACCTCGAGGTTACGAAACCTCAAGGTTAAATTCCTGCCCCTTTGAGTGCATTGATTTTTGTGTCCACACGGTGCTTAATTACGAGTGGGGCCCCCCGCGGCTCGTGGTTAGAGCGCTAACCATAAGATTTCTCGTGGCTCTTAACATCGAGCAAACCTCGCGGTTAGCTAACTACGAGTGCGTCCTCACGGTCCCTAACTACAGGCTCTAACCTCGAGGTTATGGCTTGTCGTCTGAACGTAACTAATGAGAGATAATAGGCAGACAGACAATCTACAGGTGGTACTGCAAATGAGAAAGAGAAGGAGATACAAGAGATGGACTGACATAAGGGCTTTTTACACTTGCAAATTTTTGCTTAGTCCTGTACCAACGGTGGGGCTAAGGCCCCCCTTAGCCCCACCATTGGTACCGGACTTTCCTTAGCCCACTTTCTGTTTACACTTGTTTTTGCCAAAGTGGGCTAGCCCCACCGATAATCCCGTACTATCTGGCCCTGCAAAATAGCAGGGTTAGCACCGCAATTGCGGTGCTAACCCCGCAATTGCGGTGCCAAGCAAGTGAGAGTAAACAGAATGAAGAAATAATCCGGGGCTAAGCGACGGAGACGAAGTCCGACCCTCACTGACCAATCAAAAACGAGGTAATCGTGCTGCCGGTGCGTGCATGTACTTGTACAGTGCACAGCGTAATCATGAATATTCATGTGGTTTGGAAAGTACGGGGCTTAGAAATACGAGTGTAAAAAGGTCAGTTTTCTCCTTAGCCCAGGACAAGAGCCTTAGTACGGGATTTATTGGCGAATGTAAAAAGCTGGAAAAATTGGTACGGGACTAACGATAGTCCTGGGTCAGAGAAAGTACGGGGTTAAGAAACACAAGTGTACAAAGGGCTATACATACAAAGACTGTAGAGAGAAATAGAAGCAAATGGTGATCAGGCGTGGAAGGGTACTGTAAAACATGATATTTTGGCGGCATGAAATTTTCGCAAATTGGAGCCGACGGCCTTTTTGGCAGCATGAAATTTTCGCGAGTTGCCTCTAACATTCAATGCATATAGTGTAGACAAGAACTTTCGCGTGCATTTTAATTTCACAAATGTTGGCTCTCGCGAAATCAAAATGCACACGAACGTACCTCGTTTTACAGTATATGGATAGACAGATGGGCAAATGAATGGACAGATCGAGGGAAGGAGGGAGACATACAGCAAAGACCAAGACAGTTCTATAAGACTTTCTCCCTGTCTGGAAAGAAGCATTGGCGGAATATTGAAACATTTTATTATCCCACCCAGTACTGTTCAATAAATCCAGAAACAGGGCAGTGAGCATCATAAATGTTAGCCTTTTGTCAAGGCCCTCTCGCTGTAATGGGCGAGCGAAGCGAGCCCAGCCGAGCGCGACAGCGCGAGGGCCTTTTGAGATCTGCGTCACACATTATTATTCATGACACGTGGACCCTACTGAATATTCATATAAACGGGTTTCGGTCGACCAATGGAATGGCGCGCTCACCATATCACGCCTGTTCGCATTACAAAACTCTACACACAGAGAGTGTGTTTGCATGCATCACTGACCACCCGTGTGGGTCTGTGTGTGGCATGCCTTCGCTGCATTCAAATCGGGTTCGAGCAGACAGACACGCTGATTGGTCGACTTGCTCCCGAAATCTGGGAGCAAAAGTCGGTAATTCAAAGGGCTTACAAAAGGATGCGAAGCAGATCTCAAAAGGCCCTAGCGCAACCCCAATCAGCTGGGCTCTCTTCACCATACAGCGAGAGGGCCTTGACAAAAGGCTACATAAATGTGAGATTCACACTGACACAAACTAGCGATGAGATTTGCATCATGATCCAAATCTCAAGACTTTTGCCTGTGTGGACATGTTGTTATAATTGGAGAAATAATGTGATAATCGATTATTTGCACCACCTCGAGTATGCGGACACTAAGAGCACAAAAATCTTGAGATGTTTTAGCCTCTTGTTAAAAACAAATATCATTGAACAGCTTGCGAACACAAGGGCAGGGGTCACTGTTTCAGTAGATTTGGGGCACGTGTAGTTTGGTTGACAAATTATCAGGATTGGCAGTTAGCAGGATACTTCTCTCCGTGTGAATGGGTGCAAAAAATCTCGGTATTTGGATCATGATCATTATCCCGTTTTTTGTCTGTGTGAATCCGACTAATAGGGGAGGGGATAAGATAACAGCAATGCTTGCAAAGGTTTTTTGTTTAATCACTTCCATCCTCCTAGTAGCGATTGATGTAAGGACATCGTTCTCCTGACTCTAATTAATTGAAATGGTTCTATCTACTGGCCAAGGAGCTAAAGTTCTCTGGGACCTCAACGTGATCTCTATTGACCGGATATGACCTGCTCCGCACTGTGTCATTCCAACAGGGACAGTTTGAAATGAGAGTGTAGATTTTAAACGATACACCGCTAGAATGTGTCGAAAAAAAAATCTCCTCTTTGGTCTCTCAAGACTTGTCAGAGAGTAGCCATCTCATGCCGTGATATTTGATATAAATTTGTGAGAAAACCACACCAGGGCTAGTGTTTTTGTCAACCGCTTCCCTCTCCGATTCAAACATCCTCCAAGAATTTCTTCTATATAGGACCAGCCAGGCACCTGTCGGCAAACGGTCAAGTGATACACTGACATTATCTGATCCCCTGCAGCCGATGCATGAATGTACTAGTCCCACACACTTTAACTGATGTTAGTAATGTTTTGGCACCCATGGCCTTTAGCAAATCTTGATGACTTTGTGGCATATCCTTGTGCTCCATACTACAGCGGAAATTGACAGAGACTCCAACTCTCCCGTTTTCGACGGGAGATCTCCCGCCGAAAGCCCATTTTTGCAAAATCTCCCGTTCTCCCGCTTGAGATTTGATTTCTCCCGCCCTGGCTCTGTGTCTCCCGATGGAAAGGATTTCTTACTTATATTGCTATCATGTTGAAAAAATAAGCCTTAGACAGCTCCAGAGAACATAGAACCCTAGGAACTTCGCGCTTCGCACACATCAACTTGGAGTTTCCCGTTTGCTAGGGGTTTCGAGCGGGAGAATCTCCAGATCAGAAGGTGCTTGGGGTTGGAGTCTCTGAATTGATGCAGTAACCCAAGAAATACATTTGTTCAACAGGTCTCTTAAGCAATATGTTATTAAACATTTAAATCAAATACCACTCTATGACATTCAATAATAACTTTCAATCTTAATCTTCTTGCAAACATTGATTACATTTTCTGGAATGTCACATTGTATGTAATTAAAGGACATTACAACTGGCCGCAACATCGTCGAGCATGACCCTTGTATCAAAATATATATTTTGTTTTGTTTCTTTTTTTTAAATGGGAAATGTACAGTGTATACATAAAGAGATACTTATTTAGCAGACACGTCAAGTTGTTTTAGTGCTGGGTTTGAACAAACCACAAAGCGATTGATGATTCTTTATAAATCTAATTAGTGTATATAAGCTGATTAGATTTGTGCCACTTGAGAAAGATAGTATGCTAATTCCTTGAACCTACAAGAGTGTTGACCACACATGTTATTTTTAGGCCTATTATCATTAGCCTCTGTCATTTATTTTGGGGTTTTTTTTTCCCTAGGGAAAAGGCTACAGGAGATACAGTGGTAACACATAATGAGAGTCCGTCGGAAATGAGATGGATGGATGTTACTACATGAAAGGAGAAGTGAGAGTCAGATTCTCCGAATCGCCAAGTTGAACGAGCCATCTATATTTAGAGTCCGAATCACGACCAGCTAGCTTGCCACTCTAGCCAGCCAGCCAGCCAGCCAGCGAGTACTGCCATACCAGGACGGTGGGTGGGAGTGGGGATGGGGATGGGGGTGGGGGAGGGGATGCCTGTCGTATCCGGGTACACCCGCTTGCTGGCTGCGAGGGCTTCGTTCCAAGAAGCAACCTATCTGAAGGACTTGTCTTGTCCATGAAGGCTTGGACATATGCCTCAATCATCTCTCAAGCATCTCTGGCAATGTTGAAGGCATGACAGCCCCTTTCCAACTTGCTACTGAGTGATATTTCATGAATAATTCAGAAGTCAGAATACTCCTTTTCTTAGCAGAATTGTTGTCATGCCGTTCGTTTCAAGTTTTCAGTTCTCTCACATTTTTATGTGCTTAGTTTCTAACCCTCATCATGCAAAAAAAGAAATCAATCAAATATTTAAGAACCTTCAAGAACATTTAAAACTTCTTGATGCATAATGAGATTTTATATTAATACTCAAACTACACATGAAATTACACAACATTTTTTTTTTCTTCATGAAATTTCTTTCTATAAAATTACTCTCCAGCAAAGTTTCCCTTACAAAAGAAAGTGACATCAAGAATTGAGAAAGATCAACAGAAACCGAGCAAAACAAAACCAGGGGATCCATTGACGTTTGTCCATCACTAACTTTCAAAAGTAATCAAAACTTTTTCAAAATATTTACTTCCGTATTGCTCACTGTTAAAATGACAGTTGGCTTCTGTTTCTTTGTTTTCAGTTAAAGAAACCTCTTCTCTAAGTGACATTCCCCCACTGATCTCTGATGTTCGTGTTCCGGTTTCAAAACCTACATGGTATCCTAAATGAGGGTGTGTCATGGAGTGGTCATACAGGAGGATGCCACAGTGACCGGTATGAAACTGAGATACGGAATGTCTCAGAACCTCCCGTCTGATGAATACTAGAACAAAACAAAAAACAAGTCTTGATGACGTTTCTGCGGGATGGCTAGTTTTCAAAAGTAGGGATTTTTTTCCCTCTCCTCCTCCCACTTGTAAAACTCTTCATTAGAGGCATTTGCGATTATTAACCTGTCAACTCTGTCCAACTCTAAACCCTGGCAATGAATGAATGAATCAATGAAGACAAATTTAGCACACTCAAACTGCAGTGACGATAAGATTATCTTGAGGCTGATGACTTCTTGATTTGCATTTATAACCACTTGATGCTCTATGTTTAGAAAGACGGCCTAGGGGACTTGTCCCTACTATGAAATGCCTAAGTGGATTAATGAGCCTAACTGCAGGTTCTATTTTACTACAATAGCACGAAACAAATTGCAGCTAATCTCAAGTTTTGCATCTTCTTTTCCCACACAAATGCGTAGGTGTATTGACCTGGGTGATTGTGTAATGAGTAATGCTTGATTTCCTCAATCAACTCTGTCTAAGTAATGCAACCTTCATGGCTCTTTGTTTCCTGTAGACTGCATGGCAGCTTTGCACATTAACCCCGTAAGTTGATGGAGAAACAGGAAAATCATCTTCCAAAATGTGCTGCCAAATCAGAATCAGTTATAAATATACCAATTATAGGGCTTTGGACAATTTTGCAAAAAAAAAAAAAAAAAAAAATAGAAGAATTATTTACATATGAATGATAAAGCACTCTGATGAAAGAGAATGTATTTTTTTTTCTCTCTCTCTCTTTCTGTCTTTCCCCCCTTTTTTACTACACCAAAAAACAATATAAATGAATATAAGAGTCAGATTTTTTTAAACAAAAGTTTTTCTGAGTTAGATGAAGAATACATCCCTGGGCATGAATACAGTAGAATAAAATAATGTGTTAATATTTGAGTAAAGTTGGGCACAATTACAACAGCCACTGCAGTCTCTATGTTGTGATAGCCTCTGGTCATGGCACTGTGATTGGTTACTTTAGGAAGTCAGTTGGTTTACTCAGTCCCTGTAAAAACGAAAAGCCACTTCACATTCAACTAGAAATATCACTGAAGGTGATTAATACCCCCGCCCCGTGACGACAGTCTTACCCAAGGAATGATCTTTCCTTGATCTTCTGCCATTTAAATGCCGTTACCATGGCAACGCAGCTTCCGACACGTCCGAAAAATATGTCTTGCACATCTTCCCACCAAGACTATTGTGAGTGCCACATTTCATAAGCTTTTGTCAAAAACTGAGGAAGTAGTTCAATCCACAAGATCTTTCTTTGATCTTCCGCCATTAATATGCCGTTACCATGGCAACGCAGCTTCCGACACGTCCAAAAAATATGTCTTGCACATCTTCCCACCAAGACCAATGTGTGTGCCACATTTCATGAGCTTCAGTCGAATACAGAGGAAGTAGTTCAATCCGCAAGATCTTTCCTTGATCTTCTGCCATTTATATGCCGTTACCATGGCAACGCAGCTTCCGACACGTCCGAAAAATATGTCTTCCACATCTTCCCACCAAGATCAAGGTGTGTGCCACATTTCATAAGCTTTGGTCACAAAACTGAGGAAGTAGTTAAATCCGCAAGATCTTTCCTTGATCTTCTGCCATTAATATGCCGTTACCATGGCAACGTACTTTCGGGTACTGTCAAAAAATGCGTCTTGCACATCTACAACCAAAGGCACACATCTGTACCAAGTTTCACGGAAATTGGGCAAAAACTGAGGAAGTAGTTTGCAACACAAAATTTTCCATCATTTTGGCTCATAATATGTGAGCTGTTACCATGGCAACATACTTTTTGTCACTGTCAAGAAATGTGTCATGCTGACCTATATCCTAAGACACACATTCAATATGAATTCCATGAGAATTGGAAGAACACTGATGAAGCAGTTTTGCCATGAAGCATTTTGCCCTATATTTTACCAATAACATGCCGTTACCATGGCAACGCACTTTTTGCCACTGCGGAAATATGTGTCTTGCACATTAACATATTCAGATGAACATCTGTACCTAATTTCATAAAAATTGATCTAAAACTGTGGGAGGAGTTCACGACGCAAGATTTGTACCCATTTTTGCCCATAATATGCCGTTACCACGGCAATGTACTTTTGGGTACTGTCAAAAAATACGTCTTGCACATCTACAACCCAAGGCACACATCTGTGCCAAGATTTATGGGAATCGGTTGAAAACTGAGGAAGTAGTTCGCGACGCAAGATTTGCAACGGACCGACCGCCCGACCGCCCGACCGACCGCCTGACCGTCCGCTGATTCCTATATACCCCCTTCAAACTTCGTTTGGCGGGGGTATAATAATAACTGGAGTACACTCCAAGCCGACACAACAGTAGAAAACTTATCAGGATTTGGACATGGAATTTTAAAGTTTCCAGAGTGTCTAATGAAAGCAACCACAAGTGCAAGTTTGACGTGTTGAAGATGTACCCAGGATAATTGCCTAAGAAATGTTTTATTCCTTTGTACAAACATATGAAATGCTGAATGCTTCTAGTTCATGAATATGATGCAATTTATATATAGATATTAAGGATATTTATCAAAATTAATAGATGCAGTCCGATGTGAATAGCACAATCTACTTCTAATTCAGCACATCTACTTTCCAAGCTGGCTTTTTACAATTTACTGAAAGATAAACCCATGCGAGTGTACACCCTCATAAGTATGGGCCTATATGTGACCCTTTTAAAGACTCACATATCAAGTTTTGAATTCTAGCATTTTTAACCCGTTGAGGATGGACTGATTTTGCTACAAGATGCATTTCCAATAGAAACTTGCCAGAGTATTCTCTGGACTCAACGGGTTAAGTTTTCCAAACTTTGAGCCCACTCACAACGCATCACTTGCCCAAACTTACTAAAGGATATAACAAACCAAAAGGGGAAGAAAGCCTGTTCCCACATACCTGCATTTTTTTTTTGAAAGCTAAATAGCTTCAAAGAATGGATGCTGTCAAATTTGCATAAGACACAGGCAATCAAACACGATGGGTCAATTTAAAAGATCATAACAACATGATTCATGCAAATTTAACATGTTTGATTTTCTATAAACCATTTTCCCACTGTGACTACTGACAGAAAGTTCTAGGTAACTGTATGTGGTATTGCAATATCAGAAGGCAATGGTTAAAAGGGTGCACCGGTTCATCCCTCCCCCCCCCCCTTTTTTATCACTAACTGCCCCTGTCTGCATGTCGAGGCCTGACAGAAAAATTTGACAGTCCAAAAAACATGAGGTCAGGAGCCAAATAGTGGGCTTTTCATGAATGACGTCATCAGCGACTGCAGCACTTGAGGACACAACGGAGGACCTGAAATTAATCCTATTGTTGCTGTTTCTACTTATTTTCTTTCTCCAGGGAGAACAGGATTAACGTGACAAACTTTGATTTGGTGACGCAAAGGGAGAGGCAAAATACAAAATCAAAAAACACCAACAACCTTTGATTTTGCTTTCAAAATGAATACTCTTGCTCTGAAAGTGCAGATAAAAACACCAACATAGAGAGTTGAGTACGAGTAAACTTTTACATATATATACACATACAGAGTGTGGCTAAAATATCCTGCAGTTAATAGTCCATCTCAGTTCATTTTATGACAAGTATTTCTATAGAGGTAAACCAGAGACGATAGATAAAATGTAGGTTCTATGGGTTACTCTTCCAGTGAAATGTGCACATTGCCGGAGATAATCATGTCCCTGGCAAACAGGCATTATTGCTGTGCATTAAATTTTCTGATATCTTTATCAATTCTTTCTTCTTCTGGTTTAGCCCATGTCCTTTACTTTTGAAGGTTATTATAGTATTTGAATACTACCAGGGCCACTTTGTGACACCCACATTTTATCAAGTCCCCTCCCCCCAAAGCATCTCATAGCTGTGATAAATTGGACAGTTTGATTGTGAAATGGGTTAAAGTGTCATTTTCAAACATTTAAGTAAGTCCCCATAAGATAGAGCAGAGTAAAAACCTTTCAGTGATACCTTACTTGTTACTTAACAAGGAATATTCTTTAATATATGATTAAAAAAATCACATATTTTCTATCACATTCGCCTTTTTTTTTTTTTTTTGCTGCTTCAGTTACAAATATCTCAAACTAACAAAAATTGGAGTTAAATCCTTTTGCGATCAAACCCTTCAACTGTACCATGTCCTTGAAAAGGCAACCAGGTTAATAAAGCCAAATGTTGATACACTGCCGAGTTCATCCCGACACAACAGATGGACTTAGAGCATGTGTGATACTCATACACCTGAACCGACTAATACCTATCACCAGGACCACTTTCAGCACACCTAAAGTTATGCATGGAGGTATAGCGTATACACTTTTTTTTTTTCTGCATAAACCCTCATATTTGGGCTCCGGTCACTGCTCTGTGCTGGAAGCACGCTAAAGAAAGGACGTAGCAACACACTCTCACTGGATGACATCAGTGATAAACGAAAAATAGATGAAGGAATAATGAATGTGCAGACATTCACATGTCCTGTGATGCTACGACAAATGTTGTTATGGTTTCTTACCATATGTATTCAAGGGGCATTTTGACTCAAACAATCAGGAAGAGACGCCATGGACTCGCAAACGGCGGGCATTCCAAATGACGCTAACAGAGCTGGGCGATGTTTGCACGAACACAGCCCAACTGTGACATTTTCCCGACACCGCACTGGCATCGCACAGTACATTTGTTTTCATTATTCTTGTAATTTGTGACGACACCGAGGCAAGAATCACGCAAATGATTGTGGGTTGCCCATCTGTGACATGCATTGCTGCCAAGACTGGCTTGATTATGAAAAAGAACAGACAAAACAGAAATAAAATGTTGATGAGTAGGAAAATACATGGAGAAAACTCAATACACTGTGGCAGCAGAACATTATTGCTAAAATAGCGGCCGAATGCTGAATTAAGATTTGAAATGCCACAAATACACAGTCACAAACAAGGGGGCACACATGTTCATTCACTTTTACATAAACTTAAATAATCACGGGGAATGAAAACAAAAAGATGTTTATTTCTTTACACAGCCCTAAACCACGAGATTGACAAATACATCTAACTGCTTTAAATGAAAATTCCTCTTGCAATTGTTTTCCTGCATGAGAAAAATCATCTGTAGACGAAAGTGCCCATTTTGATGTTTGTATGCAGTTTTTTATGCTTTTATTTCATGTGTGAGATTGATACGACTGCAGGAATAATTCTACAAATCTGATGAATTATTGAAGATGATATGAGGATGAAGTGCCGATGCCTCGCAAGCAGTGAAGACGTGGTGCTGATCCCCCACGTGGAATTCAATTATGATATTCATTTTTGGGAATCAGGGCAATCCCGAAAAGCTCAGTGTCAATCTAAGTGCTTGGCCAGAAGAAAAATATAAATAGTAGATCTGCATCAGAATCTGAAATGATTAGGATTGAAAATGTTGACAACAAGTCTTTCTATTTTCTTATGTAGTTGTTATTTGGGGTCAAAGTGGTGGATTACAATTGCATATTCTTAACTTAGTGTGCAACAAATTGCCCCCTGAGATATGGCATACAAAAATACTACACACTGGGTTCTACAAATACCCCCTTTCAGACTAGAAAATTTTCACAGGAATATATGACAAACAGACAAGGGATGTTTTTATGTGTCTGAATGGTCATATAATACGTTGTTTGAATATACATCATCTATCAAAACAATGGTTTGAGCATCAGTTCATCTGATTATCAAATATTCATACGACATAATGTATTCATGCCTGAAAGATCTTATATCCATATGTCGTGTAAGTAGGCAGGGCTTATTTGGGAACTACTGTAAAAGTGGAAATTTTCGCGGTGTTGAAATTTTCGTACATTTCATGCAACCAGAAACTAGCGCGAAAATTAAAGCACTTTTGCTTGCCATATGTTCCCGTACTTACTGCCGTCATTCCGCAGAATTAAAAACACACGAAAATATCCACTTTTATGGTATTGGATGAACCAAATGCAACTTATAAACCCAATGCGCAAAGCATCAAGGGCAGTCAATGGTACCTCCTCCCCACATCGGCATGAAGAATCTCATGGCATGACCCATGGAAGTAATGGGTTTTGTTGGTGTTATTTCTACACTGATCAGTTACAGGGACTCAGCTCAAGAGACTAAAAAAAGAAAAGAAAATGCTTATGATCTCATCAAGGTGACTTCACGGCCATGTCTGAGATGTCTCCTGACAATGTGGCGACCACTATTGCTTTCTAGCAGGATGGCCACTGGAACCCTTTCCCTTAACTCTTCTCTAGCATCAAGTGCTGCCTCAGCCATCACAAACCGCTCTGACGAAGCTGCTTCAACCTCTTCGGCCATCTTCTTCCTGCCCTTCAGGCCTCAAATGGCCCTTGGTTGGCATGGCGGAGGGACAGTTCTACTCTTGTCTCAATTGGAGCTGTCCCCTTGCAACACAAGATAGTACAAGGAGAAGCACCAGTAGCACAGGAACCCGTTGAGGACGAGTCCTGAGTATACTTGGGCAGGCGTCTATGGGAAATGCATGTTGTAGCAAAATTAGTCCATCGTCAACGGGTTAATGATGGAGACCTTGACTGAGATGTATCTGACTTGGGACAAATAGGAGTGACAGTGTCTCAACAATGCCAGCAAAGCACTCAGTCATCACGTGGTCTCTAAAGCGGTTCAAGCAGCATTGCAGAGATGTCACCACATCGTCGATGCAACATGCCTCTTCAGTCTCCTTGGTCTGCAGCACATCTTGAAGATGCTTTTCGAGGTGGCGCACAGATGTCGGTGAGACTTGCTGGAGACTGGAAAAAGTCTTTAAAAAAAAGAATCAAACAAGTTTGGTTTTCTCCCCTCTGATCAATATTCTCTTGCTTTCACGAATGCCTTGTCCGCTTTGGACTACTTAACTTAATAATGTCGGAATTTCGGAGCTTGGGTATTTGTTTCAAGTTTATCGTGTCACTGCCGGCAACTAGGGATAGCCTGGTGGAAGTAGTGCCACTTCCCGGAAAGCAGTAGATGACAGGTTTGAGTCCCGTGGTTCTTTTTTCTGACATGTTTGTTAAATTACAGATCAGAAATTGCAATCTTACAAATTCATTTGTGGAGGGAGACAAACTGAAGAAAATTCACACCTCAACCTTCACCCCTCCCGATTAATAATCTCTTGATTTCAGGTTTGGTTTTCCCGTGATTCCACCATAGACCAACAAGTCTTTTGGAGATGATGTTGTGGAGATGTCCCTACAACCACAGTCGCAGCGGACGGGTGCAATTAACTCACTGTTTTCATTTTGACCTGACCTCGCTTTCCTCTTGAATGAACACGTTTCGCACGAAAACCGCTAGGAAAGTGTCGCAGCAAAACTGCTGTAACTTTACTATTTATTCATATTTCTTGATAATCCAAACGGCTATGGAAAGTAAAAACCTCATTTTAACCTGCCATTATGTTACCTTTTTTAAATACCTTGTACCGGTAACGACGATAAAATATTCCAAAATGGAGCATAACTTCACTCTCAAAAGGGGAAATAATTGTCAGAAATCGTTGCTAAAATTTCACATTTTGACTTCGTGAACAACAAAAAACTTTCAAGTATGTTACTAAGTATGTATTTCTTTCCGGAACTCTAAAATATCACATTCGAGAAGTCATGCATCCGGATATGTCTGGAAATAATCGAAAGAGGTGCACTTTCTAAGTTCGTTCCGAGCACGAAATTTCATAGTCATTCGCACACGGGAAGACAGATTACAGTCCCACGTACCCACATCTTTGTCGCTCTCACGTCACCTGTACTTCAGTGCCGTATGGCACTGCGGTACTCTGATCGTAACTCGTACGGGGAATTCGTAGTTGTAATGTTACTTACTAGTGCAGTAAAATCTGCGTAAAGTCCGAATAATCCAATGTCATGAATTTGCAACTGGTATCATAGCTTATAGATATTCACATTTTTGCTACATTCTTTTTAATAGCTAGGCCAGTTCTGATAGCGTATGTGCTTGTTTTTGAGGTGGCGAAGTCCCCTGTAGCACACGGCTACATTGTACTTATCAACACCCCGCGTCCCACTCTCATAGCATGCATGTGCAGTGTCCGCAGCATGCAGCCACCTCGCATCGTACAGTAACAGTACGCTGCATTGCATCGACCAATCAGCTCGCTGGATCGAAGCAGCATGGGAAAGTCCATTCATTGTGCAAGCGCAAATTAGTTTTTCTTAGAATATGACGTCATTATTCTCGTTTGCTGCTCCGAGATTTCTGACAAGATACCTCATTTATTTTCATTTGTAACTTCAAAAATAGGTCTTCGGCAAAGCGAACAGGGCTACATTAACGTCCGCACATGTCTTATGAATATGTATGTCAAGTTTCATGAATATTAAGTGGTGCGACCAGATGTGTCTGGAAATAATCGGATGGTAGTTTTCCGAGACAGTGAAACATGAAATGTTGAATAACTTTAAAAGTTCTTCATCGTTTCTCGTGATTTTTCGTATGTAGATAGAAATCATAATTTTGCATTGATACTGAAAGTTTGAGCGATTTTGGTCAATTTATAGCGGAGATATGAGAAGGTGAAATTTTGGTGAAAATGAGAACGCCCGATTCGCACTGCCTCGATGACGGTTGAAAATTCAAAACGTTTTGTGAGTTTCGGGGGAGTTAATTATAGTCGTCCGCTGCGACTGACCAGTGGAGACTTGAATGGCCACCAGGGGGGCATTTCATGAAGCAGTTTGGTCGGATGTTTTTCTGGCAAACTGCTACAAGCTACTGAAATCCTTGTACATTTTTCTGATTGGCTGAGAGCAAATTTGTCCAACAACTTTGTCAGACAAAATGCTTCATGAAATGCCCCCCTGGTTGCTGTCTAGTCTCCAGGGCAATGAGATACCCTCTTTATGGCAGATTTCTTCTCTTTTCTTTTTTAAAACCGAAGTACAGTGATCTATGAATTTGACCTTTGCCCTATCATGTTCGTGCAAAAACTTGTCAATCTATTTCTTCCATGTCCACAAACTGACAAAACCCCTGGAATAGTCTATCATTTTTATATTTCTCATCAAATGTTATATCATTGATATTCCTATGTAATATAACTTAAAAAAAAAGACAGTTGTAGCCACAGTTTAGTAAACTTTGGCTTTTGACCTTATGGGATTTTGCCCCAGATTTACACAGGTCATTTGAACCTCCTGTAGCATACATGGATCAAGGCACCAAGAAAATCTACCAACCATCTCTTATCACATTGGGAAGACAAGATCGGGGATGAACGGAATTGGGCGAATCATACAACCCAAAGAAAAACATTCTATCTGGCTTCTATCTGGCACCATGCGGGGGCGGTGACATTAAAGAACAACAAAACAGAGACGTTTATGAAGGCATTGAACTGAGGAACCAGACATGATTCCATGCAGTTTTAATGAATGCTTGGAATATATGAGGTGGTCTGCTCTTGAAAAATAAAAATAGTCTCAAGTTTATTGTCCATTTGCTGGGTTTTGGAGCACACATTGCCACTGCAGGCTATGCAAAATACATCTGGGAGGAGTCCAGTAAAGACAAAGAATAAGTAGGAAAATAGGCAATTACCGGTACTTGGCTATCTAGTAAATCAATTACTGGGGAAGTTATTGTACATATACATCCTACAATGTTGGTGATGCAGACTTCGAAGTAGAAAACTTATTTATGGAATGACATGAAATATGAGTCTAAGTTTAGGCAAAGTCTAAGTAAGAGTACCTTCTCCGAATCATATATTTAATGTATGTGTTTGTAAGACATCAGTCGTAAAATATATGCATTTTGTTATTGCCATTGCTATTTTTATACAACATTGTCCCTCGTACTATTCATTTATGGTCAATTTTCCTTTTTGTTTGAATTTTTTTACATATACACATTGCACAAGAAGCTGCATCACTTCAATGATCCCACGCATTTATCTCTGAGTTGTTTTTTATTCTTCAGCTTTGTATCAGGCTACAAATGATGCACGTGTTTGAGTGCGTCAGTCGAAATTGTGGGCGAATGCTTAACCCATGATACGACGTCGAGTAGGTTTCTGCTAAATTCCATAGTTACCGCATGCACACCATTTCAACTGACAATTTTCCGGCCAGAAATCCACTTTTTTTGTTCACGTTACCTGACAGCATATTTACTGGATTATTGTCCTTTTGGCCTGCCATAGACAAACAAAAAACCCATGCATCCAGTACCTCAAAACCATGCATGTGTCCAGTAATCACTAGATGCATGATTTTCGAGCCAATATGTGTCACTTACTGAGTGTGCGAACGCTTGCTTAGAGCGCAAACCTTTGCTACAAGTGCACAGTAATATGTTTACAGTGGCTGTCCTCTGTGAGGCAGTGTGCCGCCAGTTAAAATCGACACACAGCTCTCGACCAATGAGATTGCAGGATTTTGGCAACCCATTCTATAATAGCATCTGATCACACAAGTACTGAAAGTTAAGGGGTTTCAGAAATGAATTCCGTGCTTGGGCTTTCCAGAGCTCAGTCGGTATGTAGCGATGGTCTGGCAATCCAGAGGTCTCGGTTATGAATCCTGATGAAATCCCGCTTTCTTTGCTCATTTTCATTAAAACTTCATCCCCACGTAGGAAGTGAAATGATGCTGTACCATTATCAAAGGCAGGCGACAAACAACTTGACCGACACATCACACGTTTCAGAGGGAACATTCTAGGGTCGAACATTTGTATGAATTCTTTTTTTACCATCAGCAATTATAATAATGAGGGATCTCTGTCCATCTCTCTTCAATTTTTTGTTCATTCTTTCTCTTACGCCCAGCCTCAGACTGGAGTTACTCCGGCAATGTCTGGGATATGTGAGGGTAATCTTTTTTCACCCCGCCTGAATGGTCCCCGAAAAATGTTGCCCCAACACCACGATGCCGCAGTAACTTTTGCCAAATTCTGCTCTGGCACTATACCCTGACATTACCGCTACACTACCCCGACAACCCTACTATCAGAACACATTCCTTTGACGCACTCAACCCGCACGCGCAACATTGCAGACAGAGGATGATTAACACACAATATGCTGATCACATGTGCAGATTGTAACCACTGATCTCCATGTAGTTGATATCCGTGATTGTATGTGCACAGTGTAGAACAACAGGTGGAACTGACCGGTAGACGTGGTAGTCACATGGTTTCAGTAGACACACCCCATTCGTGGAAGCCTACCTGGGTAGAGTTTACGGTGTGTTTATGAAAACGGCACCCCTCACTCTCTGCTGCAATTTTATTTGAATTTTAGAGGAATTTTGTTCTCGGGATGTCAAACAGGGCTTCACTCTTCACTTGCAGGGCAGTGAGTTGGCTTAGTCAGTAGTGCGTCTGCCTCACAATCCAAGGGACCACGGTTCAATTCCCAGGTCCTACTGAGCAATGTTGTGTGTAATCATACTGTCCCCCTCTAGAAAGAGGCAAAACACTCTGTCCCTCAGACAGGACAATGAATGGAGGTCCTGTGTGTGAGAGAGTCACAACTCATGCACGTAAAGCATCCCGTTTCATTCATTCATCGCAAAAGAGCAGAGTGTTTAACTCTTTATGTGCCACGTTCGCATGCCCGACTCAGTCGACGGCGTGCCAAATTTGCATATTCTGCTCAAACGCACAAAGCCGCCCAAACCGATCAATAAATAACCAAATGCCGCGGTACAATTAAAGCGTTTCTCGCGATTCCATTCCTGTCACATGTTGCTTGCATTTTATGTGGTGAGTGGCTATCAAGTGGTGTTCTGTACTGGATTTGCGGGTAAATTCTAAGTTTCAGGCACTCTTTTGTGTGCAAAAGTCATGCCTCTAAAATAATGTAGTAACTGGTCATTCAAAAGAAAAGCGATCATAGATTTGTCATACAATTTACATCAAAGCAAAGCTTGAATTTTCGTTACAACTTTACTCATTACATGTCCAGGGTAACGAAAATCTATTGAACTTATATAGATTTGAAAAAAAGAATGTTTCCCCAAAGCATGACTACATTGCTTTCTCAGAATAATGTGGCACACAGGGGGTTTACACCATGGCACATAAGTGGTCTCGTCCTTACATCCAACTGAACCCCATGGAAGACCAGCTATTGCAGCTGAATATTGGCTATCAAGCCATCTTCTCATATGGAAAAGAAACAAACAAACAAAAACAAAACCGATTTTCATCAAAGAAACTTTTGATACCCCTTAGAATTGCATGCTCTAAGACCCCGTTTACGGTGCGGGGCCGGGCCAGAGCCCCGCAATTTTGTCCGTTTACACTGCTGGGCTCGGCCGCACTTTTAATTCAAACCTTTCAATATTTTGTTGTAGTGGCGTTCTGCTTGTAAACAAATGCAATTTGGTATTGTCTGGTTTTCAGACCCTTTGCCAACTGAATACCGTGGTGACAAAGTCGCCGTTCGGGCAAGGCCTTTGTTGAAGGAAAAAATCCTTTGCAGGACAAAACCACCTTAAACTATGCTAGTTTTCGACGTTGAAGTGGTTAATATTCTGATTAGCGAAATAGTACAGGCAGAGGGTTTGGAAGCCAGACTAAAATTGGCCGCGCATTTGGCCCAGTTTGCATTTACACTGAGAAAAGGCAGGGCTTGGCCACGGCTTGGCCGCGGCTCAGCCGCGGCCGAGACCACCTCCAGAGCGAGGCCAAATGCGAGGCCAATTTTGGCCTTGCATTTGGCCTTTTATGCGTTTACACTGAAGCGGGGCTGGGCCGAGCCTCGCACTGTAAATGGGGTCTTTGACATCTCATATGAAGAGTGGTTTTTGAATATCTCGCAAAACGTTAAAAGCTAAATCCTCACCTCAACCAGAACTGTACAGTCCCTTTAAGTACTTTTTGAGTTATTTTGCACACGGACAAACAAACCAACAAACCAACGGTAACGAAAACATAACCTCCTCCCTTGGCGGAGGTAGTAATACATGTACTCTCTTCACCAACAGAGACATGCTCATTGATCATTTTGAGCAGCATTTCTTTCCCCCTATGTTTGTTAAAAATGTAAAAGACATACAGTTTTCACAAAGATATGACAAGCCATCCTTGCATACCTGTGAGGTCTTGATGGAGATTCAATTCTTGGGGGTGTCTTAACCCGTTGAGGACAAGTCTTGAGTATACTCGGGCAGGGGTCTATGGGATGTGCGTGTTGTGGCAAAATCAAACCGTCCTCAATAGGTTAATAAGGCAGAGACTTACAACAATGCTAGCCCTTGCGGGGACAATGAAGTTCCTGTCAAGGGTAGGTCAAATGGACAGGGTTGATGCTTTAAAAAAAAATTCATCCATGATTACTTCTCATCTGAGTAAGTTTGACATTTGATAGCCCTGGGCTTACGCTCCCAATATCCAACTCTCTGGCCAGGCAAGATGGATCAACCTACGTCAAAATGTTAGTGTCTCTAATAGCACTGCTGTTGGATTGAACATTGACGTCAAATTGAGAAGAAAAAGTATATTGGGGGGGGGGGGGGAGTTTATATTCTGCTCAAGTTCACAGATGAACTAAACTGGGAATTTAGGCAAAAACCTCGTACTGACATCATTCACGTGCGACGATATTTGACTGAAGCTTTAATATACAGATGTGAAGAGAGACTGTGTTATTAATCATTTATCTACATAATATACAGCATGAAGCTTCTTTTGATTTTCTTCTCAAGCCATGTGTGAGAATCTGCAATACATTTCAAGAGTATGAATGAAGCATTGCACCCGATAAGACTGCCCTGAAACAACATTAGTCTCTTCACGTGGTTCAACAGCCCTTCACCTATGAGGCTAAGCCCACACAATGGGCGAATCATGATGCAGAATTACAGTGGTTCACACTTCATGCAGCAACACAATTTGTAGAGGGTGCCTCAACCACTTAACTCTTCAAGTGCCATGGTGGAAACCCCCTGTATGCCACATTATTCTGAGACAGCAATGTAGTCATGCTTTGGGAAAACATTCTGTTTTTCAAATCTATGCACATTTTATAGATTACGGTTAAGCTGGACATGCCGTGAGCAAAGTTCTAGAGAAAATGCCGAGTTTTGCTTTGATGTAAACTACATGGCAAATCTATGACTGTTTTCCTTTCAAATGACCAGTAGCTACATTATTGTAAAGGCATGACTTTTCCACACAAGACAGTGACAGAAACTGAGAATTTACATGGAAATCCAGGAGGGAACACCGCTTGCTAATCAATCACCACTTAAAATGCAAGCTACGTGAGAGGGGAACGGAATTGCGAGAAATGTTTTCATTGTACTGTGGCATTTGGCGATTTATCCATCGGTTTGGGCGGGTTTGGGCGTTTGAGCAGAATATGCGAAGTTGGCACGCCGTCGACTGAGTTGGGTGTGCGAACGTGGCACATAAAGAGTTAGATGCTTGGCACAACTGCTCAGCCAGCATCCACGCCGGCAGGCATGGCTGCGCCCATTTGGGCAGGAAAGTCCCAACAAGTGGGGTATGGCCACGCAGGTCTAGCACCATTTTGATAGCCTCGGACTCGGATCCAGACCTAATGCTGTGTAATCTTCCCTGTTAAGCAGAGAATAATGTCAGAGTGCAGGCAGGCCAATATTGCAGACTACTCTAAATTACCTGTTGCTCTCATTTTTTTGCTCCCTTCTTTGGAGGGATGCAATGCCAATCACATATGACCCAATTCTGATGTGGGAGGGAGGAGGGAGGACAGGCAGGGCTAATTGGAATGACTGCATTTTGGCTGGCCTACTTGGGACAAGCTCAGGTGACCTAGAACTTTTGGTAGCCTCATCAAATTCCAGTTCGGCTAGACACATTCACAAACTGTTATAGGACTACAAGTATGCCTCATAAGTTGGAGTTAATAACTCAAGACACTTTTATAAGATGTACACTAAACATCTGTATTAATGATGATGCATATTCCATGATTCCTCTGTGTCATCAACAAGTTTAGCAAGATAGCAAAACATTATTCATAATTTTCAAGTTGCCGAACTTGTACAATTTGCTTAAGTGTTGGAATAATCATTTCATCTCAAAAAGAAAGAAGGAAAGAAGAAGCTTGCAATCGTATGTATAACAATTACATCTGAAAATCATATCTGTCATTATTCTCCCAATAGGAGTGAAACCGTTTTAGTCTTAAAGGCTTTGAGTGGGTTTGAAAGTGCTGTTTTATTTTTTGCTTTCTTTTATCTTCAAACGGAATCCCACAGGGGATGTGATTCATGGCTGAGGCTGAGCATGTGATAGGCTCTTAAACAATGATAGGATACATGATCAACAATGAACAAACCACATGCCATATGTATAAATGTATACACAGACAGAGATAGAGATAGAGATGTAGATATAAACAGAAACATGTAATATGTGTTTTTTGAATTCCTACTATGAACATCACAAGCTCGGTCTACTGTTCACTCTTTTGCACAGGAATCAGTTTTCCTTTAGTAATGGCTGCAGACAGTATCAATATCCATACGTACTGTTAGCCACTGACCTTTGGGTCACGAAAGAATATCACACTGAAATAACTGTGCGGATGTGCTATTGATTATGTTGAGATGGAGGAAGCATGAACTTGAACTTGATTGAACTCAAAGAGCATGTATATGGATATACAGTGATTCATTTGAATATGATAATCATTTGAATATGATAATCATTTGATTACAATAAATATTTCAATCAGGGACACAGTACAGTGATTCAAGTCTTAAAGCAAGTGGCTAAAGATGTCCGATAATGACAGGAATTACTTCATTTTGAGGTTTTACATCAAAACTATGCACAGCAACATATATTCTAGACACTCACCCCCAAAACCATAAACTTTGTCCACTTTTGCAGCCAAAAAAAAGTAATTATGCTGAGTAATTATAGAATGCACTGGAACACTGATTTGGTTAAGGGGAAGATTTGTGGTTGACGGTGAGGGAGATTAGCCTTAAATCCAGCATGACCTTGGGAAAGTTCCACATTGCGAAGGTCAACTGTCATAGGGGATGAAGGGCTATACTGAAATAAGCCCTGACATAAATGGCTGTTCACACAAGTCTTAATTCCTCGCTAATCCATCCCATAAATGGGTGCTACTGTCAGTGTGGCGTATGAAAGAATAAATGCTTATCGAGTATGGAAGACCATTTCTGGCGGATCTCCCTCCACTTTACCTGTGCTTAGCGTGGCAGAAATTAAATTTCCGCTGTAATTATGTAAGGGATTGCTTATGTGGGACAAATTGAAACATTCCATACATGTCCTCCCACACATAATATCTATATCTCTTGAACAGGGTGACAAATTAAAAATGTGATTTTGTTTTAAAACTTTTCTTTAAACTAGCTCACTCTTCACAATCTTTCAGATATAACACAGCCTCTGATATATTGCAATGTCTGAAATAATTTTGATGCGGTAACGAATTGTAAATCCTTATGTGAGGAAAATATAACTCAATCTGAAAAACAGCCAAAATATGGAGATGGCATAAACTAGAATTGCTCATGGTTTTTATATGTATTTAATCAAATGTGAATATCTAATACACTAACTACAGATACGAAGATTAGCAATGAGAGAAATAAATCCAAATATCAATGATATATGCATGTTATACGGCATAGCAAAAATAATGACATAAATTACACAACTCTGAAAAGACAGCTTTCAGTCCTAATTAAATAGGATTGCTAGAACATGCTGGTGAAAGAACACAAAAAAGTTCCTTACAGAACATCAATGGCTGCATTGACTATTGCGCACTTACATCCCAGAAAAAATGAGACATTCTTCACTATGACCTTATAGAAATCAGAAATTCTTCCCCGCGACAAAGTGGGGTCGGCTTCTACAGGGGCTGTCTAGTGTGGGTAGACAAGCTCACACTTTGCTCCACTGACAGCAAACGCCATGAAGGAGAGAGCATTCAAAAAAGTACCCACAAAACAAGGTTTGCAGGCCACTCTTGATCCCCTCTCTCGCTCTCCCTCCCTCCATCTGGACAAAAAAAATCCTTGGAGCATCTTGAACCAGGAGCAAATCTTCTGCTTTAGAAAGGATTTGCTCCCATAATACCGGCACAAGGAGGACCCAACCCAACCCCTACTACCGGTATCCCGACCCCCTACTTCTTCCCCAGCTCCCAGTCTCAACCCAACCCTCTCCTACTGACAGATGAGGATGGAAGTTTTCGGGCAACCCCATGATACTGGTCAGGATTTAATTGGGATACTAGGTCATGACCTTTCCATTGTCCATTCATTCATTTCCTTTTTTGTCTGTGTAATATATGAATTTTTCACAATCATTTTTTTCAAACAAAACCAGTTCATCTTCCTTCTCTGCTGCTGCATATTAAACATATCATTATAGCTGTTGAAACTATGAACATTCTTTCTTTAACACTTGTTCTTCAAACATATTTTCTCTTCCATTTTCTTGAGGTCATGAGGCACCATGGCCCCTGTGTGGGTAGTTTCTGTTGGGTTATCTCCACTCTGCCATCTACCGGTAATACCCCCGAGTCACTAGAGGGATCACCTGGGAGATTCAATGGGGAATCCCACGTGGAACACCCGTGCAGAAATTCTTTCAAACTAGCGAACGACTTTGTGGTTAAATTTCGCCAAAGCACCACTTCTGCAGTGGAAGTACATGTTATGGTAAACACGCGCAAATTGGTCTGCAAGACATTGTTGGCAAAATGGCCTTCACTTTCCACCTGGATGTTCTACCTGTGATGCCTTTCACACTACAGCATTACCCTAGAGTTATTGGAGTACACTAAAGGGCTTTTTACACTTGTAAAATTTTGCTTAGCCCCGGACCAACGGTGGGGCTAAGGGGGGGCCTTAGCCCCACCGTTGGTACGGGACTATCCTTAGCCCACTTTCTGTTTACACTCGTTTTTGCCAAAGTGGGCTAGCCCCACCGATAGTACGGTACTATCTGGCCCTGCAAAATAGCAGGGGTTAGCACCGCAATTGCGGTGCTAGCACCGCAATTGCGGTGCCAAGCAAGTGAGTGTAAACAGAACGAAAAAATAATCCTGGGCTAAGCGACGGAGACGAAGTCCGACCCTCACTGACCAATCAGAAACGAGGTAATCAAGTGCTGCCGGTGCGTGCGTGTACGTGTACAGTACACAGCGTAATTATGAATATTCATGTGGTTTGGAAAGTCCGGGGCTAAGAAATACGAGTGTAAAAAGGTCAGTTTTCTCCTTAGCCCCGGACAAGAGATAGTACGGGACTAATTGGCGAGTGTAAAAAGCTGAAAAAATTGGTACGGGACTAACGATAGTCCTGGGTCAGAGAAAGTCCGGGGTTAAGAAACACAAGTGTAAAAAGCCCTTTAAAGAGTTTACCAGGGATGGTTTGATGGTTAAATCTTTGAAAAGCCATGCGCTCATTTTACCCCGGATTTCATCTGCTAGACCTTTCATACAACTAGATTTTCACAGGATTCGTTGAGGTAAAATCTGTTAAGTATGAAAGGGGTATCCGGATTCAATTACATCTTCCTGGTGTCAAGACTTCACCTACATTTTGAGTCTTACCCATCTTCAGATGAGCAACCTTTCCTTCTTTTCCACACACACACACACACACGCACACACACACACATACACACGCACACACACACACCCACACAAAGCTTGTTCACCATTTGTCCTCTCTTCCTTGCCATTTTCCTCTCTCTCCTCCAAGACAAATGCCTCTCCACAGCAGCCTCATCTTCTTCAAAGGAATCAACAAACAACAGAACTTGTTGAGGACGTTCTATCTCACCTCGTCGTCATTGGTTACATGATACCATCCTACTGGGACAAAGTCAAGTTACGTGTCAACTGCGTACAAAAAAATAAACAGACAATCACCAAAAAACAACAAACAAACAAACCCAACAACCACAAAAGAGTTGCGTAACAATGGCAACACTCACCCCGTGGCTACCACGGCATAGGCTTTCTTGGCCTTCTCGTAGAAAGCGAATCTTTCAATGGTACCCATGGTAACCTGCCGTGGAGGAGAGAAAATTGAAGATGAGAATGTTGCACTCCAGAACAAGATGGTTGAAACATATTTATCGAATCCCCCACCAATTCTGACAATAGGTCTACCCGGCGGGCAATTACTCAAATAATATCTAATTATTCTCAGTTTGAGCAAACTGGTCCAATTCCATCTGGCCTTTAGTACGTCAACTAGGATCACTCAAGGGAGTAAGGCAAGCTTTAAAAAATCTTGCACCTAGTGAATACAGCCGTTATTGCCAGAAAACACTTAACCTTTTGCGAGTTATTGCAAAAAGGTTACCTTCACATGTAATCTGTCAAATATCATTTGATGGCGTAAGTTAACAATTATTATTGAACACGACCATGGTATGTTGTGTCACACTGACAGTGCAGCACCGGCAGTACGCAAAGTTTTCAGTAAAAGAATAACTGAAATTGACTGCACCGCTAAGAAGTCTAATCCAAACATACAAGGCAAAGATAAATCACAATGCTAACTTCTAACAGAAAAGGAAGGAGAAGCAGATTTCGAAACGGTACTCTACTCTGTGGTCAAAGACAGCTTAAAGAGCATGGAATATCACAACAATGAGGAATAAGAAAGTTATGAAATTTTGAACTGAAATAAGTTGATGATGTCAACACCTCACAAATTTCCCATTGGTTGATACATAAATGGTGCATTAATGTGAAATAATTCTTACACAGAGTCAAAACTGCTAATCTACAACCCCTCCCCTTTACAGAGATATCTTTGTTAAGTCATTGCATGTCAACAGCAATTTGATATGAAATAATTTTTTTTTTTTTTATTGAATTCAAATTTTACAAAAATCAATTAAGAATTGCTTGTGAGCAAATGGATGACTTGTGGGGCCAGAAGATCATTAATACCTCATACAGTTTGCATGCAAGAGCAATGACCAATTCTACTCTTCTGAAAACTCTATGCTGCTCAACTGTTTAATCATCTAATGAAGTTTTCCACTTCATTTCATTTCATTTCATCTCATTTTTTTTTTCATTTCTGACAAAAGTATATAATACAAATGACATATGCATATTTGCTCACCTGTTTTATTACAATCTATCTGCTCTGTGTAAAACTACTGCTCCGTTCGATTCTACTCTATGACATTCAACATGAGCTTGTATTGAATTTCTATGTGCAAGTCTGACAACTGTGTGTTGTACACACACACACACACACACAAACATACACCTGTTTTAAATTAAAGCCTGCAGTATGTGGCATAATGGCTGACATGCCGTGATCTTAATGCCACTCGACATACATGGGAGTGACTGCAAGTCATTGTTCATCAATAGGTTGCTGATTTTTCACAAAGTTAATTCCATTTGTTCCATTCTGCAATAAGCACTGCGTAAGTCCAACTCACAAATTTTCTCAGGTGTGGTTAATAACATTGTACAATTTGGTTGCAGTGTGGGGTTAAAGGTCATACATATATACATACATCTTCTATGGGCTTAAAGGGATTGTATAGTTTTGGTTGGAATGGGACTTCAGAGTAAAACTTTTTTTGTGTGTGTGAGATGATGAGAAACCTCTTATAAAACACAAATGAGCATACAATTCTATGGGGAATTTAAAGTTTATTTGATGAAAATTGGTTTTGAAATGGCTGAGATATCCAGAGACAAAGAGATCAGACCTTTTATTAGGACCACTTGTTTTAGTTTGTTTTTTGATATCTCAGCCATATTAAAACCAATTTTCATCAAATAAACTTTGGATACCTCTTAGACTTGTATGCTCTTTATATTTCACAAGTGGTTCCTAATTATCTTGCCAAAAGTTAAAATCTCAATTCTACATCTGAACCAAAACTATACTATCCCTTTAAGCCTTGGAATTGCAAAAAAAAAAAAAATGAAGTGTTTCTTCTACATCAAACTTAATACAAACCACTCATTTGCCTCGAACAGCGATAAGACAGCAAGGGCCACTTAACTATTAAAGTGTATCAAATACCAAATCTATATCTCTGTCCATTTTGGCAAGCTAAAAAAAAGGGGGATGGGGGAAGGATGGTAATATAGGTCAAATTTGGCAGAGTTTAAACAGGTATTAAAAAAAGACCCCCAAAAATGATGTGGATGCGGTTGCACAGTGGTCTTGGATCACAAGAGCAAGTTATAGCAAGATGGCATTAAGCCAGCATAGTGACCATCGGATGCAAAATGCCCTTGAGTAAAACACAGCTTCAGATGGTACACTCACTGTAAACAATCAATATCACCCCCAAAGAAAGAAGCAATATCAAAGATCTACAACAACAACAACAACATCAAAAGTCTTGTTAAAGGACAAGTCCACCTTCATAAACAGGATTGAGAGGATTGAGAGAATGCAACAATATTAGTAGAACACATCAGTGAAAGTTTGAGGAAAATTGGACAATCGATGCAAAAGTTATGAATTGTTAAAATTTTTGTGTTGGAACCGCTGGATGAGGAGACTACTACAGATTGTGAGTCATATGCGTACAACAGTATAAAGAAAATGTAAAAGAAAAATCAACATATTTTCACTTTTTTCACATAATAAAAGAGCACTTGACCTGCCTCTTTCAAAAGGCAGGGGGAATAATATTACCCATAACATTTGTAGGTAACGAGTCAGGGGAATGTGTACTTTTTTCAAAAGATGGAATTTTGTGAAATTCTCTTTATATTTTCCTTATATTGTTGTACGCATGTGACATCTAAGTTATTCATACACTGCAGTAGTCTTCTCATCCAGCGGTTACTGCACAAAAACTTCAAAAATTCATAACTTTTGAACGAAATGTCCAATTTTCCTCAAACTTTCACTGATGTGTTCTACTAATATTGCTACATTCTCTCAATCCTTATGTTTATGAAGGTGAACTTGTCCTTTAACACTAAACCTACATGTGTGCAGGTATAGCTTTACCTGTTCTCTGCTGGAAATTTACCGCAGAGGAAACTTGGATAAATGCCAGATATCACACCTTAGATTATGAAAATATAAAGTCTTGGCAATACTTTCCCCTTAAAAAGAACACACACACACACCATGCAAAAATACACACATAATTATCAGTAAACATCAGAAAAATTGAAAATTGGCAGGCACTGATATCTAGATGTACACAACTGGACATATATCTGTATGGCTGTAATTAATTCAACCTATGTTGCAAGCAAATCAGATTGTATTATCTAAAACATAGTTACATCATTTCACTGCAACTGTTTATATTTTGGTTTTAGTCGCTACTTAATTGCACAATTGCTCATTTTTTACAGATCTGTTGTGCCTATATGTCAATGCCTTCACTCGGCAACACATTTTTTTCTACCATGGGCAGTTGCCCTATAAAGGGATGGTAGAGTATTGGTGGAGGCGAGGATTGGGCTTTTAACTTTTTGCTAAATACCAAGAAACCACTTGAGACATAGTGCAGAGCACACCATTCTAAGACAAGTTCAAACTTTATTTGATGACAATCGGTTTTGGAATGGCTGAGACATCCAAGAACAAAGTAAAATAAAGTGATCGTAATAAAAGCTGGGTCACACCTTTTATTAGGATTACTCTGTTTTGGTATCTCAGCCATTTCAAAACCAATTTTCATCAAATAAATGTTGAATGCTTCTTGGAATTACATGATCTTTCATATTTCATAGGAGGTTTCTCATTATCTCACCCAGAACTGTTAGAAACCTGAAGTTCGGTCTCAACCAAAACTATACCATCCCTTTAAAGCACACCTTGGCTCGTTGGATATGAGGCACCGTGAAAAGGGACAAACTCGGAAAAGTTTATTCAACCCAACTGGCATGAGGCTGAGTTGGGAACTGGCAACTCTCTGCACCTCCCGCCCTTCACACAACGCCCAAGAACACACCTGATGGCTAGCAACATTACCTGAACGTGCCTCGGAGACTCTCCCCACCTTCATTTAGACAAACATTTGGAGGACTGATTTTGGAAACTATATCAACCCGACTCTCTTCCATGAAATGAGCGAAAAGTGAATTGGCCCGCAGTATGTGAGAACTTTTGGGAGTGATGTTAAAAAACTGTAGTTTTTAAAAAAATGTTTGGTCCAGAGATAGTTAAAGATATTGCACCTGTAAATAGAATGGACCATGCATTCCAAGCTGGGGGATGGGGGAGTGGGGAGGGGGAGTGGGAGGGGGAGGGGAGAGAGGGTTTTCTACAAAATATGAAATACCAGCTAGATAAGAATTCATAAGGTGCAGTTGAACAGGGCATCTCTTACCAAATGGTACATTATATCATTTAGAGACTTTACTACATGGATTTATAACACCCTTTCTGTGCACGAAACTTTGGACAGTGTGTAAATCTCCAGGGGCAGATCCAGGAATTCTAAAAAAAGGGGGGGGGGGGGCAACTAATATTTCTGGTGCCACTTCTGGGTTTCATTTCATTTTTTTTTCTTTCTTATTTCTTTATTTCTGGATCCGCCACTGCACCTCTATAGGGTTTTCAGTGCCAATCAGCATTCAAAGCGCACAAAGATTTAACACTCAGCTTGTGTCTTAAAGGGATCGTATAGTTTTAGTTGTGACCTAATTTCAAGTTTCTAACATTTTTGGTGAGGTAATGAGAAACCTCTTATGAAATATGAAAGAGCATGTAATTCTATGAGGAATTCACTGTTTATTTGATGAAAATTGGTTTTGAAATGGCTGAGATATTCAAAAAAGGGCGATTCTAATAAAGTGTGGGACCCACACTTTATTACGATCGCTTTGTTTTACTTTGTTTTTGGATGTTTCAGTTATTCCAAACCCGATTTTCATCAAATAAACTTTGAATTCCTCTTAAAATGGTATGCTCTGTACTATATCATAAGTGTTTTCTTGGTATCTCGCAAAAAGTTAAAAGCCCAATTCTCATCCCAACCAATACTGTACCATCCCTTTAACCCGTTGAGGACGAGTCCCAAGTACACTTGGGCAAGTGTCTATGGGAAATGCGTGTTGTAGCAAAATCAGCCCGTCCTCAACGGGTTAAACAGAGTTCTTGCTGGAGAGCACTTTTCCGATTTGCAGGTTTCTGTTCAAGGGGAATTCTAACCTGATATGATGTTACTTTGTATAAGAACAGATTAGTCAGAAAAGTAGATCTGTGAAAGTTTGGAGGAAAAAATGATACCCAAAAAGAAAAAAAAATACCCCAAATAAGGTATGAACTATTCAAGTTTCAAAGAGCAAGACAGAATGGCAACTCTGTGCAACAGAGATGTTAAGCAGCTCTCTATTCTGTTTGTACATAATAAGTCACAAATTTTCATCTTTCTCACAAGGTAAATTTTCTTTGGATCTGTTCTTGGTATAGCATATTAAAGTACTATAAAAGTGGACATTTTTGCAGTGTTGAAATTTTTGTGTATTTCATGCAACAAACATTAAACGTGAAAATAAAGGCATACAAATAATTTTGCCTGCCATATGTTCCAGTAGTTGATGCCTAGATTCCGCAAAATTAAAAACACACAAAACTCATCTTACACAGAAGAGCACAAAAAATTGCTCGCGCGAAAATGTCCACTTTTACAGTAAAATATTTTTGCATGTCCTCCTTAGCGGATAAGTCTTGTCTGTGCCAAACTGTTTGAGAAAAATGAAAATTAGTGACATTTTGTGTACAAAACAAATGGAGAGTTGCTCAACACTGAATTTAACACAGGATTGCCAATTTGTTCTACTTTCTAAAACTTTATCACCTTCTTTGTGTGTGTGTGTGTGTGTGGGTCCGATTTTTCCTAAAATTTTCACTGCTCTACTTCTCTGATCTTTCTGTTTTCATAAAAAAAAGCAATATGATATCAGAATGGACTTTCCCTTTAATCATTGTAGAAGAAGATGGTAACCCTCTTTACTCTCTCAGCAAAGTAGGTGGACGTTAATTGTAATAAATATGATAACATAGGAAATAACAAGGAAGCAAATTTATCAGTTGAAGATTGGATTGTTGAATCATATTTTAATGCATATCTATCATTTATTTGGTTAAAAAACGAAGGAAGTTCTGAAGTCTAGTGTAATATGATCATAATTTTATGGCTGATGATCTCGGCAAACACACCCACACACCTCCAGATAATCTTCTGATCTCTATCCATGACGCACGATCAAAATATTAAATTTCATGATTTTTTTTTTCACCTGCCTCTAGTAACCCTCGACTGCAAAAATGTATATGATGATAATTATGGCATGCTAAAAAACCCAGTTCTTGTAAGACATCATGAATATGGCAAACTTTGTTTACAGTCAAAAGACCTTTATACACAATGTACCCGCAGGAGCCTCAGCATCTTCTTTTTTTTACAAAAAGATTCACAAATTCTCCTCAATTTGTTTGAAATTCAATGTGAAGATCAATAATTCTCAGCATGTCTCGTTTCTTTTACGGTAAACAGATGCTCTGCAATCCGCTCGCAACAGTTCCATGACATTTGCTCCTGTGGCAATTGCTCCATGAAATATCTGCATGCTGATAAAGCCAAACATAAATCCTACCAACAAACATAATCCTAATAATAATCCTTAATCCTCACATTAAACTAAACCTAAAACCCTATCAAAACTTTAACTCTAACCCTGAAGTCCTTGCAGAAAATAAGACTAGAGCAATATTGTTGCAGGAGCAAAGGTCCTCTCACCACTCGCAACATCCCATGCCCTAAATAACCATACTTATATAGACTTTGAGGACAGCTTGTTAAAGGACAAGTCCACCTTCATAGACATGTGGGTTGAGTGAATGCAGCAATATTAGTAGAACACATCAGTGAGAGTTTGAGGAAAATCAGACAATCCGTTCAAAAGTTATGAATTTTTGAAGTTTCTGCTCACTCAAGGCTGGATGAGAAGACTACTATAGCTTGTGATGTCACATGAGTACAACGATATAAAGAAAGAATAAAGAAAATTCAACATATTTTCACTTTTCTCGCATAACAAAAGAACACTCGACTTCTCTCTTTCTGAAGGCAGGGGGAATAATAATACCCTTGACATATGTCAGTAACAAGTCGAAGAAACATGCACTTTATTCAAAAATTAAATTTTTTGAAATTCTCTTTTTATTTTCTTTATATGGTTGTACGCATATGATATCATACACTGTACAGTAGTAGTCTTCTCATCCAGCAGTGACTACGCAGATACTTTAAAAATTCATAACTTTTGAACGGATTGTCCGATTTTCCCCAAACTTTCACTGATGTGTTCTACTAATATTGCTGCATTCACTCAATCCACATGTATATGAAGGTGGACTTGTCCTTTAATGAAGTGCAGAAATGCTGTTTCCGTACTATGATTCAAACAGAGAAAATAGACTTGAAAAGTGACCAAAAATTTTCTGCAATGACATCTCAGAGTGATTGCAAAAAATGAAATAAAAGACTAAAATATATGTATAAATCCGACAGGATCACATCTAGACAAATTAACTCTGCCATCACTATTCAAAACATATGATTGTGCATAATGCCAATAGCATTCTGAACTGTGGGGCTGAGTGGGTTAAAGAATTGCAAAGGTTGAGAGAAGTAGGCTACACATCTACCTATAATGCAAACACTGATTCTCAGTTTCAACACCTTTCCACCTCTGTTATTTTTTTCGTTATCCCCCAAAAAAGGAAACAACAAAGAATTTCTTCTTTATAAGGAAACAAAATCAACACCGTTTCTCACATGTTTGCCGCAGTGCTTGTTTAGGATGCGTTGATATTCCTCCCACACGGGTGTCTTCACACCTTTGTCTATGTCTGAGGGGACGATTTGCATGGTTCGTGCCTGGAGTAGAGAGGGAAGATGTACGCGAGATGAACAAGATGGGACGATGACAATGGAACACCGACAGACTGGCCATCTGACACGTCATTTAACAAACTCTGCCCTTTTTCCATTCTTTATTTGCTGCAACTTCACACCTCTCTCAATTATTTCACAGGTACGTCGGCTTTACCCTACGCCAGAGACTTCAGGCTTCCGAAAGAAAAAAAAGTCACATGGAGTCTGCTCTATGACTGTCACTTGTTTTTGTCTCCGGGAATGCAAAAAGGTCACTAGAACTACCATATTTTCTACCAATTAGACAAGTTTAACCTTTTGCTTACAAGAACTGAGTATGCCTTGACTCAACCCCGTGGGGAAAGTCAACTCTATCAGAGGCAAAGAATTAAAATCTGGAAAATATGGTTGATCCAAATGGTGTAAGTTACTGTAAAGCAAAATACATTTCAGTGGCATGAAATTTTCACAAATTGGAGCAGACGGCCTTTTTTGCGGCATGAAATTTTCGCAAATTGTCACTGGCATTCAATGCATTTGTGTAGATGAGAACTTTGGCATGCATCTTTAATAATTTGGCGAATCTAGGCTGTCACAAAATTCACAAAATTAACCCAATGAGGAGGAGCTGATTTTGCTTAAACAGGCATTTCCAATTGACACCTGCCCGAGCATACTCGGGACTTGTCTTCAACAGGTTAAAATGCATGTGAACATTCCTCCTTTTATAGTATTTCATTTTGTTTCAAGCTTTATTTGTGTGAAATCTCCCTGGAATCTGATCTTCGGTCCCAAATTCTTTATTGCTTGGTTCACAGTAAATGGACAAACACCCTAGGGTGTAAAGTTCCCCTTTTTCTGCTGTCTAAGCTCAGGATTAGCATTAACTTCATGGACAATTCTACAACTCGACAAGCAGATTTTTACAAAATGATTAAAAGCTGACCACAGGATCATTGATGATTTTTCCATCTCACTCACAATGGTTTTGCACACAAAAAAAAAATTTACTACATCTGTACTAAGTGTCCTTTTGCATCATATCTATCCAAAGTAGTGATAATTTATCTGATATATTTTGTTAAAGGAAAGATAGGGTACTGCAGCTGCCAAATCATGATCTTGATCACCTCATCCAGCTTGCACATGTTGTCACAACCAATATCACCGGATTTTTTACCATGAACACCTCTGAAATTGTACAACTTCATTATCTAAGTTATGTAAATCAAATTTCTTCCACTCTGTGTGTTTGATTTGACTTTATCTGCTCACAATGATTTGAAATGGAATAAAACTTATGTTTTTTTTTTCCCACAACTATTGACCAATTTTCCACAACAACTCTCCATGCCTGTCCATGAAATTTGATGCAACAGAAGGACAAAGTACAGAGGAAGTCCTTGAAAGAGGTATATGAAAGTTTTTCCATTATGACAAAAATCTTAAGTGCTACTTACCGGTATATCAACCAAAAGATTATACCATACTCACACTTTGACCAATAAACTGACCATACCTGAGATTGTTTCTCTGACACACAACACACACACACACACACTTAGACAAACATATATATAAATAGAAATAATTGATCATGGTTTCTATGACGTTTGCATTCAGTCATACACACTGATTGCTCATTAGGCATATACGGTAGTGAAGTACCTTTACCAATCGTTGAAACATTGAGGGCAACGACAAAGACAATGACAACTCTCCTGCGGAGTTAAGTGTGCAACGTGTTACTTTGCCATATAATGCCATGTACAACACTAATTGCTGTGATATTTTGAGACTGTCTGTTCCCGTTATCATGTTATGTCTCTTATGCGTCTACACTTTGTATTTTACATATGTCACTATAAAACTTGGAGAGAAAAATCACAGAAAAAAACAACGAAACCTGCAGTTCTTTCATGGACACATATACATATAAACATATCATATATGCATATATATATATATATATATATATATATATATTTATATGTCTTTATACATATATATATGTATAATATATATACACACACACACACATATATATATATATATACACACAGACACACACACATGTACATAAAAATAGAAACAATTGATCACAATCTTTCAATGATGTTTGCATTCAGTTTTACTCGTTGATTCTCCATCTGGCAGATTGCATGGTCATTGCCAGTCATGGAGAGAATGAGGTCAAAAGAAGAAAAGACGACGCCGATTTTCACTGGAGGCCAAGCCCTCGTTAAAAAGAGAATGAAACCCAAATATACATATTGTATCTATACATGTGGATTAAGTGACGGCAGGAATTTTGGTAGAGCACATCAGTGAAGTTTGAGGAAAATCGGACGATCCATTCAAAAGTTCTGAACTTTTCAATCTTTGGTGCGGTCCTTGCTGGATGAGAAGACTACTACACTTTGTGACATTACATTATGTACAATATAAAGACAATATGAAGAGAATTCCATAAATATCTCTTTTTTTTAATTCTGAAAATTACACATTCCCTCAACTTGATATTGACATTTTTTAAGAGTAGTATTATTTCCCCTGCCTTAATAAAAAAATAAAGTCAAATGCTCTTTTATTCAAATGCTAAAAAAGTGAAAATATATTGAATTTTCTTTATATTTTCTTCATATCAATTTCTACACTTTTGACATCATAAAGTGTTGCAGTCTTCTCATGCAGTAATGGCTGCACAAAAACTTCATGGGTAAAAAGTAATGCTTTCTGAACAGCTTAAATATCCAATTCTCCTCAAACTTTGCTGATGTGTTCTACTGCTACTGCTGCATTCTCTCCATTCACATGTATTATATTTGGGTTTCACTCTCCTTTGAAATACACAGACATGTTTCTCCAGGCTTAACCCCTAACAAGACACTGCAGACACAGCAAGTAAGTCAAAGGAACATCATCCGCTCCGATTGGTCAGATTTTTTTTTTTTAAAATGACCAAACGCTTGTGAGCTCAACAACAGTCACTGACCCCACAAATGTGCGTCACATAATCGGATTCTGCATTTGAACAATAGTGCTTAAATAAATCAATCAATACAAAATGCAAGGGATGGTAGTTAGTTGAAAGTGAGATGTGAAAGGCTATGCTTACTCTACAGCAAGATATTTTCACAGCATAAAACTTTTGCGAACTGCCAATGGCATTCAATGCATACAGTGTAGACAAGAACTTTCGTGTAGCATTTTAACTTTGTGAACCTTGGCTCTCACGGAGTTCCTGAAATAAGAATGCACAAGAACATTTCTGGTTGTCCAGTACCCCGATCAAAGAAGCATATCGTACAGGTTGGAGCAGTTTGTATGGGAAGTGAAGATGCTAGCTAGCAAAAACCCCTGGCAGTCTGTTTTTTCTTCATCTTTTCACTACA